>NC_136410.1:68138233-68595733 GCF_051521515.1 Lactuca serriola
GTTTGTGTTACACTGTTCGTATGTGTTTGTGAAATAAGATACAAATTATTCTTGTAATTTTGAAGCAAATGTACTATATCAATCTAAGCTTTTTCTAAAATGATATTTTGGCAGTATTTTTAATACTTAATTTTTTTAATTCTTAAAATGATTTTTTTATTGATATTGTAAGTTTTTTTAATAATTTAAAAACAGAAATAAAAATACACTATTATTTTTTTCCTACTATTCTTCATATACATTAGATGAAAACAAGTGTTAAAATTAATGGAATATGTGTTGTTTATAAGTTTCCAAAATATCTTATTTGTCAAAGAAACATTTTATAATCATTTTAAATCATGATTTTTATGAGTCGGCTATTATATCTTATTATAAAGCTAAATTTGAAATATCTATATACCATTTGTAAACAATAAGATGGTGTATGACAAAGTCGTTGATGCTGAGTCCCTATAAAAATACCGAGAAAAACATTGTTGAATCGGTAGTTGTTAACGACGAAGTCACTAGCAATATTCATTAATAATGAAATCGTCGATGGGTCGAAAATAGCAGGGCAAATGGTGATAATCGTGGTCACCTCTTTTGGACACACATCGTTTGTGATACACGGGTTCTCGTGTTTTTATGGACTAAGATACAAATTATTCTAGTAATTTTGAAGCAAATGTATTATGATCAATCTTAAGTTTTTCTAAAATGATATTTTGGTAGTATTTTTAATAATTAAATTGTTTTTTTTAATTATTAGAATGATTTTGTTATTGATATTGTATTTTTTTAATAATTTAAAAAGAGAAATCAAATATACTTATATTTTTTTCCCTAAGAATCTTTTTATACATTATATCAAAACAAGTGTTAAAATTAATGGAAGAGAAAGAATTAGTGTAATCCACACGACATTATTTTATATGTGTAAGAAGACAAAGTATGAAAAAAAAGTAGAAGGGTATTTAATTGTTCTAATTAGAATAATTTTAAATGACACATATTATAAAAATGTTTTTAAATGAGCTTAATTTTTTTAGTAAATATGATATTGTGGAAGCTTAATTAAAATATATATGATATTTAAAAATTAAGCATGACAAATATGATAAATACAATAGATATGATAATGACAAATATCATAATGTTGATGTTTATTTAAGATATATATGAAAATTCTCATTTAAAATCAGACTAACTTGTAGGATGATTATTTTATTATATTAAAGACACTACTAGAAAAAAGACATTTAATGACACGCTTTTTACGACACGCGATAATTAACGATACGCAAAAGGACGTGCCCTTAAAATAGTGTCATCTCTCCAAAAAATTTAAGGATTTACGTCACGCTTTATTGCGTGCCCTTAATTTAGTGTCTCAAGAAAAAAAATTAAAAACACAGAGGGCGCTTTATCTTAAATGTGCGTCGTCTGTACCTGTCGCTTTATAATTTTAATGAAACGCGCTTTTAGTAGACAAGGGGGGAAATGAAATCCCCAAAATTTTGAAAACCCGCCTTTTTTTTCTATCTTCTATCTATCTTTCATCTTCAACCTAACAAGGGCGAGCATTGCACTCTTGATTTCCCTAACTCTTTCTCATTTTCTGATTCAAACTTGAAAGAATCGAAAAAAAATCTATCAATTTTGAAGCCTAAAGAATCACAACAACCGACTTCATTACATCTTCATCTTATTCACATTACCACTTCGAATCTCCTACCCTAATTTTCCCTCAGCAACAATTCTAGCAGCTTCGCAGACATGGCTCAAAAACCCAGATGGGGCGAATTGGAGGAAGAAGCTGATGGCGGTGACTATGACTATTTGTTGCCGCCGAAACAGGTTATTGGACCCGATGAACACGGGTTGAAAGTACAAATTCAACGACGAAGGTAATCGGGTTAAGATTACCACCACCACACGCATCCGTAAAATCGCTAATGCTCGGCTGAGTTTCAAAAACACCTCCTTCACGTACGCTTTTATTCTTCAATCTCACATCCAACAACAAGGGATTTTATTCCCTCACGGCAACTACAAGGTTCGAGGAAAAACTTCAATCGATTTAGGAATGGCGCGAGAATTGAAATTACGGATCTGTAATCGGGTACCTAGAATAACGAAGCGTCAAAACTCGAATCTCAAGAAAGAATCAAGATGGAGACGAGGCAAAGCAGTAAGCCAGTAACTCTCAAGAATCATTTATTCTGTCTCTCTCTCAATTTCTGAATTTAGATACATCCGATTTCCATATACCCTGGTCCATCTTTCTATCGACTTCTAAATACCTCTCTGTAGCTTATGATTTTCTCATATTTTAGTTGCAAAACACGTATTGCAGATCCCGCTTCTTTGGACCGCAATGATTAGGCATCGCCGAGCTCTTTTGACAGTTTCTTTTTGACATCAATCAAGTACTTTACGTGTTAATAGATTTCTAGGGCTTATGTATGTTTCGGTTTCTATGCAACTTCCCCAAATTAATCTACATAAAATTCTAGGGTTTGTAATTTTTTAGGTTATATCCAGTGATTAGGTTAATTTACTCATAGTTTTGATTAATTTTTTTTATCATCATGTCCAGGTCTCTTTTCTAATGTGTTCTGTGAAATGATACTCTCCTACATTATGCAGCCATGTTTTACAATCTTAGCCATTACACATGCAAATTCAGATTTGGCAAACTCAGATGCACTTCAAATGGATGGGATTGTTGATCCTGATGGTAATTATCAAATATACTATGCTTTGTTAATGGTAATTATCAGGAGTTCCATTTGTAATTCACATAGCATTTCAATTTTGAGTAGCTAAATGCTTATCATAATAATATAAATATATATATATATATATATATATATATATATATTTCAGATTGGATCTTCACTTGGATTTGAAGATGGAGAGTTTGAATCTTCCAAAATAATCGCCCTGCTGCTTTGTTTTATCACAATGAGGATGATTCCTTCTATTTTGTTGACTCAGAAGTATTCTTTTTTAAATGAATAATTACAAATATATTGATGGGGATATAGTCTTATTATGGTTTTTACTTTTTATATGATGAAAGAATCATGCTATAAGGAGAGCTGATATGGAGAGCAGGACAGTTGAGACATTATATCAAAAACCTAATGTCAGCGAGACAAAAAGTAGTTTACTGACTTGGATCATTGATAAACTTTAGAGTGCAAAAGACATTCCTTCAAATTCTGAGGAAGTTGATCCTAAATTACATTTTTACCCCTGACATCTTCTCAAGTCATTGGAAAATTACCACATTTTACATGTCATATTTTAATTAACATGATATACTGTTAATCTGCTATATAATGTTTTCATGCAGTTTTGAAACTTTATGGATCATGGATCTGTCATCTGGTATCATTCAAGAAGTGGTCAAAGGTTTGACTTCTATTGTCTACATATTCTTTTGATGTTTCTAGGTTAATTATGATGTTATTTAATAGTATTTTTTGTGGTGTGAAGGATCTTCAAAGATTATAGAGATCTGTGGATAGTTGATAAGGGAGAAATCATCCCTCGTAAAAGAAATATTGCCTAGTCAGCAGCTGCCAGAAAATAATTTCTCGGTGGAGTCACGTGCGGGTCTGCTTTATTCTGTGGTAACATTTCAGGACAATATCGTAATTTGTGACACAGGTAAAATTAAATATTTTCCTTTTGTTTTAATTGATGAACTACAATATCCTCTAAGAAACAAGAGTGTTTAGATGGTCAGGTGGTGCGGAAATACAACAAAACTTGTGAGCCAATGACAAGATTTGAGTTTTCAAATTTTGGAATGCTAGGATTGCCATACTGGTTGTTGCCCCTTATGAAATCAGCTTATGATATGAGCTCTGTTTTTCACATGGTCTAGGACCACTAATTGCTTAGGATGGTAACTGGGTTGTCTTTTCGCGCCCTCCTTTGATACACCATAAAGGCATGAAGATTCTCTCTCTCTCTCTCTCTCTCTCTCTCTCTCCAAATTCTAAAACAAACAACAACAGGTAAATAGATGCCAACATTTTGCTTAAAATTTTGTGAACATTGAAAAAAACGAGGTCGATAGTGCCTTTTTCATGAGATTGTCAAAAGTTGAATAAAATAAAAAAATAAACAAGGGTAATATTGTAATAGGGAGGGTCTTAATACATAAAGTGACCAACCTCTCACTTAGCACGACAAGTCATTTTGATTTTATTAAGTAAAAAAGAAACAACCTTATCAATCTACATGCATTTAGTCATGTACTGCTGTCCCACAATTTGTCATCATAGAAGAAGACCCTGCTGTCCCACAAGGGTAATATTGTAATAGGGCTGCTTTATATGTCATCATAGAAGACCCTGTTGTCCCATAATTTGTAACAATTTGTATTATCATTATTTGATTTTAATAATAACTTGTTTTGTTTTATTGATGAGGTTATAGACTGATAGTCTTACTTTTCATGTCATTATTATTTATTTCTTTTTTTGTTTGCAGTTTCTTGCAAAAACTTTGGATGTTGTTCAAGACATTGATTGGGTCATTTCTCTTGGAAATGCTTTTGCAAAGCAGTATGAGCTTTATACATATGATGATGAGCATTCTGCACTACTTCATAGGTATGAACTCATTATCATTATCATTACATTTTTTTAATTAAATTATCTTATTGAGAGTATTCTTCTCCTACAAATGTCTTGGTATACTTCTTCAGAAAGTTGATAACATGACTTATGTTCGTGATAAAATCGTCTGGATGTACAAACAAGCAAATAATCTAGATTTCAAGTATTCCAGCACCTTGATAATTATTACATTGCTATGTTTCACATTTAACCCTATTTTCTAATATTGTTTTGGTTGAACATGTTATTCCTTAAATTTTAACAGATTCTTGAATTGTGACTCAGCCCTGCAGCTTTCTGAATGCAGGCTTATTTTGGTGTTGGATTAAGTGGAGTTCTGGCTTGGTGTGTGCGAGTGGGAAGGAACCAACCCAATGCCCCCGGAGTTCTGGCACGTTCCATCTTTACTTCCTATGTATCCAGGTTAATCTACTCGTATTTATTCATGTCTCAAAGTGTGTATTCCAATATCAGGTATCATGATTTGTGTATTTATAAAATTTTGAAATAGGGTCTTGTTCAATGCTTTAGCTGTGTTTGCTCTAAGGGAGATCAACTTATCAAAAGTAAGTTACTGTTTCACCCTTTTATTTAATATTTTTGTGATTGAATGAAAGTCTTAATGAAAGTAATTGACAACCCTTTCTCTGTAAATGATGTTGTGATTGTGGGAGAGGTGTTGTGTTTTTCTCTGTTGCTAGGTAACCTTCTCAACAACAACATTCTACTTAAGCAGGTGAGTAATCAAGATTAAGGGAGACTTGTAATCATGTTTAACATTCCTTTCCAGTAAGAAACAGAGTTGTATGATTATTTGTTAGTTTTATAGGAATGTATAACCCATGTTAGCAATGTATTATTTTTGTTTAACATTTGAATGATTCTTTGTATGACATTACAATTTGTGCAATTTATTTTATTTTTTGAGTATGAAATTTTATTTTATATTATGCAATGGATTGTATTTTTTGTATATGGTATTTTATTTCTATTATGAGAAATTAAATGCAAATTTAATTTAAAAATTAATAAATATATAAATTTATTTTTTTTAAACATTTAAATTTACGATACGCAAAAATGTGTGTCATCTTCATTTATGACATGGCCTCTCTTGACAGGGGCTTTCTTGATACGCATTGCGTGTCATTAACACGCGTGTCGTAAGGTTACGACACGCGAATGCGTGTCATCTTCCTTTATGTCAGGGCCTTCCTTGATACGCATTGCATGTCGTAAACGCGCGTCGTAATTGTGCGTCGTAAATGAGCGTCATAAATGCGCGTCGTCTCTCTTTATGACAGGGCCTTCCTTGACACGCATTTGCGCGTCGTCTGAGCCTTTTACGACACGCAATGAGCATCGTAAAAGGTTGTTTTTCTAGTAGTGAGAGCATCTTCAAGGGTTAACCTGTATACAACTCAAAATAATTATCACATCATCAATCCTTTAACTTTAACTCCAAATTAAATTGGATCTCCAAGATTTCGGAGCTTTTATTTCATCGGCCCTTACCAGCAGGATCAAACATCGGTAGGTTTTTTGGTGGCCATACATTGATTTCTAATGGGTCTCAATCGTTCTCTATCCAATGTATTGATCCTTCTGCTGAAAATTATTGGCTTGGTGTTTGGAAGTGTGTTACGTAGACTTCATCTCATGAGGTCTAATATTTTTGATCGCTCGAAACCTGATGATTCTTGGGTTAAGAATCACAACTATGCTGGCAATCACAACTTCAGAGGGTATCAGAATCATTTATCAAGGGAGGGTAATCGATTTTCAGGTAAGGATAATACTTCTTTTTATGTTATGAATTTCCCAGATTATGTTTTAAGGTGTGATTTGTAGCGTGCATGCAATTGAATTGGAAAAGTCATTGATGGTTTTATCTCGTCTAAGAAGTCACGAATTGGCAAACCTTTTCGTTTCATCAGATTTGTGGGTGTGACTGAGATTGATAAAATGATTACGAATTTATGTGATGTATGGTTTAGTTATCATAAGATGTTAGCTTCCCTTCCAAGATTTTCAAAACCAAAAATCCCGACCCTGTGAATCATTCATTGTCAGCTAAAGTGGATAAGTTTGTGAGTCCGCCACATTTTTATGCTAACGTTGTTACATGCGCTCTCAAAGATAAACTTGTTTTTGATAAGGTTGATGACATAATCTACCTCACTTCTGGGGATTTGATTGTTGAAAAAAGCAAGCGTGCTTGTTTAGTCAAAGCTCGGGATTTCCTTACTTTGCCTAACTTATGGATGCTATGTTTTGATGAAGGGTGATGATTTTGATATCCGATCTATTGGTGGTTTTTGGGCTATGTTAGAATTTAAGCATAAAGAAGCTTTAAAGAATTTCTTGGCAGGCGATGTTGTGGATCATTGGATTGCTGAAAAAGTCCCTTGGTATAGAAATTTTGTTCCTCCGGAAAGATTGGATTGGGTAGATGTGGAAAGATTACCTTTACATGCATGGAGTAAGGAAGCTTTTAGAAAAATCTTAAATAATGGATCTATTGTACATCTAGATGATGGGCTAGGTGAAGTCGAATACAAAAAGATAATTTGTGTTTTGAATACGACTCAAAAAATTATTTCGGAAGCTTTAAAAGTTATTGTTTGTAACATCCCAAAAATTAAAATGTAAAAATTTAATTTTTAATTCAACTAGAAACACCAATTATCCTTTTTCCAATCATTCAAAAGTATTTCAAATAAAAATCGTTATCAGAGTACAATCCCAAAATCATATAGTTGCAGAAACATCAATGGATGCACTGCTATCAAGCCGGGCCCTTCCCTTTCGAACCGGAAGTACCTAAAACCATAACCAAAAAACTATAAGCACAAAGCTTAGTCAGCTCCCCAAAATACCACATACCATACATACCATTAGGCCTACCCTTCATAGTGGGCCCAAGCCTCCCTAATGGGCCTAGCTTTCATACAATAGGCCTAACCCAACAGACAAATACAAGAATCACAGAGACAGCTAGCATCCTACATAACATACATTAGGCCTAGACCTTCCTGATCCATGGGCCCAACCCATAATATAAATGAGCCTATCCCATCATACAATGGGCCTATCCCAACATGCCTTGCAAGATTCATCAAGACAACTAGCATAACAAATCCTAGTGGGCCGACATTAGTGCCTTCGACCTACATGTATAGTGAGGAAATTCATCGTAGTTCAAAAAATCTAAACACACGCGCTGATGCAACTAGAATCCTCACACTAAACATAACCAAATTATCCCTAATAAACAATTAAGGTAATTTCCAAAATCCAAGGCCCAAGTCCATATCATATCCTTCCAATGGGTAAAAGACCATTTTCCCTTCCCATATCTTACTCCACACCTCATGGCCCAACTCCCAACAGACCCAAGGCCTAAAAGGCCCAAAATGAGCTTCCCATGAGTACACCCCGCATATCAAATTGGTATACCCCACGTACTACCTGATGTTGCACAAGGTACAACTCGCTGAAGCTTACAGTCGCAGACTTCATGCATTACACTAAGCGTACGCATACGTACACCCAATGTACTCATCAGATGGCTAAAAATTCTCATTAAGCACTTAATGCTTAATACCAAAATGTCCAAACTCGGATATAACCTCTAAATAAGGTCTTAAACCATAAAGTTGAAAACTTTACTCCTTTGCATGTCTTAATGGCACCCAAAACCCATTTTTATCCATCTAGAGTCATAATAGGAACACAAACTTTGATTCATCAAAACCCATCAATATGACATTTTAATGCACCAATATCCTCAAAAATACCAAGATCTAACATTCTAAGCTCCTGGAGTAGCTTATACTCACGAGAATGAATCTAGGGACCATAATACACCCAAAAAAAGCACTAGACAAAATCTAACACATTGAGTCATCAAGTTAGAAATTTTATACCTCCTGGAAGTTGATGAAGATGATTAGAGCTTGGATCCACAAGCTCCAAGCAAAGAAATGCTTCTTACAATATCTATTCTTCTCTAAAGTCCACCAAAAACGACACCAAGGCTTGAAATTCATACAAAAGAGGCTAGGGTTTCAAATTTAGGGTTAGGGTTGTTGGAGGCTGAAGGTAAGAGGGTTTGAACGTAAGTTATAGCCTTTAAATAGGGCCCAAGGCCGTAAATTAGGGTTTGCACCTAACTGGAGTATGCCCAACATTCTTCATGGACCATCCGCGATCACCGAGCCTAGTAAGTCCAACATACTCCACGTATTCCCATCGTAGTTCACTTAGCCCCGAAACCACCTAACTTCTGAAGGCCATAACTTTTATGTTCTTCGTCCAATTTCGACGGTCCTTAAAAAAATTCTTGAAAGGTAATGAGAAGCTCTATAATCCTATCAACTCTCCTTTGGCTTAAAACCGCCATAACTTCTCTGTTCTTCGTCCGATTTCGACGGTCCTTAAAAAAATTCTTGAAAGATAATGAGAAGCTCTATAATCCTATCAACTCTCCTTTGGCTTAAAACCTTCCGAACTTAAGTACAAAATTCTTGAAATAACTCTAAAACACCACTTTTCCCATTTACCCTTGGGCTCCAAAGCATAAACCGAAATCTAGGATCACATAATCTATATTACCCTCATCAAAAATGGGTCTAAGACTTCTCTTTCCCCAAAGCCCAAAGCCTTATGATACTTGATCTTCAGGTCACGGTCCCGAATTAGAAACGACTCGAAAAGGGTGTTACAACTCTCCCCCACTTAAATTAGATTTCGTCCTCAAAATCACTCCTTGCTACTCTCCATGCAATCAGACGATCTGAACAACTCTTCCAGATCCCTGATGAAGTTCAAACCTAACATACGTAATCAATAACTCGCATACTGGCGACGAACAAAAGCTTTCTCCCACTAACCGTAATCAATAAAGGACAACCATCACTACTCAGCTCAAATCCAGGAACCCAATACCTTATCCGACTTCCCGACATGCGCACCCGTTCTGAAATACTATCAATAGAACCTATCCTTTCAATCCGAACTGAAAGAAATCCTTCCGATCCTAAATCTTTTATCCGACACTTTTTGCAGACAGAATCCTAACCATACCTCGTTGTTGAAAAGATCTTTCATATAAACAAAGGTGACTCCCAATGCGAGTCTCAACCCCTTGTGTCAACCGGGAACATAACTCACGTCCCGAAACCCATCGATTTACACTTCCATTATATCCGAAATCTTCGGATTCCACGACAAGCTTCCATTAAACTGAAATATAAAATCCCCAATCCACCACGGAGACTGACAGTCTCACACCTCGTCCCACTACAAGGCTCAAACTAGGAGTCTAACTTATAAGGGATACCTTATCCTAACCGCCGCACGGTGACCAACCACAAACAACAGAGTCATTTCACCCACTCTATCTCAACCAAACAGGCCTCGCCACACAGTCCTAACAACCGATCAGGGGACTATTTCCCTCCTAATACCACTATCACATAGAACATAACATACTGGCACATAGAACACGTCAAGTAATAGAAATCCAGACAATTATCACAAAGACAATCATCTCAGCTGTAATCAACTACTAGTGGGCCAGCCTTGGTGCCTTAGACCCACTTCTACTGGAAGGTAACTCACCTCAATGTCGCGTAGTGTTTGTACTGTCCCCGGTGTGAAAATAAACTTTCCTCGACTCCTCAATGCCTACACGAAAACTCTACTAAGTTAGCAATTCGCACTCACAACCCTCACAAGGGGTCAACCCAAATCCTGGTCAAAGTCAACTTTGGTCAAAGTCAACCTCCAATTGACTTGACTCGCCGAGTTGGTCTACCAACTCGTCAAGTCCCTACTCCTTCAAAATGATCCAACCCCCGACTCCACTCGTCGAGTCTAGCAATAACTCGACGGGTCCTCCATCAACCATAAAATTAGGATCATCTTCAACCGACTTGCCGAGTTCCCTTGAACTCGTCGAGTTCATCTACCTCATAAGAATGTGTTCAGTCAATGACTCGCCGAGTTATATGAACAACTCGTCGAGTCCATCTTCATGGTTTGGGAAATTGCCTTGGACTCGCCAAGTTTGTTCATACACTTGTCGAGTCCCATGATTTCTAGGTCTATAATCACGTCCATCTTTGTTGAGTCCCCCTTCTAGACTCAACCAGATTCCTCTGAAACAAAAGGTTGGGGAACTAACGCTCAACTTGCCGTGTCCCAAGAACGACTCACTGAGTCTCCTAAAGTCCATGTCCATAAACTAGATTTTTGTTGAGCTCATCTCATGCAAAGGGTAGATCTGACCTCATAGGGTCGATATAACACATAAAGTTATGAACTTTACATCCATGCATCGGTCTTTATGCTCAAAAGGACCAAAAATGAAACCTACAAGATGCATGGGGCTCTCATGGCCATAGAGTTGGCACATTTATGCCGTGAGAACCTTCCAAAGTCCAAGATCTGAAGCCATATCTCCACATTACACCCCACAACTATAAAATGGGTTAGAAATGCCCTAAAGATACCAAAATTCAAGCCCTAAAGTTGATTAAACACATGGAAAGTAAAGATTGAAGCTTTTTACCTTAGATAAGCTGGAAATGGAACACAATCTCTGGATTTTTTAGCTTCAACTAGAACTCCTAAGCTCCTTTCTTCTTCTTAAGCTTCACAACCACCAAAAATGCACAAAAATGGCTTAAGAGCACTCAAACAAGGCTAGGGTTTCAGTTTAAGGTCTTCTGGAAGTGTGCGGGACGATGGAGGCTGATATGGGAGGAGATAAGTTGTTTAAATAAGGTGCAAACCCTCAAATTTAGGGTTTTACTCAGACAACTCCTATTCGCCGATTCGGTCTCTCGACTCGTTGAGTAGGTCACTTAAAATCCGCGCGCAAAGATGAGCCTACTCGACGAGTTAGACCTTCAACTCGTCGAGTCCCAGGGTAAAATACAATAATACTTGGAATTAAATACGTACCCGGAACCGGGTGTTACATGTTCCACATCAATATTGTCTGCCTCAACCCAGGCATGTGATGATCCTCCTTTAGTCCAACAACCACTCCTATAATGGCCTACCTCATTCTAGTGAATTCTATGACTACATCGCAGACTTACAACACTTCCCCGATAACCTATCATCCTTGTGAATGCTACAACTACCCTGTAGTCTTACAACACTGCCACAACTGTCTATAAACCTTGTGAATGCTACGGCTGCCCTGTAGTCTTATAACACTACCATGCTGCCATGGACCCACATCCGACTACACCCCAATCAAGTGTTCGGGTGATGATTCGAACCCCAAAACCTTCACTAGACAAGAATAGGCAGAGAGGCTCTAACACAACCCTCAAACTAGATCCAATCACACATCTACAATGCGTTACTACGAATGTGCCAACCTATTGTATAAAGTTTTTGATCCTCAACCTTGCATGACCTTTATCCAGACTGCTACTTGAACTAGATTCCTTCTCGACTAGGATATGGAACTCTCCTTGGTTCCGCACCTGATTTTATTCCTGGGAATCCAAAAGGTTCTCCCCCACTTGGATATAACTACACCTTTCCAACCTTACTAAAAACAATGAATAATAATTTCCTCTGCTGGAACTGAATGATCACCAACCTAACATCCCAACTACCGAAGGGTCTATGTAATCCTAACCATCTTCAACCGATACGATTTCAAATTTTCCTAGACACTTCGAATGTCTGAACAAGCTCACGCAACTGCCATCATCATCCTCTTGCTACCGCTCCTTCCCTAGAAACAATAGCGATCAAACCCAAAATTCCTTCCATAAACGATTGTCATCCCCACTGTGATACACAACACTTCTGAACTCTGACTTCATTGTTGAACCAATCATGCTAATCCATCTATTGATCTTCCAAGCGATACCCATGAGTTGTTTTCACCAAAAGCCCACAACTAACTACCTAACCATCTAAATCTAGTTCAACAAGACGTATCCCACTCATAGCTCTTGGCATTAAAAATGGCATATAACAATGCTTGGTAATATCAACAAGTAAATAATAGAGAACTATACCAAAAATAATGCCTTACACATACAAGAAAAAGATTCCAAAGCACATAAATATACAAATAATAAGGCATGAAGAAAACAAAAAATAACATACCTGCGATAGCATCTGATGAAACTATGGCCTACCCTGACTGAAGCTGAAATGCTCGCCTCCTCATTGTTGGGGTTTCTTATCTACCCACACGACCGTCAGTGATCCTCAAAGTAACTAGAACAGGTGCACTCACTGCTCCACCCCTCAACATCGGATAGTCGGCCTTCTTGTGGCCCACCTGGTTGCAGTGAAAACACATTGGAATCGCCCCACGGGGACAATCCTTGCTGAAATGACCCATCTGACCGCAAATGAAACATCCTTTTCATGTCTCCCTACAACCTCCCTCATGGGTCCTCCCATACTTGGTATAATGGCTCCGACCCTAATGGCCTGCCAAATATGAATCTTGAGTCTTTGGCCTCTTTGTATGGCCCACTGTGATATGAATCTGCTTTGGCTTCCTCTTCCCGAGGTGCTCCAAATCAATCTTCCACTCTCGGGCTCTAGCTATCATGTCCTCCAAAGTATGACAAGTTGAAAAGCTAACAAACTCTTGGATATCGTCTTGCAACATATCATGGTACCTTGTCTTCTTCATCTCCTCATTTGCGGCATACTGCAGGACTAAAAGAGCCCTCTCCCTAAACTTGGCGGTGATCTCCGCCATAGTCTCAGTCATTTGGAGAAGGTACTTAAACTCCCTCACCAACTGTTTCACCTCAATTACTGGGGAAAACTCCACCCTAAATTGGGTAAAAAACTCATCCCAAGTCATCGCCTCAATGGCTTCACCTCCTAAAGCGAAATCTACATCCTCCCACCAATATCAAGATTTGCCTTTCAAAAGACAAGAAGCAAATCTGACCTTCAACCCCTTAGGGAAGAAACTCGTCCAGAAAGTGTTCACCATATCCACTAATCACCTCCTACTAGAAATGGGGTCCTCATCCCCAAAGAACTCGGGAGCGACACAAGCATGAAACTCGCAGAAAGAAAGAGTTTGAGCTCCCACAATAGCCATAATCTCGGTGCGAAATGTGCCCAGATGATCATTTAAAATCTCCCTGATCCCCTCCTTGAACGATCCGAAGATCACATGAGTCTGCTCTAAAATACCACAGGTGATCTCCGACGAGATGAAATCCCGCATCCGCTCATCAATTGGCTCAGTGCCAACACTTGAGCCTGAACCAGATCCTCCACCACGAGTGCTCATCACCATACTAAAAGCAACCATACAGTAATCAGAACATACCTAAAAATATACATCCATAGGATTCCTAGATTCTACGTGACTCCCCTCGATTCGAGTTCGGATCCTATGCTTTCAGTAGTACAGGCCCAATACTACCTTCCACACCTATCCATACTTTCCTCAAGAGTTATCTTGAATCCTCCTGGTCACCTTCTCATATTGGTACTCCAAATACCTGCTAAATAGTGAAACCAAACCCACTAAAGCACTTTCTAGGCTCTCCTAGGTTGCCCTTCTCGTTACCCATTGCTAGTTTTTGAAGAGTATGACCAATGGAAATTTAGGATGGAAAGATTTTTATTTGGTAAGGAAAAAGATGAAGAAATATGGAGATATGTGAAAGAAGGTACTCATGTTCCAGTAACATAAATGGTGAGAGATGTTGATGCTACTCTCATTGGCCAAGAAGAACAACGTCTAACCCCTCTGACTACATTAGACATCGAAAATCTTCATGCATAACAAATTGCATTTTCCGAGATGGGTTTTGGTGTTCCTCCATCTCTTTTTTAACACATTAAGTTGTGTAATTTTGCCAAAGAGATTTGGGACACTCTTTGAGACTTGTTCGAAGGGTCCGAGAACATGAAGGATAAGCGTTTGAATTTTGTTGTCAATGATTTTGACACCTTCACCATAACTGTCGCTGAATCCGTAGCCTCTACTTTGAATAGGTACAAAATTGTTGTGAACAATATGACTGCACATGGTATAGTCAGAACTACTCTCAAGTACAATCTAAAGTTTTTCAAAAGCCTCATAAAAGGTTGGGGGAACATTAAATCTGTCTTTAGAGTAACGGATCTATGAAGAAAATGAAGCTTTATCAAATATTTAACGAACTACAAGGCCATGAATCTAACATTGCACAAATGTTAAGAGAACTGTCAGGAGGTCCTCTTGCCTTAGTGTAACATCCAAATGTGAGGTACTTCAAAATTTAACCCCTTTAATTCATTTGTATTGCAATTGTTCCCAAAGTTCAATAAGTGGATGCAAAAATGGCCTTAATGTCCTTATTGTAAAATGAGGCCTTTGGAGTACGCTATGTGTACGTGGTGTACGTTGATCATACTAGGACGCGCCCTAGTATGTTAGGCATATATCAGGGTACACATGGCGTACATTACTGTACGCTGGGCATACTTGCTAAATGAGGAAACCCAAATTTTTTAGGGTTTGGATGGTATTTAAGCATCCTTATGGACTCATTTCCCTTCACCTTATCAACCTCCACCATCTCATTCGTTTTTGTAACCTTAGTGCACCTTGAGAAGCCATTTGTAGCCTAAAAGAGTGTGTTTATGTGCTTAGAAGATGAAGGAAGGAAACTAAACTCATCTTGGAAGAGTGAAGAACTTTAGATCTGGGACTTATTCCTCATTTGCAACCATTGAAAGGTATAAACCTTGCAACTTTATCTTTTAATGATGTAGATATAGAAATGGGTGTTTTAATGATGCTTTTTGGTCCCAAATGTCTAATCTTGAGCATGGCATGTTCTTAACGATTTGAGTTTCCTTTCAGACCCTAAGAGGGGTCCTAAGTCGTAAAAATGAAGTCCCAATGGTTAGTTTTGCTCCATGCATCTTGTATAAGGTCTTAATGGATTAAGACCTTCAGTTAAGCACTTAAGGGGCATGTAAATTCATAAAGTTGGAAAATTTATGACTATAAAGTGTATTTTAGCCTTGGATCTGAGATATGGACATAAGTGCTTAAGCCATTAAGCACTTAATGAGTTTTGAAGGTTGTGAGAGTACACCCTGCGTATGAGGTCAACCACCCCGATGGTGGTCAACATGCAAGGCTCGAGTACGCTCAGCGTACATCCGGAGTATGCCTTGCGTACTCGCACTGGGTCAATCCGGTTGAGTTAACTCGATTGGATTGACTCGGATGGGTTGACTCAGTTGACTTAGTGGGTTTGACCAATATACTTTGACTTTAACCAAGTTTGACTTTGAGAGTATTTTGGGTATTTTGGGATTTTGATGGAAATTGGTCCTTTGGTGGGAATAGGTGTTGGTTTGAGAGCTTAGATTCGAAGTCAAGACGTCATCATCTTCTTTTCAGTTTGTGAAATGAGTCTTCCTCGCTGTACTTTTGGGTCGAAGGCACCAAGGCCCCCACATTGGATTGTTATCCTGGTTTATCATATGTTGGTATGTTGTAGTGATCTGTTAGATCTGTATCCTAGTATATAGGATGATGTTATGCTTAGTGATCTGTAAGATCTGTCTGATTATCAATTGACTGGTTATATGTATGCTTATCTGCTATGAATATGTCGACATGGTTATAAGGAGAACTAGTGTAAACCGAAGGCCAATAGACCTAAGGCATTGTAGATAGGCTAAAGGCCCAAGAGGCATACCAGTCAAGCCGAAGGCCTGGAGAACATTCGAGATAGCCTAAAGGCCCGATGAGGCGTACCAGTCATGCTGAAGATTCTGTGAGCGTACCAGAGTGAATGTAGGCCAGTGGGGCTTTCCAGTCAAGCTGAAGGATCTGTATGGATGTTATCTGTGTTATGTTTATGTTATGTGTTGTTTCTTTTGGGGACGTCACTAAGTGTTATCTTACAGTTTTTGGTTATGTTTCAGGTACTTCGGACGATCGCAAGAAGACGAAGGCGTGACTGTATATATCCTCATGTTTTTACTTATGATTTTTAGATTTATCACGATTGGTTGTCAAAAAAAAGTTTAAATTTATCATGATTTTTATAAGTGTTACAATTAGTTAGTTGTATTAACCCATTGATTCCGAGCCCATCTCTGTCAGATCCTTTTGGAACTATCCCACCTATTTGGCATGTTCAACCAACAATTCTTATCCCACTTACTCCACCAATTCTGAATCACTCATTTGAAGAAAATATTGACCTCGACCCAGCGGAGTCTAAACTTTGTTTTCAACAGGAATTCCCATTATTTTCCATGAAATACAAATGTCCCTAGAATCCCAGTTATAAACCTTATCAGAACCGAATTCAAGCCCCTCATCAAAGTAATCCTCAACCATTTCCTAAACCTTCAGATACCCAACCTGCATACCGAGCTAACATCCAAAATCACTCTTTACAATCCAAATTTTTTTTGAAATCAGTCAAACCCAAGATAGTTTGTCATAAATGTGGTCTCGGTAACCACTTCATAAAAAATTGCTTGGCTGAAAACTCTCAAAAACCAAAGGTAAAATATTCTTCATACATATATATATAGAGGTGAGTCGAGCCTGGCTAGGCTCGGCTCGGGCTCGTTTAAGTTATATGAGGCTCGAGCTCGAGCTCGGCTCGATTCGAGCTTTCTTGTACTGAGCTCGGCTCGAGCTCGTAAAGAATTATCCAAGCTCAGCTTGGGCTCGAGCTCAACTCGTTTTTTATCTGACGTGCCTAAATAAGCTTAAGCTCAGCTCGAGCTCAATAAGAAGCTCGTTTACTAATACCCTAAATTCGTAATTCCTCTAATATATTTTTATTTTAATATATATAAATAATAATAAATTATATTATGTAAAGGCTCGTTTGGGCTCGCGAGCCTAATCAAGCTTAATGACATAGGCTCGAGCTCGTTTAATAAACGAGCTTAATTTTAAGCTCGAGCTCGGCTCGGGCTCATTTAAAACCGATTTCGAGTCGAGCTTTTAACGATCCAATCCCGAGTAGCTCGCGAGTAGCTTATCTCATTTGCACCCCTATTCATACTATGTTCAAAGATCCCAAGAGCTGGTAGAAAGTGAGAAAGGTTTTGTTACCACACTGTCAAGAAATTTTGATGGGTATTGGTTTTCTAGAGATGAGGATAAAGTGAGAACTTGAAGAAACATGTGTCTTATGGTAGGACAATCAATTGAGTGTGATGAGGGCTATTGGTCTTCAGGTTCAGAAGAAGACGATGACGATGTTGAGCCAAACTTTTTCTACATGGCAACAAATGATCCACCCGACAAAAGCATCATCCAGCAGAAATTCCATGATCACTGACAATAATTTTGATTTATCTGTTTGTGAACCATATCTAACCCATATCCAATCAGATATGACAGTTATTCATAGAGCCTATGAGTCTTCGATAAAAGTTAGTGAGAAGCTGGAAAGTGAACTGACTCGTCTTAGATTACGCTTTGAAGATTGCAAGCTTAAGATAGAATCACTAGAAAGAGAGATTGTAATGTCTAAAGATGAATGTATCATTTTAAAAGAAAAATGTGAAATCACCTTTTGTGAAAGGAATATTTTGGTTTCTAATAACAAACGTATTAATGCGAAAATTGATGTTTTGCATAACTCTATTGATATTCTTGAAGCAAACGAATGGATGACACATAATTTTCGTCACCCGTGGTCCAAATCACCAGACCTCGAAAGCGCTTTTCCAAAACATGTTGCCTGTCCCTTGAAGGAACTGCAAAATCTAATGTTTATGGGAGACATTCCGAACCATACTCATTCGGATACCCCCGTCTCGCCATTGTTGCCCCTTCCTGAGACTTCAGACCCATTCCAATCTCTTGTTCCAGAGTTCCAACCGATCATTGTTAAATGTCCTGATTCCACACCTCTTCCGCCTATGATATCCATAGACTTGAATCCATCTTCAGATTCATTCCATGTCACCAACTGTACTGGAGTTCAGATTCAAAACTCTGGTCCTCCAAACAATTGTGTTGTTGAGGAATAATTCTAGAGACAAATGGACATGACTCTGATAAATCCGACTTCGTTTGGGCATTATTTGATAGTGATGTGGATGAAGAAATTATGTGTGCTGATTCATGTGACTCTTGTATCTCTAACTCCAATGGGATTTCGAAATCAAGTCTAGTGCCAATTAAGCCTAAGTTCAACAATCCATCATCTGGACAAACTTCCAAGTCGTCATCTGACTCTCGGAAGAAGCCTTGTTTAAATAAGAAAAATATTTTACACCCTAATATTGATACTAAGAATACCCTTAAGAAAGAAATTAGGTCTAGGAAAGATTCCAGATTCATTGAGAAGTCCAAAAAGAAAGTGTCTCGAATAGTTAGTCCAACCACTAGGAACCACAATACCTTTATTCCTGTTAAGATTATTAAGAGTCTATCTAATCCTCCAAGTTCTTAAGACTCTTTCTGTGCAAACTAACTCTCCTCGAATATTTTCTTTTAGTTTATTGCTAAATCCGATGGCACAATTTTCAAACCAAAACAGTTTCCGAAAAAAATGTACCTTCGAAAGCAGCAGGCAAAGAACCAGTTGCTAAGAACATCGTTGTTTAGAAATCTACAAAAGATTCAAATCAAAAAATGTAAAAAAGGCTGAAAACACATTTGTCAACACGGTGATTCCTACAACATCTCTAAAAACTTATGTCCGAGAAAAGCAGTATTCAAACAACCGTTGGTTGAATATGACTTTTGGTTAAATGAAAATACCTTGACATTTTGCTTCTTTCCCAAAGTATCTTGGAACAAGCCCTCTGAGATGCCAGTTGCTCAAAAGTCACAATCCAAGTCCTAAGCCTATGCCAAAGTCCCTAAGTCTACCTCAAAGCCTAAAAACTCCAAAAATCATTGATCTTGCAGGCACTCTGTGCTTTGGAACAAGATACAGTATAGTATATTGATAGTGCTTGTTCCATGCACATGACTGGGCAGAAAGACTTTTTGCATGATCTAAAGCTGGCTCCTAACGTTGGTTACGTAACATACAACAACAACTCAATTTCACAAAATCGAGGTTATGGCATCCTGACCAATGGCAATTTTTCTGTCTCCAGTGTGGCGTATGTGGCTGATCTCAAGCATAACCTAATTAGTGTAGCTCAACTCACTAATGCAAATTGAAGAGTTGAATTCTACAAAAAACATAGCTACGTCATGATAGAAGACCGAAAAAATCAAAACACATCAAAAGCATGTATCCATGAGACATCAAAATGATCATCGACAAGCCTCAACTTTGTCTTCTTTCAAAGGTCGTTCCTGACGTCATTTGGCTATTGCATCGGAGGCTAGCTAATCTTAACTTCTGATACATGAATGATCTTGTTTTTGTGAAATGGTTTTAGGTCTTCCACAACTTAAATTCGGAAATGATCATCTTTGTGTTGCATGTGAATGTGGGAAGCAATCCAATAAAGGTCATCCGGTAATCATTAAGAGGTCAATTTCGGAACCATTAGAATTTCTTCACATTGTTCTTTGTGGATCATCCACCGTAGAAAGTCTGCATCACAAAAAGTACATTCTTGTGATTGTTGATGAGTACACAAGGCTCACTTGGGTTTTTTTCCTTAGGCTAAAATCTGAAATTGCTTCTGAACTTATTAACTTCATCAAAGGAATTAAAGTTCTTGTCAAACTTCACGTTAGAAGAATCTGAAGTGACAATGGCTCGGAATTCACCAATGTAACCATTGAAAAATTCTGTGACATCCCCAAATTTCTCAGCCAGAAAAGATGGATTTAGTTTATGATTTTAAAATAAAATCAAAGTAATCTTTCAAAAGGTGTTGCGGAATTTTTCCCCAAAACAAAATATGAAAAAAAAATTATCAAAGCATTTCTTAAAGAAATATATTTTTCATTTCATTTCAAAACTCGGGATGTCAACATCATACAGACCAAAAGCATAAACAGTACAATATAGGCCTTACAACAGTTATTTATATCTACTGGCCTATAATCCAAAATCCCTCATCATGATCCAACTATGCTCTTGTTCCACTACCTATAATATAGAAAACTGAGTGGGTCAGGCTTGGGAGCCTGGTGAGCATATAGGGTTTTAAACCCACAATAAATAATTTTATTATGTTTAAACATCAAACAATCAACCCAATTTTCCATCCCCATTATCTTCTTTATTCTTAAAAATCTTAAGAATCAGATGTCCTTTATTCATTCATTCTAAGGATTATCCTAAGGAATAGGCACGAAGTCCATCGCTGCCAGGGTTCTTAAAATACAATTGGTGAACAAGTAGTTTAAAACATATGGTAAACACTCACTTGAAAAATACTTAATGAACACCTAGTTCAAAAACACCTAGTGAACACTCAGTTCAAAAATACCTAATGAACACAATCACCTAATGAACACATAGTTCAAAAACACCTGATAAACACATAGTTCAAAACATCTGTTAAACACTCAGTTCAAAAATACCTGATGAACACATAAGTTCAAAAACACCTACAGGTTACGAGTCTGTTAACTTTCCACTGGATTGTCTAGAAAAGTCTGTGGTCATCATCTATATTCTACTAGATGACCGGAACATCATTAACATTGAGACCTCTCATCATTTTATTTTGTCTCATATCAAATATTTCATCTACCCATGTTATACTCAACATATTTGTAGATAAAAATACGTATATGCAGTTTAAATCATTCCAAACATGTATAATATATATATATATATATAGCATGTATTTTATATAAAATACTTCATATCTATGTGTAAGATGAAAGTGACTATACACTCACTTGATAAGACGGTAATCGGGCAGCACCTCGTCTCTTAAAATAATATGCATCGATGACACCGGGATGTTTTCTCAAAAACCGGGCTTCACACGGGCAGAGTTTCGGCTCGATACCTCTTTTTCTCGGGATCTTCAGGTTCTTCAGGACTTGCTTATGATGCTAGGATGATAAAATAGGCTTGAGGGTAATTTTCGCAATATAGAAGAAAGTATAGGGGAGAGAGAATGAAAATTGTAAACAAAATTCGGAAGGAAATGTCCGCTATTTATAGGGGATGAATCACGATTTACGTTGGGCGTAAATCCAAGGTACACTAGGCGTACATCCTTAATAGCCACTACGCTGGGCGTAGAAGCTTAGTGACTTCGCACGTGTCGATGGTACAAGATACGTGTCGCATGCGAGGAAGTAGCTAACGTGGCCAACTCCAAATCACACACACGAGTACGCTGGGCGTACTCCCACTTTCCAAACTTCAAAAATTCGTAACTTTCGCGTACAAACTCCATTTTTGACGCTCCTTTTATCCACGCATAGGTGAGACTGTGCTCTACAACTTTCGTTTAGACTCCGTCGGCTAATTTTGAATTTATTTTTAAAGTAATATTTTTAATAGGCCGGGACATGAAAAGTCCGTTAAAAACTCATAACTTCCTTATCCGTTGTCCGTTTTCGTCTGTCTTTTTACCGTTAAACTACTATCAAAAAGATCTTCGATTCTCGTTCAGGTTGTTTCAGCTAAAAATCACTCGATCTAAAATTCGAGTTTTGGACTGCATACTGTTATGCTGAAACTTAGAAAAATCATAACTTCCTCATACGAAGTCAGATTTGGGCGTTCTTTTTATGCACGCTCTCAGTTTAATGAACACTACGACTTTCGTTTAGATCGCTAAGGCTAAAAAGCACTTTATCGTAATTTACTTTTTACCTCACACAACGTTTAGATCGCTAAGGCTAAAAAGCACTTTATCGCGAAACTTCGAAATGTCATAACTTCTTCGTTATAACTTGGATTTCGGTATTCTTTATATCTCTAGAATCCTTGTTTCAAGCACTACAACTTCCTTCATAGATATCGGGTTTATCTAATGTTTATTTTCGACGCTTATTTTTTATTCTTAACTTATTAAATCATAATAATTAAGTTTAAAACACATAATTAATTCTTAATACTTCAAAACGAGTTCCAATGGTTGACCTAGACTATTACACCATCATTAATGCTTAGCCCAGAAACACGGGCGTTACAATTCTCTCCCCCTTATATTGATTCCGTCCTCGGAATCACATGTACATCAGCAAACAAATACGGATAGCGACTCATCATGTCACTCTCCGTTTTTCCCCAGGTGAGATTTTGCCCATTCAAATGTTTCTATTGCACAAGCACTAAATCGATCATCTTGCGTCGCAACTTCTTAGTCTTACTGTCAACAATTGCCTATGGTTCTTCAATTAACCTGTTGCTTTCATCCAACCTTAATTGGAATGATGTCAGGAACTTCTCCTATGAACTTCCTCAAATATCTCACGTGGAAGGTGTTATTAATACCTTCTTGTTCTTCTTGTAGTTCTAGCTTGTAAGCTTGATTCCTAATCTTCTGAAGAACTTTACATGGTCCAATAAACCTTGGACTCAACTTTCCCCAAACCACGTAACATACGCATCTTAGTCCTACTCGATTCGATATGACCTCTAGGGTCGGAATATCAATCATCTTCTTAGTCATTACCGAAACGATGGTAACGACATACTTGAACAAAAATGAAATCAATTACTAGCTTTTTGGTAACTTTGTGACTTTTTCCTGATCCAAGTGTGAGTCCTGTGATTCCAGTAGTATAGGCTTCTACGTTTATCACACCTACTCATACTCGTCCCAAGTATTGTCTCGCAGTTTTCCAAGTCACCATTCAAAAATTTCACATAATCATTTAACACAACAGGAAACAAAACAGAGCTTTATATTATTTCCTGAAACGGTTACATAAACGTTCAACTTTAACCTATACTATACCTCTTATAGGCTACACCATCATATTATATTGGCCACTTCATATCTTGATCTTTGGATATGGAGTCCTTACTCCTGATTCCTTACATTGTTACCTGCTTCATCGAGGATTATTTGGAATGCCTTTGGCTTTGGTGGTACATTTGGACTTGTTGGTTCATTCTTCTTTGGGAAATTCTTCGAAATATGCCCATTTCGTTACATTTATAACACACCTTCTTGCTAGATGTACACTCATTGGCGTAATGCCCAGAATTTCCACACTTGAAGAATGTCACCACCTCGCCACATTTTCCAAAGTGTTTCTTCTTGCACTTATCACACCATCTTGCTTCACCTCCCCTCCTCCATACTTCGAGAATTTTCTTTTCTCGTTGGACCCTGAAGTTCCTTCCAACTTTCTCTTCTCTCCAACTTCAACCTTGCTATCAGCTCTTCCCTTGATCATATCTTCAAAAGACTTGACAGCCCAAATAGTTGCCTCCAAAGTAAGTGTCTGACGCATTGGCACTGCATACTACCATGGAAGTCCCTTTGCATACCTGTCGATTTTCGTCAGCTCGTCTGGGACAACACGCAAAGTAAACTCCATTTTGTCTGTGAAGTTATTAGTGTATTCATCAATAGACATACTTCCCTTCTTTAATTTCATAAATTGATTTTCTAACTCAAGCAAATTTTGGTCCGAGCAGTACTTGCACTTGAAATCCACCAAGAACTCTGCCCAAGTCAGTTGGAGTGGCTCATTAAGGCTTAGGGTCTTACCCAGAGTGTTCCACCGGCGAACAGCGCCACCTCTGAACTGACGCACTGCAAATATGGTTTGTAGCTTGCCTTTGTAACCACATGCCATAAATGCTAATTCCATCTCCGAGATCCAATCCATTACTTCGACGAGATCTTCCTTTCCGATGAGATCCAATCCATTATACCCAACATATTTGTAGATAAAAATACATATATATAGTTTAAATCATTCTAAACATGTATAAAATATTCAATATACATCCATCTCAAACAAACAAACAAACAAACAAACAATATATATATATATATATATATATATATATATATATATATATATATATATACACACACACACACATAACATGTATTTTATATAAAATACTTCATATCTATGTGTAAGATGAAAGTGACTATACACTCACTTGATAAGACGGTAATCGTGCAGAACCTCGTCTCTTAAAATAATATACTTCGATGAAACCGGGATGTTTTCTCAAAAACCGGGCTTCACACGGGCAGAGTTTTGGCTCGATAACTCTTTTTCTCAGGATCTTCAAGCTCTCCGGGACTTGCTTCTGATGCTAGGATGATCAAATAGGCTTGAGGGTAATTTTGCAATATAGAAGAAGGTATAAGGGAGAGATAATGAAAATTGTAAACAAAATTCAGAAGGCATCGTCCGCTATTTATAGGGGTTGAATCACGATTTAAGCTGGGTGTAAATCCAAAGTATGCTAGGCGTACATCCTTAATAGCCACTACGTTGGGCGTACAGCTTAGTACGTTGGGCGTAGAAGCTTAGTGGCTTCGAACGTGTCGATGGTACAAGATACATGCCGCATGCGAGGAAGTAGGTAACATGGCCAACACCGGATCACACACACGAGTACCCTAGGCATACTCCTGTACGTTGGGCGTACTCTCACTTTCCAAACTTTAAAAATCTGTAACTTTCGCATACGAACTCCATATTTGACTTTCTTTATATCCACGCGTAGGTGAGACTATGCTCTAAAACTTTTGTTTAGACTCCGTTGTCTAATTTTGAATTTATTTTTAAAGTTATATTTTTAACAGACCGGGACAGGAAAAGTCCATTAAAATTCATAACTTCTTCATCCGGCGTCCGTTTTTGTCTGTCTTTTTACCGTTGAACTACTATCAACAAGATCTTCAATTCTCATTTAGGTTGTTTCTGCTAAAAATCACTCGATCTAAAATTCGAGTTTTGGGCTGCATACTGTTATGCTGAAACTTAGAAAAATCATAACTTCCTCATACGAAGTCAGATTTGGGCGTTCAGTTTATGCACGCTCTCAGTTTAATGAATACTACGACTTTCGTTTAGATCGCTTGTAACATCCCGACGTCTAGAGTGCAAGTTCAGGGTTCAAAGTGAAATTGTGAATGGTCAACTTTGCGAGTCCATGGGTGGACTCGGCGAGTAGGGTCGCGATTTTGGTCGCGTGTTAAGTGGACAACTCGGTGAGTCGATGGCTGGACTTGGCGAGTTGGTGATGTGTGGAGAAAACCCTAATCCCAGGGAGTGAGCCCTATATAAAGAACATAATACCCTCTCCCCAGCCTCTTTTCTCTCCCTTGAAGTCCAAAAACGCTAATATGCGTGTGTGAGAGAATTAGAGAGCAATTGGATCTTGAAGGAGTGTTGTTGAAGAAATCTTTGAAGATTAAGAGGCTTGGAGCAAGGGGCTTTGCAAGGTTTTGGCTTATTCTTCTGTTGGAGTCTTCTTTGGAGGTAAGGATTCGTTGCTTGAGCTGTTATCCATCTAGATCTATCATTTGTGGGATTTTTGGGAAATTATCTAGTGCTATCTTGAGTTTAGAGGTTGGATCTGAGGTAGCTACCTCATATCTAGAGTAGTGATGATCCTAAAGAGCATAAAGTCCCTGTTCAAGAGCTGTTGATGAAGCCTTTTAGTCCCAAACCTTAGCCAAGAGTGTATTATGCTTAGATCTCCTTGGATTCACGTAAAGTTTGCCACTTTACGTGACGGATGCCTTGTATAAGAGTAGATCTATCAATTTGAGACCCTACATGGCTTGCAAAGCCTCTGTATGGGTTAAGAGCTAGAGGTACTCGGCAATTCGCATAGGTGTACTCGGCGAGTGGCATGAAGATAGGCAGCAACTCGACGAGTTGGTTGAAGATAGCCTTGGACTCGGCGAGTCTGTTCTTGGACTCGGCGAGTCTGGTCATGAGGTCTTAACCTTTTCTGGTTAAGTTGTGAATCGGTGAGTCAAGGGATGACTCAGTGAGTTGAGTACGGTTAGACTCAGAGTTGGGGGACTTGGCGAGTTTTGGGACGACTCGGCGAGTTGAGTCGTGTTTCGGGAGTTTCAGAGCATGGGGACTCGACGAGTCAGCGGGTTGACTCGGCGAGTAGAGTCAGTTAGGAGGGTTGACTTTGACTGGGGACTTTGACTTTGACCAAGAGTTGACCAGTTGACTTCCAGATGTATTTTGGTAATTATGGGTATTTATTGAGTTCAGTCTTTAGGTATTGATCAGTGGTGGAGTTCGTGTCGGAGGTGGAGCAGCGTGATCTTATCCTTTTCAGTCAGCAGTTCCGAGGTGAGTTATCCTCACTATATCAACAGGGTCTAAGGCACCAAGTTCGGCCCTTTATCGGATTGTAATCCGGGTATTGTTGTTATGTTGTTGCTTTGCTATGTTTGCATCCTGGTAGTTAGGATGGTATATATTAGAAACCTGGTTAAGGTCGGTATCCTGTTATATAGGATAATGCTATGCTAGTGACCGGTTAGGTCGGATTTCTGTTTAGAGTATGTTATGTTATGTGATCTGCTAGATCGGTTGATTGGATGTGAATTGTTATATGATTGTATGCTTATGTGCACATGGTTGTTGGACTAGGGATTGGGTTGAGGCGGGTCCTGCTTTGTGCTGTAGGTCAACATACCCAGGGCGGACCGGTTATCCCGAAGGCCCAGCGAGCGGTCCGGATAGGCTGTAGGCCCCACGAGGGCGGACTAGACGTGCCGAGGCTCGGGAGTGGACCAGGCCGACTGAAGGCCCGGTACGGGCGGACCAGTCATACTGTAGACTCAGAGAATGGACCAGGTGGATTGAAGGCCCGGTGCGGGCGGACCAATCACACTGTAGACTCTATGTATATGGCTAGACTCGGAGGGGGGACCAGGTGGACTGTAGGCCGGTGTGGCGGACCAATCACACAGTAGACCCAATGTGCATGGTTGTTCTGTATCGATTATATGATATGTTTATGTTGTATGGTGTTGGTATTTTGGGGATAGCTCACTAAGCTTTCAGGCTTACAGTTGTGGTTTAATTGTTTCAGGTACTTCAGGAGATCGTGGCAAGGCAAATGCATGATCGTACCGCTCCTCGGGTTTTATGTGTTTACAATGTGGTTTCTGGGAAATACTGTGATAATAAATGTATTGAAAACATTTTTGTAATAACTTTATGAAATCAGGTTGTTTTTGAAAAGTTTAATTTGGTTGGAATTTTTAGAGTGTTACATCGCTAAGGCTAAAAAGCACTTTATCGTAATTTACTTTTTACATTACACAACGTTGTGCCGGTTCTGTCGCGAAACTTTGATAGGTCATAACTTCTTTGTTATAACTCGGATTTCAGTATTCTTTATGTCTCCGGAATCCTTATTTCAAGTACTACAACTTCCTTCATAGATATCAGGTTTATTTTGGACGCTTATTTTTATTCTTATCTTATTAAATCATAATAATTAAGTTTAAAACACGTAATTCATTCTTAATACTTCAAAACGAGTTCCAATAGTTGACCTAGACTATTACACCATCATTAATGCTTAGCTCAGAAATACGAGTGTTACAAATTCCTCTCCGATAAAGGCATCGACCACAATTTCTATGCTCCCTACACTCCTCAACAAAACGATGTGGTTGAAAGAAGAAACCAAACTCTCGTTGAAGCCGATCTATCGATGTTGAAGTTTGCAAATCTTCCTTTCTGTATTTGGGTTGAAGTTGTGCCCACTGTGTGCTTCACTCAAAACCGAAGCATCATTAATCGACGTCTCTACGTGACATCGTGTGAAGCCATGAATGTTCTCAAGTTGAGTAACTCGTTCTTACATGTTATTGGTTGCAGATGCTTTATCAAAAACAATTGTGACAACTCACCAAGTTTCAACCCAAAGCCGATGAAGCACTCTTTTTGGGATACTCAGCCAAATCCATAGCCTACAAAGTTCTAAATCGTAGAACACGTGTACTTGAAGAAAACTTTGATGTCACTTTTGATGATAATTTTGTTCGGAACTCTGGGCCAACTCATGTTACAACTCACATCATGGAGTCCGATGCTCCACCATCGAGGTCTCCGAATTCCTAAATCATACATGAATTCGACTTCGCAAGCTTGTTCGGACCATTAAAAACTACGCTTGACTCGGAATCCCGATCAAGGCCGTCTTCATCAGCTGAAGCTCCGATTTCTCAAAATGTCTCTGATCCGACACCCACCTTTCCCCCATTTTAGTCTGATCCATTTCAACCTTCTCATGTTGAAGGGGAGAATTGCCATCCATCCCTCGAATCAAATGTTGAGGGATTTTAAGATGCACCAGATCAATTCGCTGAATTTGATCCCATTTCGAACAACAACGAAGACGATGCTAACTTCTTTGACTTTCCGAAAGATGACGACGTTGATATATCCGGTTCATAAGTTCAAGGGGAGCATCATCCTCAACTTCAAATTGTTCAGAGGGTGCAACGCAACCCCATTGTTGATATCGGATCATCCGCTGCACAAGAACTTCCAAGATTACACATCTAGACAAAGGATCATCCTCCAAATCAAGTCATTAGAAATATCTACACTGGTGTTCAAATCGTTCTGCCACAAACATCCAAAATGAATGTCACTTCTCAAAATTCATATCAATGGTTGAACCTAAATTCATCAAGGAAGCGTTAGAACATGTTGATTGGATCACAGCCATGCAAGAAGTGTTAGCATAATTTTATAGAAATCTCGTGTGGACTCTTGTCTTTCCTCCTCAGGATCACCCTACTGTTGGCACAAGAGGGGTCTTCCGAAACAAGATCAAAAATGCTTCAGTTATAATCAGAAACAAAGCGATATTGGTGGCCGAAGGATTTACTCAGATCGAAGGACTCATTTACGACGAGACCTTTGCTCCCGTTGCTCATCTTGAAGCCATCCGAACCTTTCTCGCTTATGCAGCTCACAAAGGATTTAAAGTTTACCAAATGGACATTAAAAGTGCCTTTCTCAATGGTAAACTAGATACCGAAGTGTATCTTCGACAGCCCCTAGTTTTGTAAATCTTTCATATCCAAATTATTGTTACAAAATTCAAAAAGTTGTTTATGGCCTCAAGCAAGCTCCACGCGCCTAGTATGAAACTCTCACTCATTTACTGAAGCGTTCTAGAGGAATTCTTGATCCAACCCTATTTAGAAGATCGAATGGAAACCATCTCATGCTACTCCAAATATATGCTGACGACATCATCTTTAGATCCAAAGATTTAACGATGGTTGCTGATTTCACAGTGTTAATGGTTAGTCAATTCCAAATGAGCATGAATCAAGAATTAAGTTTTTTCATCGGACTTCAAGTCAAGCAAACCAACAGAGGAATCTTTATTCAACAGAAGAAATACATTTCCAAACCAACAGAGGAATCTAAATTCATCAAGGAAGCGTTAGAACATGTTGATTGGATCACAGCCATGCAAGAAGTGTTAGCAGAATTTTATAGAAATCACGTGTGGACTCTTGTCCTTCCTCCTCAGGATCACCCTACTGTTGGCACAAGAGGGGTCTTCTGAAACAAGATCAAAAACTCTTCATTTATAATCATAAACAAAGCGAGATTGGTGGCCGAAGGATTTACTCAGATCGAAGGACTCATTTACGACGAGACCTGTGCTCCCGTTGCTCGTCTTGAAGCCATCCGAACCTTTCTCGCTTATGTAGCTCACAAAGGATTTAAAGTTTACCAAATGGACATTAAAAGTGCCTTTCTCAATGGTAAACTAGATACCGAAGTGTATCTTCGATAGCCTCTAGCTTTGTAAATCTTTCATATCCAAATTATTGTTACAAAATTCAAAAAGTTGTTTATGGCCTCAAGCAAGCTCCACGCGCCTAGTATGAAACTCTCACTCATTTACTGAAGCGTTCTAGAGGAATTCTTGATCCAACCCTATTCCGAAGATCGAATGGAAACCATCTCATGCTACTCCAAATATATGCTGACGACATCATCTTTAGATCCAAAGATTTAACGATGGTTGCTGATTTCGCAGTGTTAATGGTTAGTCAATTCCAAATGAGCATGAATCAAGAATTAAGTTTTTTCATCAGACTTCAAGTCAAGCAAACCAACAGAGGAATCTTTATTCAACAGGAGAAATACATTTCTGAACTTCTGAAAAATTATTCAAATGACACTTATACCTCTACAAAGGTTCCAATGCATTTTGGACACAAGATCTTCTCAGACCCATCAGGTGTTTTTGTTGATCAGAAGAAGAATATGGGAATGATTGGATTGGTACTCTATGTAACGCCTCAAATTACGAGACAAAATTTTCATTTTTAAGGTTTCACAAAACATAGTTTAATAATTCTCATGCCAATTTGAAAATTTTCCCCAAACACAAAACATAATAAGTTGTTATCAAAATATCCCATAATCCACATAAACTCAATCATCAAGCTGGTGTATGTACAATCATGCCTCCGCTTTCTCGGAATCTACAGAAGTACCTGAAACACATTTAACTCAACACGGTAAGCACGAAGCTTAGTGAGTTCCCAAAAATACCACGTATACAAATAATAAGCCTCTCATGGCTATATCTCAGCATGGACCCTCCGGTCATGTGTCTTAGTGATGACCCTTCGGTCTCAAGGCTCGGTATGGACAGTCATAGCTAAACATATATATATATATATATATATATATATATATATATAATATAACAACATACTTCACAAAGACAAAATGCATCATAACACATAAAGCAAATAAGACCCTCCGGTCAGTAATACAAATAAGACCTTCCGGTCGATAATATAAATAAGACCTCCAGTCAACAACATACATAAGACCCTCCAATCAATAAAACAAATAAGATCCTACGGTCACTCATGCATTACCACACAGGTAAGTATAGTGAGAAGACGCGCCTCAACTGCTACACGAGAAATCCTACATTGTTGCTGCTGCGCACTGGCTCCTGAACTGGCCCGAACAACCCAACACCATAATCAAAAACTATGAAAGGCTACACCCCAACACTAACCCAAAGTATGGCCTAACTAACCAGGCCTACTGCTAACCCAACTCATTGGGCCCACTATGGCCTAAGATGAAAAAGGTCCACAAAGTTCCACTAATGGCCTAATTTTCCAAATTGGGCCCAAACCCTTACTTAGGCCTTACCCTAAAGCCCACGACTTAGCCCTAATCCAAAAAAAATCTCAGATGACTGAACAAAGCACAAGGAAACTAGGCCCAAGAAGATAGCCCAAACTAAACCCAATTACGCAAACCCACTCAAACATAGTACGCAGGGCGTACAAGCATGTACGTGTGGCGTACTTGCTTGGAGGCTTGTACGTTGCGCGTACCTGCTTGTACGCCCAACATACTCACCTTATCCAACCCAAACCTCCTTACTACTTAATCCATTAATAAAAAGCTTCCCAAACCACATATCTGACCTCCTTGAGCTGGAATACCACGTAAAGTTGCCTACTTTACATCCACAAATGGCTAAATGAAACTCTTAGGCTAGAAAGGGACTTAATGAATGACTCAATACATGCATGACCTCACAATACACATTAATCTTGCACCTTTATGTTCAAAGGTACTAATACAACCTCAGATCTGAAAGGGTGAACCTTTAAACAACTTAACTTGTCTATTATCTCAAAAAGAAGGCCAAAATCTCAATAATCTAGCCATAAGGAGATTTAATCATATGCAAGACAAGATTCAAACTTGATACCTCAAATGGCTCCTCCATAAGATAATGTCTCTGGATCTAAGGTCACTCCACCAAGCCAAGCAACTTCAAACTCCTTTTCTTTCCTTCCCAAAAGCATAAAAGAGCACCAATTCCTTCCAAGAGCTCAAGAGCATCCTCAAGACGCAACAAGGTCGATTTAGGGTTTCTAGGGCATTGAGGCTCGATTGGAAATGAAGAAAAAGGACCAAAATTATGCTTATATAGGGTACAACCCTAAGATTTAGGGTTTTCAATCTCACCCACGTACGCCCAATGTACCTTCTCGTATGCCCCGCATACAAGGCCACGCACACCGATCCAATCCTAGCATATACGCTACACGTTCTTAGCTACCCTTCGCATAACCGGCTTCACATCCATACGTCACGCGTACCTCCCTGGTACCCCCCGCGTACTAGGGTTTTCTCCCAAACCCTAATCTTCCGAAGGCCATAACTCACTCGATACAACTCCGATTTCGACCATCCGTATATCCATAGAAAGGCATCGAGATGCTCAACACTACCATCAATTCATACTCATCATAGATATCCTAAACTAAAGTTTATTTCCCATAAAAGCCCAAACTAACAAATTACCGAAATGCCCCTTTTTGCTCCAAATCACAACCGAATACCCGAATAATCCAAAATAGCATCCATCCTTGAATGAGCCCAAGACTAACTTGTTCGAGGATTCTAACCTTGTTGATACCAATCCTTGATCACCATTCTGAAATGAAAATGACCTGAAAACAAGATGTTACACTCTACCTTACTACAAGTCATCCAGACATGATGTTCTCTACATGCATGTGTGCTAGATTTCTGGTTAATCCAAAGATGTCTCATCTTCTAGCTGTCAATCAAATATTCCTATCTCTCATAGGAACAAAGAACCTCGGAAATTTTGTATCCGTAAAATGAAAGTTTCCTTCTTCAGGCATACTCCGACACAAACTATGGAGGTCTTCAACTGGATAAAAAAAAACCACTTTCGAAGGTTGTCAATTTTTAGGTGGAAGATTGGTTAGCTGGTCATCTAAGAAATAGAATTGTATTGGTCTGTCAACAGCCGAAACATAATACATCGTTGCTGCAAGCTGCACTTCGCAAGTTTTTTGAATGAATTCATAGCTTCTGGACTATGGTTATCGATTTCAACAGATTCCAATCTATTGCGACTCTCAAAGTGCAATTGTGATTTCTCACAATCCATTCAGCACTCCATGACCAAGCACATCAATATTCGGTACCATTTCATTAATCATGTTTTAAAAGGAAACATTGAACTCATTTCTGTTCCATCTAATGATGAAATTGCTAATGTATATACTAACGCATTAGATGAAATCAAATTTAATGGATTTCTGAACAAAATGGGAGTGATGATGCCTGATCCACAATTCTTCCAAGAGGCTTGTACTCTCATATGGAAACCTTAGAAAGTAAAGTAATTCTAAAGTAAAAATTATTTCTCCTAGGAATTGTTTCCTCTCGGAAAATATAGGATCATCTTATGTGTCTTTTTGAATAACCTCCTCTTCTAGTTTTTAAGTTATGTAGCTTTCCTCATATCTTGAAGCTTCTGACTGATGTAGTTACATCGGTGTTTATGCAATCATCACATCTCGGAGTTTATGTCAGAATCAAGTGTGTTAAGAAGTTCATATCGAATTCATATTCGAAACGGTAATGTGATTTCATCTTTTATCTTCATTTGAGCTCTGTTCCTTCAATTCTTGGAATCTCAATCTTTTGAAACTGATCCTCTAAGATCTTCATGTATTTTTATGTATGTCTTTTTACGTCTGTATTTTTACATCTCATATTTTTTTTGAAGTATCTTATGACACCTCATCTTGGAATCCAATTGTTTCAAGATTATCAATTGTAAAAGAATTTCAAGGTTTTCAATAAAGTTTTTTAATCCGAAACGTTTTCTCTTTAACGGTAATTTTTCTTGATGATTATCCTTTAATTGTCAATAAATGTGCTTTGGCACACGTTCAAATAAAGCACATTTCATGTCAGAACTGAAACAATGATTTTCACTTTTGGAACAAACGGACGTCTCATCTTTTGTGTGCTACGGTTGTTAAGGATTCCATTTTCAAAAATGCATTAAATGCAATCCATTTTGTGTTTGGGTATCATCATTACCTTTTTCGACCCGACCTGGAATATCCAACCTATAAAAGGTTTTTGAATCCTAACTGTTCCCATGTTTTACTTTTCCTATCGTCTTCCTAGCGCCTTTCTCTTTGAACTCTGTTCTTCGAGCACTCAAGCATTCATCAATGGCATCTTCCCAAACCATTCCACAAGTTTCCAAAAGTTTCCAAACCTACAACAAAGAAGAAATCTTCCAAGGGTTTTGTCTCATCATCATCCATTGAGTTTATCCTTAGGGAAACAACTCAACTATGCTTACTAGATCTGATGGATTATAATGAATCAATATGCATCATGATCGAGTTCATCTTCCATCACCCTATAGAAGTTCATCTCACCAAAATCCACAACCCTAAACTTCCTCTTCGCATTCTTCATAAAGCCTTTGAACGGATAAAAATCGAAAACAACATGTTAAAAGTTAAGATAGGCAAAGACAAAATCGTTCCTCTACACAAGAGGAACTTCCTCAAAGGAATCGGCATTCCAGAAAACCCCAAGGGTTTTTGTGTTCAAGAATCCATGACTGAAGAGTTTCAGACGTTTCTTAATTAAAATTTGGTACAATGGTGAATTCAAGGCTAAGAAGTTCAATAAGTCCGTTGTTCCTAGCCTTTGGACTATTCTAATTCATCTAATCCTTCAAGGATTGTCCAACAAGCATGGTGGTACTGACACCATGAGAAAAAACTGGTTGTACGTTGTGTACATCATCTATTCTGGAAGAAGCAACGCATATGATCTGACCGAGGTGCTATGGAAAAACTTTTAGAAGTTTGCCATCAAAAGGAAGTCTAGTGAGATCCTGAGTATGAGATTTTGGGTTCTGACGCTTTAATAGTTGTACGATGAAAGATTAGAATCCATTCCTCTCAATTCCTCTCAATCTGCTTTCGGCCTTATTCAACGTTTTACAGAACATATGTTGGCTGCAATTCCATCCGATTCACTATATCTCAAACACCATCTTGAGACTTTTGTTGTGTATGACCCTACACAATCTGCCCCAGTCTCAAATGAGATGTGAACAAACCAGCTTCTCCTCGTGGCTGTAAAAAGAAAATGGCTAAACGAAAGGCCTCACCCTCAAAAGTTAAATCCAAAAAGAGAACCAAAGCCAGTGGATCCTCTCAATAGGAAACACATATTGGCATTCGGTCTGACTCTGGACCATAGGCAACCCCTCCCGTCCACTCTTCTAAACTACCCTTCGAAGTTTCAATATCACATGCACATACTCACGGGGAGTCAGCACATAATCTAACCCCATCTTACTAAAAAGATGGTGCTGGTATTGAAAATAGTCCCTTGAACCCCCCCTGAGACACACCAACGAGTCTTTTTGGAAACACCATTCAAATCTACATGCGCACAATCAGCGGCCCCTACCTATGATTCTAAGCTTTCTGAAGCTAGAGCAGTCCCCCCTACTATGAAAGCCACAACTTGTCTGATACTTGGTTCAGGTAAAGGATGATCGGGTATTTTTGACAAAGACTGGTCTAGTTTTGTAGACTAGGCTCACTCTCGTCATTCAGAGCTAACAAGAGCACAAGTGGAGTATACGCTTATCTCAATGCATCAAAGAGCTCTTAAAAGTAGTCTTTCATTCACTTTTCCATCTGATGAAGAGACTGGTCAAGTGTTCCATCATTCCGAAGACGCTTAAAAAACCGCTACAGGAGATGTTGCCGATCCTATAATTGTTTCGGATGATCCTCATCAGACATTCAAAAGCAATGTTACTCCCAAGTCTCCCTCCATCGAAGAACATTCAGATGACATAATGTTTGACGAAGACAACACATCTGTTGGTGCCATTCCAATCGTCACCTCTTTCAAGATGCTACAAAAGCCTTCCTCCTCCAAACCATTGTATGATTTCGGCCTTTTCTCCTCTTCCTCAGAAGAAGAAGAAGTAAATTTTGATACCAACACTCAAGGCCATCAAGGCAACAAAGATCAAACCAATCCAGCTGATAATCCCAAGCCTTATGAACCTCAAGATGATAATGGTGATGACGATGATAAAAATTGTCAGAGTTCTACCTTGGACACATGATCTTCGGGTGAAAACATTGCAGACCCTTTTGCCTTGTTAGAACACTGAAACAACGTTGCTTCTGTTGTTTCCAAAGTTGACTCTCTTAACAAGACCGTTGCACACCTTGATTCCAAGATCGATCAGAAGGTTACCGGTCTCGACTCCAAGCTAGAACTCATTCTCAAATCTCTCTTCGAAATCAAAGATGCTGGCCCCTCCGAACTCGATCGAGCAAATCAACTCGACCAACTCATTTCCCTCCGTTTCAAGCACATTGTGGAAGAATTCAAACAGAAATACAACGACAGACTCGATCATCATATCTCCACCACCACCACTATGCTCAAGATTCATGATGACATGATCAATTATACCAACGAGCTCATCAAATAGACTCATGTTCGTCTTGAGAAACAAATTCAAAGGCTGGAAAAAGAGATTTGTAAAAAGGATGAGATGAATTAGATTATGCAACAGGTTCTCATCAAGCTGATTTGAGCTACCTGGAATATTGTTGATGTTCCGAACTATAAATTCGATGAAATGATCATCATCATTGATGAAAATTTAATCCATATTAAAGATCAAGCTCCCACAATCGAAGCCTACGACTCTCTCTCTGAACAGATCAACGTGAGCTTCCAAAGAGTGTTCAAATGCCTAAGTGAACTTCAAACTAGTTCCAGACTTGCATCGGATGCAGGGCCTAGCAATGCAAGATGGGGAAAAGGAGCTAGTCAAAGATAAAGAATGATTCAACGGAAACCTGTATCAGAATTTATACTCCGAGATGAGTCGTCCGAAAAAGATAAACTCGAGGTTGAATCTCTTGAACCTCTTGAGTCTACAGATGAAGAAGATGAAGACCTGATTGAAAATGGTGTTTTAGGAATTCAAGCTCTCAGGGAACAACCTATGAAGTTCCTTTCTAATACAAAAAACTCAAATGGTCCTCGGTTATGTGGCCATCATCATTAGCCGAAACGTTCAGATGAAGCTGAGATATGCAAAAAATTAAAACAAAGCTAACCATCGACGCATTTTTAGCTATACAATTTATGCTTCCACCAATCCCTTCTCCAAGGATCGTTCAGATCGATGAAGGCTCTCCAGCCCTAAAAGGTGATGATCTCCTTGAAGAGAATCTAGTCCCTCCTTCACTAGAATTCATCATCATCGAACCCGGTCAACAACTCATCTTTGACTTGAACGAGCCTCCACAAGTCACTCGAGCATCGGAGCTTACAGTTTTGCAATCAATTTCTTTAAGGACTACACTGCAGAATTCTGGAGGTCTGACATTGAATTTGCTCACTTATTCGGAACCAAGAATGTTTTGGGAAAAATCACTTACGAACTTCCTGAAGCTCTGATCCTGGCATAAATACCCATTGAAGAACCAAAACTCAACTATGTCTATCTCAAAAAGATGACTAATCGAAAATAATTCTTTAGAGTTCTTGACAAACATCTAGTCCGACAAATATCCTTCATAAGTTGATCTCCAAAGCTGCAAAAAGTGATTCTTCTGAGCATGTGAAGAAGAAGTTCATCGAACACCTCAAATGATATTTGGAAGTCCGAAGCTGGATACACAATACCTATATCTTTGTGTTTGATGAAGCCAAATGAGTTGGTTGATTGCTAAGTTCACTTAGGGGGGATATTGTTGATACATAAAAGTGAAAGAACCCAAACCAGAACTGAATTCAAGTGTAATCCGAGATGTGAAGAGTTTCGAAGCCAGTCTTATTCTGAGATGAAGACTTTTCCGAGACATTCCTAGTTTTTGATGTAATAGGGTCGGTACAAGCATTAAATGCTCCTTGTCGTTTTTATTTATTAAACAGTTCATAAGACAAAATCGAGTAAATCGTGTGTGTTAGCTTTTCTGACTTATCAAATTTACATTCTCTATGTAAGTTTTGTATTTTGTCTTAGTGTCTCTCCTTTCCTATTTATGCAGATGATTTATCCATGCATTGTAACCCTTGAAGTAGCAATATTCTCTTCACATCAAATACAAAATATCTTGCAAGTCGAATCTCTTTCTCCATCATTCTTATTTTTCTTAAGTTATCTTTACTTTGCTCATACTCACTTTACTTTACATAAATATTTTGTTGAATACTTTGTTGATCTTCATACTTCAAGATAAGACTGGTTTAACATACTTTACTGGACCAAAATATTAGTAGTAGATATTGATGTAAAGTTAATTCAAGGTTTGAGTTTTCAAACCTTGTCTGCACACAAAGTCTTGAACTTTCACCAGTATACTCATCAGATGGCCAAAACTCTCATTAAGCACTTAATGCTTAAGACCAAAACGTCCAAAATCATATCTGACCTCTAAATAAGGTGTTAAACCATAAAGTCGTCAACTTTACTCCTTTTCAAATCTTAATGGGACCCAAAAACATTCAACGTACTCCTGGTACACCCAATGTACTCCATGGACCATCCGTGATCACCCAACCTAGTATGCTCAACATACTCCCTCTATGCCCAGCGTACTACACTTAGCCCCAACACCACCTAACGTTCGAAGGCCATAACTTCTTCGTTCTTTGTCCAATTTTGACGATCCTTATATCCACAGAAAGGTAACGAGAAGCTCTACAATCCTATCAAATCTTCTTTTCCTTAAAACCTTCCAAACTTAAATCCAATATTCATGCAAAAATTCTAAAACATCGCTTTTGCCGTTTTACCCTTGGGCTCTAAAGCACAAACCAAACTCTTGGATCACATAATCTACACCACCCTCATCCAAATGGGTCTAATACCTCTCTTTCCCTAAAGCCCGAAGCCTTATGATACTTGATCTTCGCATCATGGTCCTGAATTATGAAATGACTCGAAACAGGGTGTTACAGTGTTGATGAGAATTTGTTCTCTGTTTGAATAAAAGAATCACCTAGTTGGACTCCCTTGTTTTCTAGTGATAAATCTAAGCCCGAGATAGATAATGGTAATGATCATGGTCATTTTCAAGAAGAAGGATATTTTAATGCTTATTGTGAAAAGGATAGGGATTTCTCTTACCAGTTTGGAATCCATGATACATTAGCAAAGATGAATGAGGATGATGCTAAAGGAACAATCCATGTGATAAAGAGGGTTTGTGTGCTGATGACATAAGTATTGAGGGAAATAATAATCAGGAGGGATAATTTTGGAATTCTGAACTAAAAGAGTCAAAACAGCAGCTTCTCTCCTCTGTTTCTGTTGTTGTTTGGTCCGACAGTTTTCAAGAACATCAGAATGTCAACAAGGGGCAACAGGTCCATCCAAAATTGCCATATGAAGCTACTATTGTAGTTGTTCTAGCAACGTCAACTGCTTTTGCTATTGTTCTGACCACAACAGGGCAAAATTCATTTGTTGTGGTGACTTCTATTGCTATCCAGAAAAATGATGTTGTCCAAAACAATGGTGTTGAATCTTATCAACTTGGTGCTGTTCCGGTGGATATTAGTGGCGGATTCGGTCGGATTTCAGGGATCGTTGACTCGGAAGATAACCTCTCACATCCTCCGGGTTTCTCAAATATTGGTGCTTATGATGGATTTTCGGATAAATCTTTTAATAATGGTTCTTTTTTAGTGAAATTAAAAAAAATGATATTGAGAAGGCAATGGGGTTTAATTTGGGTGGGTGTCTCAAACAAGTTAATGATATAGTTGAAGGAAGCGGAGTTAAAAGGGGTTTGAAATGAATTTTCACTCTATTAACATTCAAGGAGTGGTTTGTTTAGATAAGAGGGGATGGATTTGAACTTTATGTCACAAACATAAATTTAATTTTCTAACTATTGAAGAAACAAAGATGGAAATTATTGATTTAGTTACGGTGAGGTCTTTCTGGGGCAATAATTCTTTTTCGCATGTGGTTTCTCCTTCTCATGGTGCGTCGGGTGGAATTCTTGTTATTGGGATTTGGATCTAATTTCTCAAAAGAAAATAAATATTTCTGAGTATTTTTCGCGATAGAGGAGGTTTAGAGGACTTCAAATTTGAAGGTGTTATTTATTGCAGTGTATGCTCCTTAAAGGGTGGAATGCAAGAGACAACTTTGGAGTACAATTCATCGGTTAATTAGTTCTTTTCATGGCGAGTACATTTTGATTAGTGATTTTAATGAAGTGTGGGATGATTCTAAGAGAATGGGATCTCAATTTCATAATAATTCAGCTAGGAACTTTAATAATTTTATTGAGCAGGCAAAGTTGATTGACATTCCTTTGGGTGGTTCGCGGTATACTTGGAGTGATAAGCGGGGCTCAACGTTTAGCAAATTGAATCACTTTTTGGATTCAGATGGTTTTCAAGATTCTTTTCTGCATATTTCGGGTATGGCCTTGGATAAAAATCTCCCTAATCATAGGACGATTCTTTTTATTGGAGCATAGTGTTGATTATTGTCCAGTTTTATTTTGTGTGGTTCCTTCTTTGTTCGATATGGATGGGTTTGATGATGCAGTTCGTGACTCTTTGTCTCAAACTCATGATGGGACAGTTTTGATTTATCCTTGGGTTAAATTTAAGAAAAAAAACTACAATTTATTAAATCTAATCTTCGTGCTTAGAATGTTATTAGTCGTATCTGGAGGGTTAATAAGCGTAGATAACTTCAGGAGCTTCTCGATTCCATTGATACTCGCCTTATGGAAAATAGGGGTATAGTTGAGTTACGGGAACAACAAGGTACAACTCTTAAGTATCTTACTGATTTGGACCATATTACTCAATTGGATTTGGCTCAAAAAGATAAAATTTAATGGGGTGTTGAGGGGGATGAAAACTCGGGATATTTTCATGGTTCTATAAAGCGCAAGAGGCATCAAATGGCTATCTGGGGTGTTCTAAAAGATAGGGTTTGGACTAATGACCCGGTTATTGTGAAGAAGGAATTTCTAGATTCCTTTCAATCTCTTTTTTCCAGGACAAGTGGTCCCCGACCGTTGACAAATCCTTTTTTTTCCAAGTTGTCGGATTTTCAGATTCGGTTTCTTCATGCTCCTTTTTCTCGTGAGGAAATAAAAAAGGATGTTTGGGACTGTGGTTCGACAACGGCACCAGATTCGGATGGTTTTGTCTATTGGTTTCTTTAAAACGATATTGGGATATTTTGGAGGAGGATGTCATTCATTCCGTGGCCCATTTTTATTCATACTCTTTAATTCCAAAGGGGTGTAATGCTTTATCTTTTACTTTGATTCTGAAATTTAGTGACCCGAAGAATGTCAGATACTTTAGACCTATTGGCCTAATAGGTGGCTAGTATAAGATTATTTGCAAACTCCTTGCTAATAAATTGGTTGAGGTCATTGGTAGTGTGGTGAGCATGGAGTAGACTGATTTTATTAAAGGCATATAAGTTTTAGACGAGCCTTTTATTATTAATGAGATTGTAGCCTGGAGTAAGGCTTCTAAAAATCCTCTTTTGATTTTCAAAGTGGATTTTAGAATGCTTATGACTCTCTGTCTTGGGAGTAACTGATGGAGATTATGAAGATTATGGGTTTTGGGTCTATGTGGTATGGCTGGATTATGGAGATACTCTCTTTTGCAACAGCTTCGGTTCTTGTGAATGGCTCCCCTTCATGAGAAGTTAAGATGTTTAGAGGCTTGAGATAGGGTGATCCCTTATCCCCATTTCTTTTCATCTTGGCTATGGAGGGTTTGCATGTAGCTTTGCCTAGATCGAAGATGGCCAACGTTTATAAGGGTATTTCCATTGGGGTCATTGACATGTCTCATCTTCTTTACGGTGATGATGTAATTTTAATGGCTACTTGAGATCAGATGAATGTTATGCACATTGTTTGTATTCTTCGTTGTTTCTTCTTGGCTTCGGTTTTGAAAATCAACTTACTCAATAGTAAGTTGTATGGAGTAGGTGTTACTACTAATCAAGTTTCTTATATGGCTTTGCGTATAGGGCGTGCTACATGTACCCTCCCTTTCTTTTATTTGGGAGTTCCTATTAGTCAGAATATGTCGAGAATTGGTTCTTGGTCTTCTATTATGGATCAGTTCAGGGGTAGATTGGCAGGATGGAAGGCCAAATGCCTTTCCTTTGGTGGGATACTTAGGGGTTGTTTGTTTTGCACTTACCCGGACCAGTCAGAGCTGACTGCTGACTCGGTCAGCAGTTAGACTGTTAGATGGGCCTTCAAAAGTGATGATTCGGTCAACAATAGCTGACCCATTGGCTGACTCGGTCCTCTACAAAAACAAGACTGACTGAAAAAAAAAAAGTTATCTTCCCGTGTGTGCCCCTGCGCCCTAAAACAGAAATCACGCATCACATTCCTCAAGCGACTCCCCCCGCTTCGACGTTTTCTCAGCAAGGACACCTTCAATTCCAAAATCGACAGAAGCATCAATAGCAACAGGTTATCATCAACAGCAGCAGGTTATCTTCTTTTTTTTAAAATTTATCTCAAGGCCATATGAAATGAAATCATCGCATCTTTTTTTTTCGATGTATGAAATTCGTTTTCAAATTTGATTCTAAATGAACCTGCCACACACGATAATCTTTAAAAACTTTATTACAAAAGGGTACTTTGATTGAAGGACAGTGATGTTTGTGTTCCATTAATTAACGACAAGAACAATTAGCAAACATTACTGTGAGCATAATATGCAAAATGTGGGCAGTTTACACATACCAAGATATGGAGATACTACTACTTCCAAATCCATTACAGGCTCTTTTGAGCTTATAAATTTTTTAATCCCAAGTTTTCCCAACCACAAGATTCACATTGATGAAATAACTAATCGTTACCCAACATTGATGAAATACTTTTTGATTTTGTATGACACTTTATATTTGGATTTTAAAAGATCTATGTTTAATTTGGATTTTATGTGATAGTTTGTATTTTTATAATTATTTTATCTAACACAATCGACAACATAAGGGTAATATGGTCATTTTCATGATTCAACACAATCAGTCGGAGAAATAATCAAACAACATAAACTCAGTCAGATGTGGACTCAGTCAGCATTTCTAACCAATTCAGCTTCTAACCCAGTTAGCTCTAACCCAATCAGCAACTATTAAACAACCTCTTACTCTGGTAAAGTTTGTTCTTGGTTCCATTCCCGGTCACAGTGCTTAACTCGTTATATAGGTTGAGAGCTTCTTTTTTCTGGGGAGCTAATTTGGATGATTGTCAAATGCATTGGGTTCGGTAGGATAGAGTTATTGCTGTGAGAGATGATGGAGGTTTGGGAGTAAGCAAACTTTTTGCCAATAATAGGGCTTTACTTCTTTAGTGGCATTAGCGTTTTTTTCATTACCCGAATTTGCTGTGGGTTAGGGTAGTGAAAACCTTGTATGGTTTGGATGGTTATTCCTCTCCTTTGACCGCAAAGAGATCTTGGTCGGGCCCTTGGAATAGTATTACTCAGATGTTAGTTAATCTTACTGATCGTGGTTTTGATTTTCTAGCCATGTGCCCTATGAGGATAAGGGATGGGGCATACACTTCCTTTTGGCATGATATATGGTTGGGAAATACTCCACTTGTCGTTACCTTCCGTAGAGCTTTTACGCTTGATAATTACTGTAATCATATTGTTAGAGACGGTATTTCTATTGAATGGAGTATGGATAAATTTAGACGAGCTCCTTAGGTTGTTATTGAGCAGGCTCAGTGGGATAATCTCTTGACTTTGTTGCAGGGTGTTCAAATTAGACCCATACCAGATAGACTGGGTGGATTTTAGATGTTTCAGATTTTTTTTCAGTCTCTCCGGCTCGTATTTCTCTTGACAACGGTTTAATTACTTCGGGTGATATGGCTACTAGATGGAATAATAGGGTTCCAATTAAACTTAATATTTTCATTTGGAGGGTGCAACTTCATAGTATTCTGATGAGAGAGAAATTATCTTCTAGAGGTATTATGGTGTCCTCGATTATGTGCCCGATTTTTTCTAGTGTTGTGGAGACTATCGATCATCTTTTTATAGGATGTTCTGAATTGATTGAGATTTGGAGTCGTATTGCTATTTGGTGGTGTTTTAGTCTTCATGTTCATATTTCGGTGTAGTCGCTTCTTTCTTGGTCTGATGATCTCACGTTGAGAGGAGACCAACGGAAGGTGTTGGATGCGGTTATCTTGACTACTTTTTGAAGCATTTGGAATTTTCGAAATTCGATCATTTTTAGAATAGCTATCCTAAAAGTCTTTTTTATTTGATGATGTCATAGATAAGACTTTCTTTTGGGTTTCTAATAGATGTAGCAGAATTAAGTTACGTTGGACTGCTTGGCTTCATAACCCAACTTTAACTTCTATTATGATGTAATTGTTCTTTTTATAATTTCTTCCTAGTTTATTTAATATAATTCAATCGTTCTAAAAAAAATAGGATCTTCAATGGTTAACTTTTTATCTTGCTTTTTTCGTAAATTTAACTAATATATATTCAACTATCTAAATTTTTTTTTAAAAACCATCTTATATGTATTAAAATTTACTATAAGTATTAATATATTTGTTATGGTTTGTATTACGTATTTATTATGTTTTGTAATATAAAAACATTTGTAATTTGTAATATATAAACGAAAAATAAAAAATATTCAAAACATTAATATAATTAAAGGAGTAGTATGGCATGTTATTAGAGATAAAAGGGTTTGTTGGCCAAACCACCATAATATATTGATAGCTCAATATATATTCAATGGTTAATTAAAAAAACTAAATAAGTTTTGTATTAATAGAGTTGAGTGTTTTTTTAAATGAATAATAATAAGTCATAATAACAATCTTTATTAAAGATATTCTAATTTATCTTTATGATTTATTTTTAAAAAATAAAGGTGTTATACAAATTGTTCATAAGTATAAAAATAGCACGTCCATCTTTAGTAAATGAACTCACCTAATGATAAGATACTCAACTAGCATTTGTCTTTCTTGCAAGTGGGACATGGGATGTGAGTAAGCTTTATATCAATTCAAAAAGATTTAGCATTATTCCACGACTTCTTTATTCTTTAATGGTGTTTTGTTTGATGTAAGCCGTATAGCGAGTAGGGTTTGCAAGCCTTTATCTTCTCAGCTTCGGTGGTCCTTCTCTCTTGGTTGGGCCTCATCTAGATTCTTGGCCACACCTTTTCGGTATGCTAATGAGCTAATCTAAGCTATCCCACTTATGCTTACGCATTACGCACCTGGCCAAACTTAAAAGTATAAAAGAAACAAATCGAACCCAAACTAAAAGAAACAAACCAAATAAATAAAAACTATCTAAACTATATCCATAGTAAATTGATTTATCTTGATTTTTAAGAGGTTACAAATTAATATCAAAGCCCTAATTTAAGTGAATTGTATGAACATTTGACTAAGGCACGGACCGATGAATTCCAACCATCTATGGGGTTTGTCACGGTGAACCCCTTTCCCCTTCCTCTTCATTCTTGCCATGGAGGGTCTAAACATTTATTTATATATATATATATATATATATATATATATATATATATATATATATATATATATATATATATATATATATATGTATATATATATATATATATATATATATATATATATATATATATATATATGGAAAGAAAATATATGATTGTGATGTATAGTGTTACATATAGAATCCTTAGGGTAATTTATTTTTTATTTTGTTCATATTTGGATAACTTAATTTTTTTATACATATATAGATAACGAACTTGTTGAAAATATTTACATATAACCATTAAGACCGACAGTAACAAGTTACATCCGGTCATAATAGTCATATGTAAGCATTTCAAACAAGTTTGTTACCTAAATTTGTACAAAAAAGTTGTTACCCAAATATGAACAAAACGAAAAAGGTAATTACCCTTATAATTCAATTTCTCTTCTTTTTTATTTTACCTTCTAATTTTGATTTGTTATAAAATTAAACCTAAATGGTAAATATTTTTAAAATCACATTATTTTAGTGAACATTTTTTAAAATACACTACTTTTGTAATAAAAATAAATAATTAATTAATTGAACTCCAGAATTGACCAAGGAAAAAACACATCATCATTTTATAGAATTTTATTGTTTAAAATATTAAACATAAAAATTAAATTTTACTAGAGAGCAAAAATACTAGAGATGGAGACCAATAAATAAAGAAGAACAACATCTACAATGAAGTTTGTAAATGTATTATAGAAATTTAAAATACAAAAAATAGAAATAGTTTTTATTTACATTGACAACCTCACTTTTGTCTCATATATAGAGTTATTTCATAATTATGCTACCAAAAACGGTTCTCAACATGTCGTGACCAATTTAAATGGCCATAAATTTTGTTTTATGAAAATTTAACTGGATCTACTAATATTACAAACATTATGATTAACCGTCTTAATAAAAAGAGAAATTAACTTATCAAGGTCAAACCCTACCTACAACTTAAAGTTAACACGTGTTAATCACGAATCACCTAGATAACAAACAGAGGTCAAACCAACATACCAGGTTAAAACTATTTTTGCTAGAAAAGCCATATTTTGTTCGTAAAAACTCTAATCCTTATAGTTTTGTGATTACACTTTTTCTTAAGAGAAATATGACAAGTTTATACTTGTTCTTTTTAGTTTTGCATTTCAAACCAACATACCACATGTAAATGTTTAAGTAATTAGCAAATACCATATTTCATGCAACTAATACTTCATACACAACATAGAGATGATGCACGTATAACAACTTGACTTATTATACAAAGTTTGGATTTCTTAGTGGATAAAGAGATGAAGACGAAAGTTTTCAAACTTAGAACGTTTGAAGATGGTATTACCGTATGGATATTAACATATATTAATGTGTGTAATCGTAATATAACTAGTATTTTTATGTGTAGAATCATTAGATCTATGGAGAAAAGCTTACCAAAAATTGAAGAACCAACTTAGGAGGAATTATCCTTGAGAAAGATGTAGAGTTTTTGAGAGAAAATGAGAGAATGAAGAAGTTGGAGAAGATGAAGGGGGGGGGGGGGGGGGGGGAGGTTCGGATGAAATTTAATTGTTGTAATAAAACAAAAAGGAAAAAATAAAATAATAAAGTGTAAAATCGTCAATACAAAAAAGTTCAAATCAAACCGGACCAAACTTGCAACAGAACCAAACTATTTGACCATCTTTGCAAGCCCAAACGCTTTTGGACCAAACTTGTTAGTTTTGACATACCACAGGGAGCATTCTTGCAATTTTGTCTTTTATAAAAGGTGTGGTAAAATAATGCATAATTACCAAATTTTAAATCATAAAAATTTCAAATTATCATAAACCTTAATATCATCAAAAATATTTGCACATGGTTTTATGAATATTATTTACACCGAAATAATACATACTTGAATTATCGAATTTCGCACTGTTAATCCTAAGTAGGATTTTTATTCAATAATTGATGAAAAGCGACATACTTTGTATTAATATTTGTAAGTTGTACATTAGGAACATAGCGCTTATCCAAAAATCTTACTACTAGTCGAGTTGACTTGGTTGACTTTGTTTGACCCAGAATTGACGGTTGTCACATAAACAGATGATAACCATGATTCCTGTTAGGTGCATTTCATGCATCCATTTTCTAGTTTTACTCCATAAAAGTGCATTGCATATAGGCTTAAACTTATGCATTTTGCATGTTTTTCAAGATTTTTCATGAGACAATTTCATTCACACACTTTTGTGATATTTAAGGGACTTTTGGAGGTAGGATCTTACTTGAAGAGATGAATAAGAGATGTAGATGAAGTTTCGGGACTTGCGGAGCACCGAGGAGGAAGTTATTAATGAAATGAAGCTTTTGGACATTCAGAGATTTACACGGGCCGTGTAAACGTGGTCGTAAGTTTAAAGTAGTTTTCTTCTTTCTAAAAGGGTGCAACCGGTTCCATAAGAAGTTAAGTCGATTTTGTGAGTTCTAGATGCGATTTGGGGAGAAATTTGAAGGAAATTGTCACTTGGAAACACTTGGATTTCAATTTGTAAGACTTTAATTTCAATTTTTATGTTTGTGTTTTGTTCTAGTCATGAGTGGCTATAAACCTAACTCTCCAACTTGATGTATTGACTATTGTGTGTGTGAATTCAATCATTTGACTTGGTGTTTGTAACGCCTGTGTTTCTAGGCTTGTCATTAATATTGATATAATAGTCTAGGTTAACCTTTGTAACCCGTTTTGAAATAATAGAAGTGTATTATTTGAGTATTATGTGTTTTGTGCTTGATTGCTTAATTATGTGATTTGATTAATTAAGAATAAAAATAAGCGTCAAAATTTAAGTGTAAAATAAACTCGATATCTTTACATGAAGTTGTAATGGCCGAAACGAGGTTTCCGAATATATATAGAACGCCCAAATCTGACTTCGTATGAGGAAGTTATGATTTTCTGAAGTTTCGACTTAGCGGTATGCAGCCCGAATACTCGATTTGAGATCAATCGGTTTTTATCAGAAAAAAATCTAAACGAGAATCGAAGATCTCGTTAGTGGTAGCGAAGCGATAAAAAGTTAGGCGAGAACGGACGTCGGACGAAGAAGTTATGAATTTATAACGAAGTTTTCCTGTCCCGGCGTACTAAAAATAAATAATCAAAAAATCAAAATTAGCCGACGGGGTCTAAACGAAAGTCGTAGAGCGTAGTCTCACCTACGCGTGGATATAAAGAATGTCGAAAACGAAGTTCGTATGAAGAAGATATGAATTTTCGAAGTTTATTAAATAATTAAAATTAAAATTTAATTATTAAATTCCGATATTATCCGAAGGAAGGGGGAGTCACCGATCTGATCTGAAGTACGCCCAGCGTACCCCAATGCATGCACCGCCTCGGACTCGAGTGCTCCGATGACGCATGCAGTGACGATCCGAGGAGTACGCGCCGCATAAGGGCATTACGCCCAGCGTACGTGCGAGGCTCAGCCTCTATAAAAGGCTTGCGAGGGCAGCCGAGAGTTTTGCTCTTTTTCTCTTCTCTCTCCCGTTTTGCATCGTTTTGTGTGCCATTTATACCCCGAAGCCCCGGTATTATTCCCGAGCCCCGAAGCAAGTTCTGAAGCCCCGAAGATCCTGAGAAGTGCAATTCCCGAGCCGAAGCTCAGCTCGCGAGAAGCCCGATTTTTGTGAAGATCTTCCAGATCTACTGAAGAATACTACTTCTGCAAGTCGTAGTTATGTCCGATCATCTTCTGATCAAGTGAGTGTGTAGTTACTTTCTTCTGACGCATAATTATGAAGTATTTTATACGAAATACGTGTTATGTGTATAATTTTGTTGTTATGTGTGTGAATGTATATTCACTCTCTTCTATCTCATAGATCTGATTTATTTTCAATGAAATACGTGTTATGTGGGTGTGCCTCATATGTTATGTGGAATATATATTGATTGAACATGCTATACAGGTTTTAAACTATGTATAAAAAAAAATATTTTTATCTACTAATATGTTGGGTAGAACATGGGTAGATAGTTGATGTGTGATAAACAGATGAGAGGCCTCGATGTTGTTGTTGTTGATCTAGTTATTCAGCGGAGTATGGATAACGACCACAGACTCTTTCTAGACAGTTCATTGGAACGCTAGCAGGTTCATAACCTGTAGGTGTTGTGAACGATGTGTTCACCGGTGTACTCTATCCCCCTCATGGTTGCCTTTAGGATACCTATTGTTGAGGAAACCCCTTAGCAGTAATGTCCGTCCTGATGAAAATCCTAGATTAGGTCCCTTGAGATAGATGTTGTTTTAGGGACATAAAGTGAGGATAACGGGAATGGGTAATCGGGTTATCGTTGGTTGGTGAAATTAAATATAATTATTATATGTGGGTTGAAAACCCTATATGCTCACCAGGCTCCCAAGCCTGACCCACTCAGTTTTATTTGTATTACAGGATGTGGCGCAAGGGCATAGGATGGATGAATCATCGAGTTGTTTTGTTTAAAAGTCTGTATATGTATATATTTGTTGAATGACTTGTAATGTTATCGTTTATGCTTCATGGTCTGTATTGGAACATGACATCCCGAGTTTTGATTATATAATGAAAATACATCTCTTGATGAAATGCTTTGATAAATATTATTTTATCATATTTTGTTTTGGGAACAAATTCCGCAACTCTTTTAAATCAAAAGGATTTACTTTGAAATTATTTTAAAAAGCATAAATGAAATCGGTCTTTTCTGACCGTGATTTTGGGGATGTCACAGTGTTTGTTTTAAATGCTATCTAGTGAATTTGATTTTGTTTTAATTGAAGGTTTGGTTTCAATTCTAGTTCTTTTGGCCAATTTGAGTTGGGATTGATTTATTCAAGTTATCTATTATACAAAATCCATAATTATGTTGTCATATAGAACAAGTAACAAACACTAGATTGAATTTTCTTAAAATAATTCTGGTGTAAATCAAATTCGCACATTCTTACACTTCCAAGCTTATGAGGAGTATTGAATGTTGTTGGTAAATTCATACAAAGAATAATGAAATCTTTCCACCTATTCTAAGAACTTGTTTAGACTAGATTGGTTGGATTAGAATTAATTAAAGAACTGATTTTAATTAATTAAAATGGTGAATATGAATTGCTAGAGCTTGTTAGCATTTCTAAGTATCAACTTAGAATTAAACAAATATAATTTCATATCTTGAATCACATTGCTAACTAGTCTTGCATAAAATTTCAGTATTTATTTGAATTAAACTCCCCCCCCCCCCTCTTTTGTGATCTCATTTGTACCTTATGCAAAAAGGTATAAGCATTTATCTCGTGTTCCTGTGGATCGACCCTACTTACCTTGTATTACATTTTTAGTACAAAGTAGTAGTGTTTAAGGAATTACTTTTACCCCTTTATTTGTTGGCTTTGACACGCTCAACAATTCCACAACCATTTCAAGAATTGGTTCCGATATGAACAAACATCAAGACGATTTTGAACCTATTCAAGACAACTCGATAGAATTTGTAGTTAATAACCTTGAAGATTCAGTTACAAATGAGCATACACATGAGGAAACCCAATCAAGACAACTCAATCTTGTCACTTATAATCAGCCACCTCAAAATGATAGACAACAACGCAAAAGAACCAAACCAATGCAATTTCTAGATTATCAAACAAGCCTACCACCATCTATATACCATGCACTGCCTGCTATACCAAACGGATCCTATACGATACACCCTTTATCCCATTTTGTTTCTTATGATAAGTTCTCAAACTCACATAAGGCTTTTCTATCGTCCATCACTTCAAGTGATAAGAAAAAACTCTTTCACCAAGTTGTTAGGGATCCAAAATGGAGAGAAGCTATGCAAAATGAAATCAATGCCCTTGAACAAAATGAAACCTGGACTCTTGAACCTTTACCTCCAAGAAAGAAAGTGGTTGCTTCGAAATAGGTCTACAAAATAAAGTACAATCCAACAAGAGAAGTGGAAAGCTATAAAGCTCGGTTGGTGGCGAACGGTTTCCCTCAAATGAAAGGGATTGACTTTCATGAAACCTTTGCACCGGTATCCAATCTCGTCACAGTTCATACTCTACTAGTTGTTGTTGTCAAGAAAAATTGGATAATCCATCAGTTAGATGTAAACAATACCTTTTTACATGGAGCTCTCAACGAAGAAGTATATATGCAAATACCTCAAGGATTTGTAAAGGAGGGACATAACAAAGTTTGTAAACTGAAAAAGTCCCTTTATGGATTTTGTCAAGAATCAAGAAACTGGTATAAAAAAATTCACAAAAATCCATATTGGACGTTGGTTTTAAACAATCTCAAGTTGATCACTCGTTGTTCTTATACAAAAGAGGTGCTACTTATGTTGCAGTGTTAGTATATGTGGACGATGTGATCATTATAGATAATTCAAATGCAAAAATAGTATAAGCGAAGTCTTATTTGGATCGACATTTCAGCATCATAGACCTTGGTTCTTTGAAATATTTTTTTGGGATTGAAGTAGCTCGAACACCTGATGGTCTTGTACTCAGTCAACGAAAATACAGTCTTGATTTACTATAAGAAAGTGGTTTACAAGGGTGCATGCCTAAAACTTTTCCTATGGAACAAAACCACCATCTAGATGCTTTCGTTGACAACCCAGAAATAGATGTTGCACATTATTGTCGACTTATTGGGAACTTACATTATCTGCAAGTAACCAAACCTAGCATTGCTTATTCAGTAATTATTCTCAGTCAATTTCTTACTTCTCCTTGACAATGCCATATGGATGCTACAGTGAGAATCTTGCATTATCTCAAAACCACGCCTAGTCAAGGGATTTTCTCCTTAGTTTCGGGAATTTAAGTTTAGTTGCTTATAGTGACTCGAATTGGAATGGATGTGAACTTACTCGAAGATCCATAACTGGGTACCTTATTTTGTTAGGCAACTCTCTAATTTCTTAACGCATTAAGAAATAATCAGTAGTTTCTCGCTCATCCGTTTGAGGCGGAATATCTTGCTATGGCCACAACCTTTAGTGAAAATTTGTGGTTAAGTTGGTTGTTGTGATATTTGGAAGACGCTCCTACAGGACCTACTCCATTGTAATCTGACAACCAAGTTGCTCAAAATATTGCTAATAACCTTGTGTTCCATGTGTTGGGTTTTAGTTTATAAATAGTTTCATAAACTAGAAAAATATGGCAATGGAAGACTTAAATTTTTGAACATAGCATAAACATTTTAGACTTACCAAGGAACTTCTTGCAAGTTATAGAAAAATTAAAACACCAACCATAGAAAGGATGAAGAAATAACAACCTTTGTAATTCTTTGGGTCCTCTTGGGAGACTTGGAAGTTGATGAAGAATGTGGAACCTTTGAGACACCAACAATGACTCAACTTGATGTAGATGCTAGTCCAAAACTCTTAAACCCTTAAGCTTTAAATTCATAACCAATATGAACTTAAAGAGTGCATGAAGATGCAAGTATACTTGAAGAAAAGAAGAACAAAAGGGAGAGAGTAGCCTCCTCTAAGGAGGTTACGGTTTCAAGATGCAAGAATGAAGCAAGCCTTTCAAGAATGCAACCCACTTATTTATATGCATAAAGTGAAAGTATTAACCATTAGATCTTAATACTTTAAACACATATGTTCCCATGTCATAAACATGTCTCCCATGTTTCATTTCTTTTGAATAAACTAGTGGAAAACCCATGACTCTTTTCTTTTCATCTAACTTTCGGAACTATATATATAAAAAGAAGAGTTAGTTTTAATTTTATAAACTCAAGTTTTATAAAATAGAAACTTTAACTTTTGAGTAAAAGAAAAAAGAGTTTCAACTAGTTCAAAAAGTTGTACACAACTTATTAATTCATACCATATGAATTATGTAATATTACTTGCTAGTGAAAATTATTATTTCTATGAAATAAATAATTTCCAATTTAATTATAAGAGTTTTATTGAATATTTATTCAAATCAATTTCTATTAATCAATCAATTATATCAAAATGTTGTTACCGTGACCCATTAGTATCATATGTTACGTGACATCCCCATTTTCACGGCCAGAAAAGATCGATTTTGTTTATGCTTTATGAAAATAAGAGTACCTCTTTAAAAAAAATGTTGCGGAATTTGTTCCCAGAAAAACACGATAAATACGTTATCAAAGCATTTCCGAAGAAACGTATTTTATTCATTTTAAAACATTTGGGATGTCATCGTTAATAAAAAAAAACATAAGCATAAACAGAACTTACATTCATTTACGCTAGTGATTTATATCTCCTTAATCTCTCAGTATAATGTTACTTCATATCGACACATGTGATACAAATAAACTGAGTGGGTCAGATTGGGAAACCTAGTGAGTACATAGGGTTTTCAACCCACAATAATATAATTATTATGTTTAATCATCAAACAGTTAACCCAATTACCCATCCCCATTATCTTCTTTATTCTTAAGGATCTACCCTGAGAATCAACTATTTCTCGTTCATTCATTCCTAAGGATTATCCTAAGGAATAGGTACGAATTCCATCGTTGTCAATGATACATCTGTCAAGCACATCTGCTAGTTCTTTCACTTAGGCGCAGCTGCCAAAATTGTGACATTCTCTACGAGGCGCATCTGCCAGTATTGTCCTTTAGGCGTAACTGCCAGGGTTATCTCATTTATCGACAGTATCGTTTCCGAGAATCCACTCGCAATACATGTCAATGGATTTTTAGAGTACACCGGTGAACACATCGTTCACAACACCTACAGGTTGCGAGCCTGCTAGTGTTCCACTAGACTGTCTAGAATAGTCCGTGGTTGTCATCCACACTCTGCTGAATGACGGGGCCATCATTTTGGAAAGGCTTCTCACATCGTTCACCTCTCACAGTCACCTCATGGTCTATATCACCTCTCAACTCATCATCCAACTCATATTTCATCTATTACATCTACCCACGTTTTACCCCAACATTTTCGTAGATATAAAATACATATACAATTTAAATCATTTAAAACGTGTATAAAATCGTTCATCCAACATAGACAGTATGTACTCAGATAATATACACACATAGCACGTAGTTTGTATAAAATACTTCATACCTATGTATAAGATGAAAGTAACTATGCACTCACCTGATTAGGTGGTGACTCGGTACTAGGACAACACTTCGTTATCTCAAGACAATTTTTCCTCGACAAAACCTAGTATCAATACCACTAGGGTTTAGTCTAACGTTAACCGCGACTAATTAATAGTCTAGCTATTATTATTATTATTATTATTATTATTATATAAGCGTTAAACAACACTCTATATAACTCATAATAGTAACTCAAATAATTATTTTAAGGACCTAATAACATTACTATAATTATTTAAAAGCTATATTAAAAATTTCATAGGCGCGGCTCACTGAAAACAGATTTTAAAGAAAATCGGGCTTCGCTTAAAGCAGCATTTCCGAACCGAAAGACCCTTTTTCTCGGGACTCCGGGAGCCTCGGGGCTTCCTTCGGGTGCTAGGGAGGTTCCCTAGGGTTTAGGGGGGGTTAAAACCCTTAGAGAGAGAAAGTAGTTTAGAGAGAGAAGGAGAATGGTGTGAAAAACTCGGAACTCTCGGCCCCCTTTTATAGCCTGCGAGGCCTCAGACTACGCTGGGCGTAATCCTTGGCTACATTGGGCGTAGATCAGATAAGGGTGCCAGCTCGCATACAGTTGGCTCGCACTCAGACTCGGAAGGATAAGAAGCGAAGGTATGTTGGGCGTACCAACCTCGGACGTGGGGCGTAATAGCGAGGGCTACATGGCGTGATCCGAAGCACATTTCTTCATCAGCGATGGGTGGCCCAAATGCTGCCACGTCACCAACTCCTCACCAGGCTTCGCAAATTCGACTACAAACTTTAAAAATTCGTATCTTTCGCATACGAGCTCCGTTTTCAACATTCTTTATATCCACACGTAGGCGAGAATGTAATCTACAACTTTCGTTTAGACTTTGTCGGCTACTTTTGACTTTATTTTGAAAGTTATATTATTAATAGGCCGGGACAGGATTGGTCCGTTAAAAATTAATAACTTCTTCATTCGACGTCTATTTTCGTCTGTCTTTTATTGTTACGCTACAAATAACGAGATCTTCGATTCTCGTTTAGGTTGTGTCGGCTAAGAACCGCTCAATCTAATATTTGAACTTCGGGCTGTACACTGTTAAGCCGAAAATTCGAAAAATCATAACTTCCTCATACGAAGTCAGATTTGGGAGTTCTTTTTATGGACGCTCACAGTTTAACGAATTCTACGACTTTTGTTTAGATCTCTAAGGCTGAATATCGCTCTATCGTAAATTCACTATTTACGCTTCCCGGTGCCGTGCCGGTTCCATCGCGAAACTTCGACGGGTCATAACTTCTTCGTTATAACTCGGATTTCGACGTTCTGTATATGTACTGAACCCTTGTAACATGTACTAAAACTTGGTTAAGATTGTTTTTTCTAAATAATCTTTTGTCTAAAAGTCGTTTTCGACCCATATTATCTATAAATTGACTACCCAGATCTACGGGCGTCAAAATTATCTCCCCCTTAGGATGATTATGTCCCAGAATCATCAACGAAACAGGGGTCACACGATGACTCCATACTTTATCCTATGTATTAACCATAACTTCTATGTCACTTCAAACAAGTATGTTACTCTTGGACTCCTTGACTGCATGTGGTGCTCGATCTTTGTAACGCCCGCAAATCCGGGCTAGTCAATTTAGAGGAAATATGGGTCGAAAACGACTTTTCGACAAAATATTATTTAACATAAATAATCTTAACCAAGTTTTGGAATATGTCTCAAGGTTTCTGTACACATAAAGAACGCCGAAATCCGAGTTATAACGAAGAAGTTATGGCCCGTCGAAGTTTTACGGCAAAACCGGCACGGCACCGGGAAGCGTAAATAGTGAATTTACGATAGAGCGAGATTTACCCTTAGCAATCTAAACGAAAGTTTTAGAATATGTTAAACTAAGAGCGTCGATAAAAAGAACGCCCAAATCTGACTTCGTATGAGGAAGTTATGATTTTTCTAAGATTCGGCTTAGCAGTGCACGGCCCGAAACTCAAATTTTAGTTCGAGCGGTTTTTGGCTTACGCGACCTAAATGAGAGTTGAAGATCTCATTAATAGGAACTCAACGGTAAAAAGATGGACGAAAACGGAGTTCGTATGAAGGGGTTACGAATTCTTCGCGGTCATTTAACAGTCTAAACGCTTCCTACTGTTAAATTTGAGATCGGTCGAGAATTAGCCGACGGAGTCTAAATGAAAGTTATAGATCTTGATTTTACCTACACGTGGATATAAAGAACGTCGAAAAAAGAGATCGTATGCGAGAGTTATGATTTTTCTAAGTTCGAAGGCTGATATGCGATAGGGGGTGACGTGGCACCACCAGAATTGGACACGTGGCACCACCAGAAGGCCACCACATGGACCAACTCGGCGAGTAGGTCACCCCTACTCGGCGAGTAGACTAGTCAGCACCCCTATAAATAGAGGTGTCGGGTTCCCTCATTCTTCACACCTTCCTAAACTATTCTTTCTCTCTCTAGACTCTCTCTCTAGCCCCCTAACCCCCCTAAAAGCCTAGGTAAACCCCCTAGCACCCGAAGGAAGCCCCGAGGCTCCCGGAGTCCCGAGAAAAGAGCCTTTCGGCTCGGGAACGCTGCTCCAGCGAAGCCCGGTTTTCGAGAAAACCCGCTGTAAGTGAGATACACCTAACCTATCTTTAGTATAGCTTATGTTTTAATATAGTAACATTATTAGGAACTTATAATGAGTAATTGGGATATTATTATGAGTTATATTTAGTGTTATTTAATGCTTATATAATAATAATAATAGTCAGACTATTAAATTGCCACGGTTATCGTTAGACTAAACCTTAGTGGTATTGATACTAGGTTTTATCGAAGGAAATTGTTTTGAGAGTATCGAAGCGCTGTTCGAGTGCTGAGTCACCACCTTTCAGGTGAGTGCATGGTCTCTTTCAGCTTACACATAGATATGAAGTATTTTATTATAAATTACATGCTATGTGTGCATATTGTCTGAATACTTGTTGTCTATGCTGGTGAAAGATTTTTATACATGTTTTAAATGATGTAAACTGTGTAAAGTATTTTATATCTACAAAATATGTTGGGTAAAACATGGGTAGATGAATGATGAGGGATAAAAGCTGAAATAGAGGAACATTAGTAGCATGGACCTAGTGCCCTATAGGTATACATTGGCAGCATTGGACCTAATACCCTATAGATGAGCACTGGCAGCTGCGCCACAACCCGTTGATGTTTTAGATCTACGGTAAACGTCCTAGCAGCTGCGCTCTAAGGACAGTATCGGCAGCTGCGCCTAATGGGGAGCCTTGTGACCATGACAATAGCATTTAAAGGTCAATATCGGCAGAAGCACCTCATAGAAAATGTCACAATTCTGGCAGCTGTGCCTAAGTGACAAGATTAGCAGCTGCGCTTAACCAATGTGTCATTGGCAACAATGGACTTCATGTTGTTTCCTTAGGATGATCCTTAGGAATGAATGAATGAGAAATAGCTGATTCTTAGGGTAGATCCTTAAGAATAAAGAAGATAATGGGGATGGGTAATTGGGTTAATTGTTTGATGATCGAACATAATAATTATATTATTGTGGGTTGAAAACCCTATGTACTCACCAGGTTTCCCAACCTGACCACTCAGTTTATTTATATCACAGGTGACGATATGAAGTGATATTACACTGAGAGATTTAAAGAGATGTAGATCACTAGTGTAAATAATTGTAAGTTCTGTTTATGCTTATGTTTCTGTATTAACGATGACATCCCAAACGTTTTAAAATGAAATAAATACGTTTCTTCGAAAATGTTTTAATAATGTATTTATCGTATTTTTCTGGGAACAAATTCCGCAACATTTTTATAAAAAGAAGTACTCTGATTTTTATAAAGCATAAACAAAATCGGTCTTTTTTGGCCGTGATTTTGGGGATGTCACAATCTTGCACCTGCTCTCTATTTCACGTTAGACTCCAAATTATGACCTTCAAGTCACAATCTCGATCCTCACTGGATACAAACTTAAGATAAGTTCTTTTATTGCTACAATGGAACGATGTGTCATGACCTATCATCGTATGTTGCAATGCTTAGACTTAGGTCTCTTAGAGTCAAATTCCATAACAAACTATATCTTCCTTCATGTTCTAATGTGATATAATCACATCTTAGAGGGTAGTACTCCTAGCTAAAAGCAACTATCACGATACCTCTATTGATTGCTTTGATTGTCTTTCACTTCTAGCTTCGAGCTTAAGTCAAATGCTACATCAGACTTGGTTCTCTGAACCACGTATCATCCTTACCGTACTCGGGCTCAATTCGATATGACCACTAGGGTTGGAATAACAACAACCTTCTTAGTTATTACCGAAACGATGGTAACAACATACACGAACAAAACATAATCAATTACTAGCTTCTTGGTAACCTTGTGACTTTCCTTGATCCAAGTGCGAGTCATGTGCTTCCGGTAGCATATGCATCTACTACCATTCACACATACTATACTCGTCCCAAGTATTGCCTCGCAGTTTTCCAAGTTACCATACAAGAAAATCATATAACACACCAGATATCAAAACGAAGGTTTTATAATATTTCTTGAAACGATTACATAGGTGCTTAAGTTCACCCTATACTATGCCTCTAATAGGCTACACCTCGTGGTACTATCTACCCAACTACTTCACGACTTGCTCTTCGGATATCTGTCCTCATTCCTAATTCCTTGCATTGTCAGTTGCCTCATCAAGGAACATATGGAATGTTCTTGCTTTCGGCCTTGGCGGCACATTTGGCTCAATAGCCCCTTTTCTCTTTGGGCAGCCTTGTTTGTAGTGGCCTTCCTCTTTACATTCGTAACAAACCCTTTTGTTGAATGTACACTCGTTGGCGTAATGCCCATGCTTTCCACACTTGAAACAAGTCACATCCTCACCGCATTTTCCAGAGTGTTTATTTTTTCACTTCTCGCACCATCTTGCTTCACTTCCTCTTCCTCCTCCAGACTTCAGGAATTTGGTCTCCTTGTTGGACCTTGAAGATCTTTCAAGCTTCCTGTAACGACCCAATTTTCACGTCCAAAAATTTCGTTTTAAAACATTACTTTAAAAAACATTACTTTAGAAAACATTAATTAAAAACATTGTTTGATCAAACCATGACACAACGTAAACCATGTCTAAAAGCCAAATCATACAACCAATCAAAATATCAGAGTATAAATCCCAGAGAATCTCGTAAATGCGGAAACCAGAGAGTGTGTGTGTGACATGCTGCTACCGCGCCGGCTCCTTTCCCCTAGCTGAGGAGGTACCTGAAACCAAAACTGAAAACTATAAGTACAAAGCTTAGTGAGTTCCCCCACCGTACCACATACCATATAATCTCATAACATACATATATTGTCAGGCATATCTAGGTGCCCGACCTACCCCTTCGGCCCTCTCGACCGGACATTGCCTAGCATATCTGGGTGGTGGCCTCCCCTTCGGTCCTCTCGACCAGATACTGCCTAGCATATCTGGGTGCTGGCCTCCCCTTCGGTCCTCTCGACCGGATACTGCCTAGCATATCTGGGTGCTGGCCTCCCCTTCGGTCCTACCGACCAGATACCTCGGGGACTATCTCCCCCTACTGTCACTAGCACATAGCATAACACAAATAGTAGTAATTCCTAGATGAATATCACAGAGACAAACATCTTCATATAACTCCTACTGGTGGGCTGGCATTGTGGTCGTAGACCCACCGCTACTGGAAGGTAACTCACCTCGAAGTAGTTGCTGATCTGATCGGGAACTGACTGTCTACTGCTGCTGTTGCTGCTCCGGAAATCCTCCGGCTGCAATTCCCACAACATACTCAATCAACACTGCTAACCGTCCTTTGGGTAAAATGACCATTTTACCCCTGATCATGTCATCAAACAAATTCAGAGTCAACTTTCAGCTGACCCGACTCGCCGAGTTGGCTTTCCAACTCGCCGAGTCCCTACCCAAACGATTGCCCTGAATCTTGTTCCTACTCGTCGAGTTAGGCGACGACTCGACGAGTTCACCTTCTAAACTGATATTCAAGTCCTTCATCCTACTCTCCGAGTTATATGAACAACTCGTCGAGTTCATCTTCATCCGACGAACACTTATGCTAAGACTCGCCGAGTTGTATGAACAACTCGTCGAGTCTGTTCTTGATCTAAGGAGATTGCCTTGAACTCGCCGAGTCAGGGCATTGACTCGCCGAGTACCTCCATAGATGAGTTCAGCTTCCGACTCACTGAGTCACACCCCATGACTCACTGCTCACTCAACACTACGAAAAGGGGACAAACTCAAAGACTCGCGAACAGACTCGTCGAGTCACATGAACGACTCGCCGAGTCGTTGCCATGCACCCACTAAATACACAGATTTGCTCGATTCCAGTCCATGCCATTCACAGATATGGACTTCTAGGACACGAATCACACGTAAAGTTTCCAACTTTACGTGTAGATATTCACCAATATGGATTTTAGGGTTCAAAATGCCTCGAAAGGGTAGATCTAGGGTGAACAAGCAACATGGGTCCATAAAGCTAACAGATCTGAGCTCCTGGAGCTCAATCTTGCCTAGATCTAGAGGCCAATCAACTTATTATGAACCCTCAAGCATACACAATCTTGGAAATGGCTCAAAAAGGACTTTAATGGAGCTATAAGGGACAATAAGCTTAAAAACAGAGGGGTAACGAGCTATACCTTAGGGGAAACGTTGGAATGACATAGAGATGCTTGGCCTCCTTCTCCTCTTCTTGATTCCCTCTTCTTTTTCACTCAAAAACTTCAAGAATACCACAAAAACACTTCAAACTCACAAGGTAGCACGGCTAGAGAGAGATACAAGGCTCTGAGGGTGAATGGGGGCGAGGTTGGGGCGGATATGTTGTTTAAATAGGGTGCAAACCCCTGAAACTTTGGGTTTCATCCAACAACTGTGACTCGCCGTGTCCAGGATATGGACTCGCCGAGTCAACAACTTAAACGTGTCCCGGGTCCCGCATTTTCTTGGCGAGTCGGACCTGTGACCCGCCGAGTCCAAGGCTAAAAGAAGAGAAATACTCAAATAAGATTTACGTACCAGGAACCAGGTGCTACAAATCTCCCCCACTTATTTTAGACTTCGTCCTCGAAGTCTGTTGCTCAATCTTGAAACAGCTCGGGATAATGCTCCATCATCTCATCCACCGGCTCCCAAGTCCATTCCGAACCCTTGCGGTGCTGCCATTGCACCTTCACTAGCTCCACCCTCTTGTTCCACAAATCCTTCGACTTCTTTTCGAGGATTGCGACTGGGCGCTCAATGTAATTTAGGCTGTCATCAACCTGAATGTCATCTAACGGCACAACCGCTGAATCTTCCACTAGGCACTTTCGCAGCTGAGAAACATGGAAAGTGTTGTGGATCTGGCTGAGCTCGGCTGGCAGATCCAACCTATACGCCACCTTGCCCACCCGGGCTACGACCCTGAACGGTCCGATGAATCGCGGGCCCAACTTGCCCCGCTTCCTGAATCGAATGACGCCTTTCCAAGGCGACACCTTCAGGAGAACCATATCCCCGAATTGGAACTCCAAGTCGGATCGACGCTTGTCGGCATAACTTTTCTGCCGACTCTGAGCAGTCTGAAGCCTGCTCTGGACCTGCTGGATCCTCTCGATCGTCTTGAGCACCACTTCGGTGCTCCCCATGACTCTCTGGCCAACTTCACCCCAGCATATCGGGGTCCTGCACCTCCGTCCGTACAACATCTCGAAGGGAGGGCGGTCGATACTCGCGTGATAGCTGTTGCTGTAGGAGAACTCGGCCAGTGGAAGATAGGTATCCCAGCTACCACCGAAATCTAGCACGCACACCCGCAACATATCCTCCAGAGTTTGGATGGTCCGCTCGCTCTGACCATCCGTCTGCGGGTGAAAAGCGGTGCTAAAATGCAAACGAGTGCCCAACTCGTCATAAAATCTCTTCCAAAATCTGGAAGTAAAACGCACATCCCTGTCCGAGATAACCGATACTGGCACCCCGTGCTGTGCCACAATCTCCCTGATATAGATGTCGGCCAATTTTTCGGCCGATATGCTCTCCTGAATCGGGATAAAGTGAGCACTCTTGGTCAATCGATCCACGATGACCCAAATCGAATCCACTCCACGCACGGTCCTGGGAAGCTTCGTCATAAAATCCATCGTGATATCTTCCCATTTCCATAGTGGAATATCCAACGGCTGCATCTTGCCATGCGGCCTTTGATGCTCGGCCTTGACCTTCCTACAGGTCAAGCAGCGCTCAACGTACCATGCTACATCCCGCTTCATGCAGGGCCACCAATAATCTAGACGAAGATCCCTATACATCTTCGTCGCCCCGGGATGAATAGAGAATCGGGACTTATGCGCCTCCTCCATCAAAATCTGGCGCACGCCTCCGTGATACGGCACCCACACCCTACGCTGTAGTGTCAATAGTCCTCGGCTATCATAATCAAAGGAGGAAACTTGACCCACCACACGCTCACTCTTCCGATGCTCCTCCTTGATAGCCTCCTGTTGAGCCTCCCGAATTCGCTCCAACAGGGGAGTCACCACAGTCATCCTCATGCAAACATCCCTGATCGGCGCCGCCTTACGGCTAAGCGCATCGGCCACCACATTGGCCTTCCCCGGGTGGTAGAGGATCTCGCAATCATAATCCTTTACCGCGTCCAACCACCGACGCTGCCTCATATTCAGATTCGGCTGATCCATGAGGTACCTCAAACTCTTGTGGTCCGTGTAGATGGTACATCGAACCCCGTAGAGGTAATGCCGCCAAATCTTGAGGGCAAAAACCACCGCCCCAACTCCAAATCATGCGTCGGGTAGTTTGCCTCGTGAGGCTTGAGCTGCCTCGAAGCGTAGGCAATGACATGCCGCCTCTGCATCAGTACCACGCCCAACCCAGAAATGGACGCGTCGCAGTATACCACAAAATCCTCTACGCCCTCTGGCAGGGCTAAGATCGGCGCCTCGCACAGTTTCTGTCTCAGCGTCTCAAACGCAGCCTGCTGCTCGGGTCCCTACCGAAAGACCATGGCTTTCTTCGTCAGCCGCGTCAGGGGTACGACTATCTTGGAGAAATCCTGAATAAATCTCCGATAGTAGCCTGCTAATCCCAGGAAACTCCGAATCTCAGATGGAGACTTCGGAACCTCCCATCTCATCACGGCCTCGACCTTGGCCGGATCGACCAGAATCCCGTCCTGGTTGACAAGGTGTCTGAGAAATTGCACCTCGCGCAACCAAAACTCACACTTGGAGAACTTGGCATACAAGCTCTCCCTCCTCAGGGTCTCCAACACCTCTCTCAGATGCTCCTCATGTTCCTCCCGAATCTTGGAATAAACCAAGATGTCATCGATAAAGACTATCACAGACCGATCCAGCATCGGTCTGCATACGCGGTTCATGAGGTCCATGAACACGGCAGGAGCATTGGTGAGCCCATACGGCATCACCACAAACTCATAATGGCCATAGCGCGTCCGAAACACGGTCTTTTGCATATCCTCCTCCCTGACCCTCATCTGATGATAACCCGAACGCAAATCAATCTTGGAGAACCAAGATGCTCCCTGAAGCTGGTCAAAGAGGTCATCAATCCTCGGGAGCGGGTAACGGTTCTTCACCGTTACCTTGTTCAGCTCCCGGTAATCTATACACATCCGATGCGACCCGTCCTTCTTCTTCACAAACAGAATCGGGGCTCCCCAGGGCGAACTGCTCGGGCGAATAAATCCCTTGTCTAGCAGCTCCTGCAGCTGCGTAGACAACTCCTGCATCTCGGGAGGAGCCAACCGATACGGCGCCTTGGCTATCGGAGTCGCACCAAGAACAAGGTTAATCCTGAACTCCACCTGTTGCTCCGGAGGTATCCCAGGAAGCTCCTCTGGGAAAACATATGCAAAGTCTCGAACCACCGGAACCTCGCTCACTGTCGCCTTACCCGCCTCCCGGGTATCCATCACATACGCGACATATCCTGCGCATCCCTGCTGAAGGTAGCGCCTCGCCCTCGCTGCTGAACATATTGCGGGTCCATACTGCGGCCTCTCTCCATGAATTACTAACTCTCCCCCGCCTGGGGTCCTGACCCGCACTAGCTGTTGCGCGCAATCTATCACCGCCCCCATTAGGGCTCAGCCAATCCATACCTATAATCACCTTGTTCCCACGCAACGGAATGGGAACCAAATCTACCAAGTAGCGCTCCTCAAACAAACGCATCACGCAATCTCGAAATACCATCGATGCTCGCACCGATCGATCATCAGCAATCTCCACCTCCAAAGGGCAATCTAACTCGCCCGATGACTCATGAAACTTCTTGCTAAGCACAAGGGAAACAAATGATCGGGACGCACCCGAGTCGAACAACACCTGAACTGGAAGGTCGTTTACATGGAACGATCCTAATGCATACATATACATACGGAGCACATATCAATAACATAACATCATAAAAATAAGATAGAGGGAAAGAATCATACCCGACACCACATCGGGTGCGGCGCGTGCCTCCTCGGTAGTCAGCTGAAATGCTCGGCTCCTCACCACTGGAGCCTCTGCCTTGCCCTGCCGGCCATCCGTGATCCGCAGGGTCGCTGGAGCTGGCGCCTTCACCGGCGCTGAAACTGTCAACTGGGGGCAATTGGCCTTCTTGTAGCCCCTCTGGTTGCAGTGGAAACATAGCAACTCTGATGTAATAACTGCTGCCGGAGCAGTGCAATCCCTGCTGATGTGCCCAGACTTGCCGCACTTGTAGCAGCCTGATGATCCCATCCTGCATGCTCCCTCGTGTGCCTTGCCGCATTTCCTGCAGCGTCCCCGTCCCTGTTGGCCTTTCGGCCCCGCATCTGATCCCTTGGGCTTCTTCCCCGAGGCCCCTCCTGACTGACCCTCTTCTGCCTTCCGTTTCCGGATGTGCTCCAAATCTATCTCCCTTTCCCTCGCCCTGGCAATCATGGAGTCCAGGTTAGGGCAAGCCGAAAAGCTAACATGCTCCCGGATGTCAGCTCGTAGCATATCATGATAACGAGTCCTCCTCATGTCCTCGTCACCAGCATACTGGGGCACCAACAAGGCCCTCTCCTGGAACTTGGCGGTGATCTCCGCCACAGTCTCCGTCGTCTGTCTCATGTCTAGAAACTCCCTGGCCAGCTGCTGAAGCTCGACAGCCGGCGCAAACTCTGCCCTGAACCTGGTCACAAAGTCTGACCAGGTCATAGCCTCGATAGCTGAGGCTCCCAACGAGTCACCCACTGACTCCCACCAATCCCGGGCTCGGTCCCGTAAACACCCTGCTGCATACCTCACCTTCGACCCCTCGGGGTAGAAGCTAGTCAACTGTGCAGACTCGATGTCTGCAATCCATCGCCTGGCAGCAATGGGGTCCTTCACCCCATGGAAATCCGGCGCACCACTGCCCCTGAAGTCCTTGAAGGACAGTGTGCGAGATCCCGACTGGCTAGATGCCATATCACTCCGGAATGCCCGAAGGCGATCCTCCATCAACTCCATGATCCCTTCCTTGATCGACCCAAAGAGAATGGGGGTCGACTCAAGGATGCCTCTGGTGATCTCTGACGCGATGAACTCGCGTAGTCCCTCATCAACCGACTCGGAACCTGATCCCGAACCTGACCCCTCTCCTAAACCGCCATCTACCGACCTCGATCGAAGTACCACCATTCTGCAATACATCACATCAAACATTAGAGATATTGATACTTCCTGAGGGATCACTGCTACTTACAAGTTCCCTGGTCTTATCTTGGCCTTCCTTGGTTCGGGTACGGATCCTCTAATTTCAGTAGTACAGGCCCATACTACCTTCCACATCTATCCGTACCTTCTTCAAGGAATGCCTCGACTCCACCAGATCCCTTTCACTACTGCTGATCACTGCTATACTCATCCTAGGCTTGCCCTAGGGAAATCTCTGATTCTACTCTATCCAGTCCTCAGCTGCTGCAGGCCTCCTTGTAATGCCAATTAGCCATTACCCGAATACCATCACATGTGACGAGGCTCAGATAATCCTTCGAGTACCCGACTCGTCCCTACAACGGTTGGACTCAAACAAGAGCTGCGCAGTAGGATCAAATCCGGCACTCTAAGATTATTCCACCCTGATCACATGTGACGTGACGCATTCGCCTAATGGCTAACTCCCATTATTCAGAGTCCCACATAGCACGAAGCAAGCAGCATTCAGACAAGGGTAACAATCTCAATCAACTCTATCTGCTTTCAGGAACTGTACTAGCATAAAGTGCTAAGCTCATATTATCAGGTATAACCTAATCAGGCTATCCTACTTGCTGTCTACTCAATAACTAGCATGCAATTCTCATACAACTGAAACACATAAAGCAGGCACATAAGGCATCACTCTTAGATCCTTAGTCCTATTCTAGCATGCTGTTCTACAAAAGTTGATAAACATAACATAAACTTGTATGGGTACTTTGGGGAATACTTACTTGAGCTCGGCCGATCGCGCACATCACACACTTCGTTCTTTCTCGAAACTCTTTTCTCAATTTTTTTTTGAAAACATTTTCTTTTTAGAAAATCTTTTAATCCCTCGATTTGAGTTCAGACACCCCCGAAGGTGTGTCCGAATCCCTCAAACCAGGGCTCTGATACCAACTTGTAACGACCCAATTTTCATGTCCAAAAATTTCGTTTTAAAACATTACTTTAGAAAACATTAATTAAAAACATTTTTTGATCAAACCATGACACAACGTAAACCATGTCTAAAAGCCAAATCATACAACCAATCAAAATATCAGAGTATAAATCCCAGATAATCTCGTAAATGCGGAAACCAGAGAGTGTGTGTGACATGCTGCTACCGCGCCGACTCCTTTCCCCTAGCTGAGGAGGTACCTGAAACCAAAACTGAAAACTGTAAGCACAAAGCTTAGTGAGTTCCCCCACCGTACCACATACCATATAATCTCATAACATACATATATTGTCAGGCATATCTGGGTGCCTGACCTACCCCTTCAGCCCTCTCGACCGGACATTGCCTAGCATATCTGGGTGCTGGCCTCCCCTTCGGTCCTCTCGACCGGATACTGCCTAGCATATATGGGTGCTGGCCTCCCCTTCGGTCCTCTCGAACGGATACTGCCTAGCATATCTAGGTGCTGGCCTCCCCTTCGGTCCTCTCGACCAGATACTGCCTAGCATATCTGGGTGCTGGCCTCCCCTTCGGTCCTACCGACCAGATACCTCGGGGACTATCTCCCCTACTGTCACTAGCACATAGCATAACACAGGTAGTAGTAATTCCTAGATGAATATCACAGAGACAAACATCTTCATATAACTCCTACTGGTGGGCCGGCATTGTGGTCGTAGACCCACCGCTACTGGAAGGTAACTCACCTCGAAGTAGTTGCTGATCTGATCGGGAACTGACTGTCTACTGCTGCTGTTGCTGCTCCGGAAATCCTCCGGCTGCAATTCCCACAACATACTCAATCAACACTGCTAACCGTCCTTTGGGTAAAATGACCATTTTACCCCTGATCATGTCATCAAACAAATTCAGAGTCAACTTTCAGCTGACCCGACTCGCCGAGTTGGCTTTCCAACTCGCCGAGTCCCTACCCAAACGATTGCCCTGAATCTTGTTCCTACTCGTCGAGTTAGGCGACGACTCGACGAGTTCACCTTCTAAACTGATATTCAAGTCCTTCATCCTACTCGCCGAGTTATATGAACAACTCGTCGAGTTCATCTTCATCCGACGAACACTTATGCTAAGACTCGCCGAGTTGTATGAACAACTCGTCGAGTCTGTTCTTGATCTAAGGAGATTGCCTTGAACTCGCCGAGTCAGGGCATTGACTCGCCGAGTACCTCCATAGATGAGTTCAGCTTCCGACTCACTGAGTCACACCCCATGACTCACTGCTCACTCAACACTACGAAAAGGGGACAAACTCAGAGACTCGCGAACAGACTCGTCGAGTCACATGAACGACTCGCCGAGTCGTTGCCATGCACCCACTAAATACACAGATTTGCTCGATTCCAGTCCATGCCATTCACAGATATGGACTTCTAGGACACGAATCACACGTAAAGTTTCCAACTTTACGTGTAGATATTCACCAATATGGATTTTAGGGTTCAAAATGCCTCGAAAGGGTAGATCTAGGGTGAACAAGCAACATGGGTCCATAAAGCTAACAGATCTGAGCTCCTGGAGCTCAATCTTGCCTAGATCTAGAGGCCAATCAACTTATTATGAACCCTCAAGCATACACAATCTTGGAAATGGCTCAAAAAGGACTTTAATGGAGCTATAAGGGACAATAAGCTTAAAAACAGAGGGGTAACGAGCTATACCTTAGGGGAAACGTTGGAATGACATAGAGATGCTTGGCCTCCTTCTCCTCTTCTTGATTCCCTCTTCTTTTTCCATCAAAAACTTCAAGAATACCACAAAAACACTTCAAACTCACAAGGTAGCACGGCTAGAGAGAGATACAGGGCTCTGAGGGTGAATGGGGGCGAGGTTGGGGCGGATATGTTGTTTAAATAGGGTGCAAACCCCTGAAACTTTGGGTTTCATCCAACAGCTGTGACTCGCCGTGTCCAGGATATGGACTCGCCGAGTCGACAACTTAAACGTGTCCCGGGTCCCGCATTTTCTCGGCGAGTCGGACCTGTGACCCGCCGAGTCCAAGGCTAAAAGAAGAGAAATACTCAAATAAGATTTACGTACCAGGAACCAGGTGCTACACTTCCTCTTTTCTCCTACCTTGTCTTTTTCTAGACCCATTTCTCTTATCTGGGTCTCTACATTCTTAGCTGCTCTAACAGCTGTTTTCAAGGTAGTTGCCATTTTGACCATTGGGCCAAAGTCTGTGGGCAGTCCATTAGCAAACCTATCAATCTTGGAGAGCCTAGTAGGAACCAAGTAGGTAAATAGCTTTATCCTCTCGGTGAATGCGGTGGCATACTCATCAACACTCATCTTCCCTTTCTTCAGGTTCTGAAACTCGTTGTTTAGGTCTATGAGATCTATCTCTGAGCAGTACTGCATTTTCAACTGTTCCAAGAACTCTTCCCATGACATCCTTAGGGCTTCTCCTCATGGCATCGTATTTGCCAATAGTTTCCACCAGCTCAAGATTCTAGTTTTCAGCTGTCTTACTGCGAAGACAGTCTTCTGTTTCTTGCTACAACTGCAGCTTTCAAACACCATCTCCATCTCGGAGATCCAATCCATAATTGCAACCGGCTTCAGGCTTCCAGAAAGACTTGGTGGCTTGGCACCCAAGAAATTCTTATACATTCGCCCATCCTTGTCGTTTCCCTTTTCCGGGCCATTCCTTCATTCTCCTTGAGTCCCAACTTGACTCACTTGGCGGCTATAGTTCCCTTCCTCCGATTGCTCGGGAATCAGCTCCGGTTGCTCAACGGGTATGGTAGGTTCGTCCCTATTCAATATATGCTTCATTTCTTCCCTTTGTTCAACTAACATAGCCCGAATCACGGCTTATACTCCAGCCATGGTGATTGGCTCGGGTACATCTTCTACTACAACAGGTATTTCTGAATCACCAGGGGTTGATTCCTATTCCCATTTGCATTCCCAGCTCCACTGCGTATTCTTGCCATTTTGATCTATACACCGAATAAGGTGAATCTAGATCTTAATTTAGGATTGACGTTTTAAATCATCCTTATCACCGCGAAACGTTTACATGCTAGTTCTAATATCGTAGTCGTACATTTAGAATCCTAAACACATAAGGTTTCCAGATCCGGTCGGCAACAGACCATAGATCCGAACAAATAATGGCATATAGCACATAAGAGCATTTTAGGCATTTTCCCTAAATTAGCTAGTGCTTGTGTCTATTCAGGTGTACTACCTAAATTTTATTAGACCCACTCCTCACGATCATCGCTTAACATTCTAAGTTTAAGTCTAGAAATAAATCCATATTCCTAGTTCGCTTAAACTAATGCTCTGATACCAACTGTGACATCCCCATTTTCATGGCCAGAAAAGACCGATTGGGTTTATGCTTTTTGAAAATCAGAGTACCTCTTTTAAAAAAAAATGTTGTGGAATTTGTTCCCAGAAAAACACGATAAATATGTTATCAAAGCATTTCTGAAGAAATGTATTTTATTCATTTTAAAACATTTGGGATGTCATCGTCAATACAGAAATATAAGCATAAACAGAACTTACATTCATTTACACTGGTGATTTATATCTCCTTAATCTCTCAGTGTAATGTTACTTCATATCGACACATGTGATACAAATAAACTGAGTGGGTCAGGTTGGGAAACCTAGTGAGTACATAGGGTTTTCAACCCACAATAATATAATTATTATGTTTAATCATCAAACAGTTAACCCAATTACCCATCCCCATTATCTTCTTTATTATTAAGGATCTACCTTAAGAATCAGCTATTTCTTGTTCATTCATTCCTAAGGATTATCCTAAGGAATAGGTACGAATTCCATTGTTGTCAATGACACATCTGTCAAGCACATCTGCTAGTTCTTTCACTTAGACGCAGCTGCCAAAATTGTGACATTCTCTACGAGGCGCATCTGCCAGTATTGTCCTTTAGGCGCAGCTGCCAGGGTTATCTCATTTATCGACAGTATCCTTTCCGAGAATCCACTCGTAATACATGTCAATGGGTTTTTAGACTACACCGGTGAACACATCGTTCACAACACCTACAGGTTGCGAGTCTGCTAGTGTTCCACTGGACTGTCTAGAATCGTCCGTGGTTGTCATCCATACTTTGCTGAATGACGGGGCCATCATTTGGGAAAGGCTTATCACATCGTTCGCCTCTCACCGTCATCTCATGGTGTATATCACCTCTCAACTCATCATTCAACTCATATTTCATCTATTACATCTATCCACGTTTTACCCCAACATTTTCGTAGATCTAAATACATATACAGTTTAAATCATTTAAAACGTGTATAAAATCGTTCATCCAGCATAGTCAGCAAGTACTCAGATAATATGCACACATAGCACGTAGTTTATATAAAATACTTCATATCTATGTGTAAGATGAAAGTAACTATGCACTCACCTGATTAGGTGGTGACTCGGTACTAGGACAGCACTTCGTTATCTCAAGACAATTTTACCTCAACAAAACCTAGTATCAATACCACTAGGGTTTAGTCTACGTTAACCGCGACTAATTAATAGTCTAGCTATTATTATTATTATATAAGCGTTAAACAACACTCTATATAACTCATAATAGTAGCCCAAATAATTATTTTAAGGACCTAATAACATTACTATAATTATTTAAAAGCTATATTAAAAACTTCATAGGCGTAGCTCACTTACAACGGATTTTAAAAAAAAACGGGCTTTGCTTGGAGCAGTGTGTCCGAACCGAAAGACCTTTTTTCTCGAGACTCTGGGAGCCTCGGGGCTTCCTTCGGGTGCTAGGGAGGTTCCCTAGGGTTTAAGGGGGGGGGGGGTTAAAACCTATAGAGAGAGAAAGTAGTTTAGAGAGAGAAGGAGAATGGTATGAAAAACTCAGAACTTTCGGCCCCCTTTTATAGCCTGCGAGGCCTCGGACTACGCTGGGCGTAATCCTTGGCTAAGCTGAGCGTAGATCGAATAAGGGTGCCAGCTCGCATACAGTTGGCTCGCACTCAGACTCGGAAGGATAAGAAGCGAAGGTACGTTGGGCGTACCAACCTCGGACGTGGGGCGTAATAGCGAGGGCTACATGGCGTGATCCGAAGCACATTTCTTCATCAGCGATGGGTGGCCCAAATGCTGCTACGTCACCAGCTCCTCACCGGGCTTTGTAAATTCGACTACAAACTTTAAAAATTCGTATCTTTCGCATACGAGCTCCGTTTTTGACGTTCTTTATATACACGCGTAGGCGGGAACGTACTCCACAATTTTCTTTTAGACTCTGTTGGCTAATTTTGACTTTATTTTAAAAGTTATATTATTAACAGGCCGGGACAGGATTGGTCCGTTAAAAATTCATAACTTTTTCATCCGACGTCCGTTTTCATCTGTCTTTTTATTGTTACGCTACAAATAACGAGATCTTCGATTCTTGTTTAGGTTGTGTTGGCTAAGAACTGCTAGATCTAATATTCGAATTTCGGGCTGTACACTGCTAAGCCGAAACTTCGAAAAATCATAACTTCCTCATACGAAGTCAGATTTGGGCGTTCTTTTTATGGAGGCTCTCGATTTAACGAATTTTATGGCTTTCGTTCAGATCTCTAAGGCTGAATATTGCTCTATGCCGGTTCCGTCGCGAAACTACGACGAGTCATAGCTTCTTCATTATAACTCAGACTTCGACGTTTTTTATATGTACGGAACCCTTGTAACATGTACTACAACTTGGTTAAGATTATTTATTCTAAATAATCTTTTGTCGAAAAGTCGTTTTCGACCCCTATTATCTCTAAATTGACTAGCCAAGATCTACGGGCATTACATGTTAATTAGCAATATCACTTTAATATGACTCTTGGGCATACTAGACCTTTCACCATGAGCGGACAAAGCATGTTGAAATTGATTGTTATTTTGTCCATGAACGAGTTGAATTGCAGGAAATAAAGCCTTTGTGCATTCACACTAACGACAAGGTTTCAAACATCTTCATTGAACCTCTCAACGATAAACAACTTCATTTTCTGTTAAGCAAGCTTGGTGCTTGCGATCTCCACACTCCAGCTTAAAGGGGAGTAATAAGGATGATAACGATTCACGATTTATCTTTATCATATCATCAAGTCTTATCTTATTTTGTTTAAACTTTTATGTCTATTAATCCCAGATTTGAAGGAATTCTCATATATATATATATATATATATATATATATATAGGGTTATGTTATATTGTTCTAACTATCTAATATGTGCATGTAGGATTGATTCTGGACCAATCATTTTAGTTATTTTAAGAAAGTAATTAATGCATATTAGATGTTAAAGATATAATGAGCATTAATTAGAACTTTAACATTTAATATGCAGTAATTACTTTCTTAAAATAACTAAAATGATTGGTCCAGAATCAATCCTACAAGCACACAATAAATAATAAAAATATTTGAACCTAACTCTTTCTCTCTCTCTCTCTCTCTGTATATATATATATATATATATATATATATATAAGTGTAGATTACGTTTTTGTTAGGATTGAGGATTTCGACAAACATAATCACAATAATGAAGATGCTAAAGAAATAATAACATAAGGATTTAAGGTGGTTCACTTGATCAGAGAAATCAAGTTACATCTACATGCAAACTAGAAAAAGATTTTATTGATAATCAATGATGCACTTTAAGCAGTAGGGTTACAATAATACATGGAAATTTGTTGTCGAAGCTTCGCTCAAATCCTTGGATTATTGTTCTATGAAATGCTCGAACATCATACTCCATGCTTGGTCTCCGTAATGACAATGAGATTTGAAGATTAGACTCTACAACTCAACAGTTTTATTTAATGAAGTTTTGTTGTAATAATTGTTTGCGTCTATAATAAGTGAATAGTTATTCTTTATCAACTATCTTATGTTGTATTTTTAAATGATTAAAACCCACTTAATCGTTATTTAAACATCACTCTTTCAACATGAAGCTTTCCAAGCACCAAAGCAAACACATATGTCATCGTGAAAGTTTGGCCAATATTGGTGCCAATACTTTTATCGCATCAACCAACACAAAGAGCATTGTCGAGCATGTTGATTATTGTGATAAGATTTTAATCATTTTAGATTTTTTTATTTCAAGTCCTAGGTTTAGGTTTCTATAAAATAACAATGTTGTGCATCGGATGCATTATGATTTTGTGATAAGATTTCATATGGTAGGTTATGCGAGAAAAAAACAAAAGACGGATAGGTACTTGCACTTCTTAATCACGGGATCCCTTTCCAAAGACGAATGGAATCCCTTTCCAATTGTAGTAACTTGGCGGACATATTCTTACATGCCTTTGAATAATTTAGTTATTTAGGTGAGCAACACCTCATGTCAAGACTCAAGACCCAATATTTTCAGGGGCCATAATTATATTTGCATATATAGTGTATAAATACAAATTTCATAATTATTGATAAAAAAAATCCATAATCATAGATAATATATGTAAACATAAAAGACTACAATTTAGTCCATTACTTTAATTATTTTCTTTTAAAAAGCCCATTTATTTAGTCTAAGAGAGATTCTAGATGCACTAGACACAAACACCATTTCATTTCTCTTGAAACACGAGCTCATGTCTATCAGAAACTATTATTTTGGGAAAAATACAATTAACATCCTAAGGATGAGTACGAAGCCAAATTTGCGAAAATGAATCCTCCTCATGATCAACCATAATCATATAAAGGAAACAACATTCATATATGTTAGGCCTATAAATCTATTTGAGTTTTCCATCCAAATCATCTACCACTTTCAATAAGGTATTTACTTTCATTAGAAATATATATTAAAGTGTAAATATTGATTTCTCTCGAAAAACTCGTAGAGATGTTTTCTGTAAATTAATGGACTTTATATATGTATTTAAGTTATTTTTTGACGTAAGCATCAAATTATATTATAATTTGCTTTATAAGAGAAGTGTAAAACATTAGTCTTGGACTAGTTTTTTATAAGTAACTACAAATACAAACCTTATAAATACACTGATACACATGACAAATGTATATCAATGAAGCAGCATGAAATGTACCACAGGTTTGCACATTCCCTAAAGTGATGCAGCATGAAGTGTATCATATATTCACATTCCAAACCAAAGTATAATTTGAGTTGTTGACAAATGAAAATCAGTAAAGCATCATGATATATATATATATATATATATATATATATATATATATATATATATATATATATATATATATATATATATATATATATAAAATAGATTAAATTTTAGCTTTTCAAACCAAGGCACGTGACAAGGACATTAACACGTGTTATAATTAGTGTAATGGAATCAACGTAAGAGACGAAAATAAGCAAAGGGAACAACTTCTTTTTTATGTTTGTTATTGTAGTTTTATAATACTCGAGGGTGGTTTTTGTAATTTACGCTAATTTGTTTTATATAAAGCCATATAAAGCCAAGAATATCTATTGTGAAAATAAAATTGTTACTTCTTCTTTTTTCTCTCTCTCTCTCTCTCTCTCTCTCTCTCTCTCTCTCGATCAAAATGGAATTCTTCGAAAAAGCAGTGGCTGTTAGACTGAAAAGCCATCTCGACAAATATCTCGTCGCCGGCGACGACCTCGAAACCGTCCGTCAAAGCCGCAGCTCCGGCTCAACACGTGCTGCACGGTGGCTGGTGGAGCACGTCGAATCAAACGATCATGTCATCCGTCTTAAGAGCTGTTACGGTCGTTACTTAACGGCGACCAATACGCCTTTCTTCTTCGGCACGACGGGAAACAAAGTCGTCCAATCGTTGACGAACAACACCAGAGATCTAGCGATTGAGTGGCAGCCGGTGAGGGACGGGTTTCAGTTCAAGCTGAAGTCGTTCGCCGGAACGTATTTGAGGGCCAACGGAGCGGTGCCGCCGTGGAGGAACACCGTGTCGCATGACGGAAGTTTTACGAGTTCAGCGAATAATTGGATATTATGGGATGTGGAGGCTGTAGATGTAACGGAGGATGAAGAAGAGGATAATAATAATCATCTATCGATTGTTCCTTATGTTTCAGCGGTCGCCGATGAACTTTCCGGCCTGGAGCTCGGATCGCCGATACCGGTCCAATCTCCCAGATTCTATCGTCGGCACCATCATCATCATGCCCTATCACTGATGAGAGTACGTTTTCTTCTTCTTACTTTTTACAGATTTTTTATTCATTTATTTTGGCAATAACTGTTAGATATTATTTTTGTGGCTATTCATTCATTAATCATCATCTTGTATTTTCGTTATGAAAATTAGTAAGAAATTGATAGTAATTTAGAAATTAAAATATATTTTATAAGTATAATATAGTTAATTTATAACAAAATTTCAAATGCTATACATGGTTAAAACGTAATTCATTTATGGGTGCAAACTAGGTGTGATTGATTTTGAAAAAAATTAAAAGTGTAAATAAAAAATACTTTTTAATATATAACTGTAAAATAAAAAAAATTAGAAATGTATTTATTGCAATTTAATATCATGTATATGATATTTAATATTTTACATGTATAGGTATATAATTTTAATTTTAAAAATTGAAACAAATCAAAAATTGACAAGTGGATAATATTTATTTCAAAAATATCACAAAATAACAAGTGTTAAAACTCATGAGACATTGACATGTGGCAAAAAAAACCTTAATTTATTAAGAAGGATAATCATTTATCTTTATTCCGAACTAGGTGTGAGCCTCATGTATTACATGAGTGTATTTAAAACAATTAAATATGTATAAACATTTGAAAATTTTGAATTTATAAGAAAAATAAGAAACATATTGAATTACTAAAAGTAAAATGTTTTTTCTCTTTTAAATTTAAACAAATCATTTAGATAAAATAATCAAAGCAAATTAATGAGATTTTATTTTAAAATTTTGAAATTACAAGGAAAGTCAATTAATGAAATTAATATGCATTTATTATTAAATTTAAATATCATATGAAATTTAATAAAATAGGAAAACCACAAAATTACATATGGAATAAAAATTAATTCAAAATAATCACAAAATGACATGTTGCAAAATGAATAAGAGTGCATAAGTGGCAAAAAAAACCTTCATTTATTAAAGAAGATAAACTACTTGTTTTGAATTTAATAACTTGCATATTTGTCTATTCGATATAATAATAGTAAATGTTTTTTTTTTACCTTAGTCGACATAAAAATATTAATTTATAATTATAACAACCAGTATATGTGTGATTATTTTCTAAATGGTACAAAACTTGTGGTAGCTAGAATAGGAAATGTTTTTATTTAATGAAACATAAATAGTAAAATAAGATACATATTAATAATGTCACCTTAAAAAAATTGATCAAAAGAAAGCTATTTAAGTTTTCTTTAACTGCCATACTTGTAGTGTAATTACAAAACTAGGTTTGGTATTTATTACAATACAATTTGTAATCATTCAATTGCAATAACTTTAAATATTATGAATAGAAAAATCGTTTACTCTAATATACTACTATAATATTATATTTTGACTCTAAAAAAAACAACAAAATTATAATAAACCTAAAAAAGTGATCGAAAAGCCAACCCCACAAGTATACATGCGACCTTTGGTTTACTAAGTAAATAAGTTACCCTTTTTTTTTTGGTTGACTAAATAATTTATATATTGAGTTAAGGAATTTTTAAATTATATATAAGTCCCGTAGTATCTAAGCAAATAAAATAAGGTGTGTAATTTGTCAAAGATATCATAAAAAACTACACTTATAATTAAATGTCAATGATGATGGTCTTTTTTCTAATAATCATAATATCATATAAGCAATTCTTTTTAATAAAAACTAGTAAAATGAGTCGAGTGTTATAAAACTATTTTAACAAAAATAACGTAAGATTAAAAGTGCAAAAGCACAAAAGATGTGGATGGGAAACTAATGGACCACCCAATGTGTGTGGACAGTGGACACTGAGATATTGGCCACTAAGATGTCAAATTCCAAATGCAAATGGTGGAGGGTAAATCTGTCATTTTATCGTTAGTGGACAAGTAAAATCCACATCTCTAAAAATGCTCTACTTTTAAATATGACAACACTATTTGCGGCTATGCTTTTTCTCCAAGAGGCCAACTTGGATTAGAGTAGGGGTATTCATGTCATTTTATTATTATTGAATAGTGTCACAACAAGTATTATCTTGGTATGAATATTGGCCGTCGAATTTTAATAAGTTAATTGGGTGATAGTTTGGTTAGAGTCATAAATTAATTAATGTTTTGTCTTAGATGTTTTAAAAATATTATATTTTTATATAGAAGAGATCAATGATCACTAATTTTTGTATCCACTTAATAACGTGTCATACCACAATTTGATTCACAGAATTAAATATCCTCTTATTTTTCGTTTTTATATATCTTTTATCCAATGAAATTGTGACATGTATAACATTTAATGATATTTTAGGATACTAATATGATACATATCATTATTTAAATCATTATTTAAATGGGATATGGTTAAATTTTTGTTAAGGTTTTGTCTAATCATAAAAATCCTGAATTTGGTACAACAAAGAATATTTTTTTGATGATTTTAACTTTATTTATTAGATTCTTGTATCACGAGAAATGTTTTCAATCATTCAAAATCTAATGAGAATCTAATTCAAAATACCTAAGAAGTTAGAACTACTAAAAGACACACCAAATTTTAATACTAAAAAATAACTATAAATAAATATGAAGGTTCTTTTAATATACTATCTTGTCGACACAAAAAAAATGAAAAAAAAAAAATCACGGTTATATATTAAAAAGTAAGAATTAATAATTTAAAACAAATTAATTTATGTTGTCATTGTTATAAAATACTAAATGATAAAATTGTAAGAATTAATAATTTAAAACAAATTACACATTATCAAATGCAAAGAAATATCTTTGATGTTTTGGTATATTGTGAAAAAAAGATGTTCCGATTTCGAGAAGTTAAAGTCTGAGTAAAGGGGGTAGAACAAAATGTATTAATAGTTGAAGGACGATTCTGTTCATTTAAATATATTGAAGGTGTTTTTTTAAAACATATAGGAAGCTATTATATTTTATTTAAAAAACATATATTCCACATCGGTCAGTGCAAAGGCTGTGAGTCGGTTTATTCGTTGCGTTTCCGTTTCCGTTTCCAACGACGAGGGAATCTAATTGAAAATCCGAGAAAAAGTCTACTTTTTATAGTTCGAAAAAGTTGCACAACATTTTATGTATAAAAAATACAAAACAATGTTTGGGGTTGTTTATTAGTTTATTGTAAGTTTGTCATTGTTAGTGTTTAGTGGAACGAAAACAAAAATGTTTATTGGTTTAAATAAAATTATTTCTTCTAACTTATTTGGAACTCCTAATTCTAACTTAAATAGAAACCAATTTACTTATTTACCCCTATTTTTGTACTCATAACATATGAAATACATATGAAATGTGACTCATTAATATTTTCTAATCCCTCTAGTAAATGAATTTTTTTTTTTTGCCATTTGTCAAATTTTCAAAAATTTTGGCACATGTAATTTTATGAGAATTTTAGAATTATTATTTTCTACTTGTTATGTTTTGGGAATTTCTATTTTTTTAAAATAAAATTCCATAAATTTCTAATAAGCTTTATAAGGAAAGAGAATCATTTTATTAATTTGATAATAAAGTCTCATAAATGTTCTAAAGTATTTTATTTTTTTATAAATGTTCCAAAAGATTACATTATGTTATCTAAAGTGTTATTTTATAAAATATTTAATATTTAAATATTAATATTAAATTTTTATTTTTAATAAACCTGTGTAGTACACGGGTCTCACACCTGGTAAAAAATAAACAAACTTATAATATTGTTTAAACTAGGTGTGAGCCCCATATATTACATGAGTGTATTTAAAACAATTAAATATGTATAAACATTTGAGAAATTTGAATTTATAAGAAAAATGAGAAAAATATTGAATTACTAAAATTAAAGTGTTTTTTTTTCTCTTTTAAATTTAAACAAATCATTTAGATAAAATAATCAAAGCAAATTAATGAGATTTTATTTTAAAATTTTGAAGTTATAAGGAAAATACATTAATGAAATTGATATGCATTTATTATTAAATTTAAATATCATATGAAATTTAATAAAATAGGAAAACTATAAATTTAATAAAATAAAAAAACCATAAAATTACATCCAAAATAAAAATTAATTTAAAATAACTACCAACAAAACAAAATAAATGAATGGGAGTTTGATAGTGGAAAAAAACCTTTTATTTGAGAAGATTGTATTATTTTTGTATAACATCATAATCTTATTGGTGATCAACCCTGCGATCGACACACGTCATGATTTCCGTTTCTAATACGCGTCGCCATTTACACACACAGTGAAGCTTTAATCAAGTAGGATGACAGTGACGAATACCCAATTTTATCACCTATAATATATCTTGATTTTGCATTGTTCTTCACAGAAACTTCCACATTTCCGATTGAACTTCTCCATTAAGTTGATCAAACCGAGGCAGTTGATGCAACAACAACAACAAAAACAAGAACAGGAATATTCCGGACCATCCATAATGGATCTCCTCCGCAACGCCAAAGCAGTCCGGCTAAGAAGCCACCACGGCAAGTTCCTCCACGCCGACGACGACCAGGAATCCGTTTCCCAAAACCGCAGCGCCACCGCCCACAACAACATCTGGACCATCGAGTTCGTCAGCAATACTCCCGACAACGTCACCATTATTCGCCTGAAATCATGCTATGACAAATACCTAACAGCTTCCAACCACCATTTCCTGCTCGGAATGACCGGGAAAAAAGTCCTCCAGACGGTTCCCAACCGCCTTGACTCGTCGGTGGAGTGGGAGCCCATGGGGCATGGGAAACAAGTGAAGCTCAAAACCAGATACGGACATTACTTGCGTGCTAACGGCGGACTTCCGCCGTGGAGGAATTCAGTCACGCATGACATCCCTCACCGGAGTGCCACTCAGGGTTGGATCAACTGGCAAATCGAAATCGTCGATGTCCCACTCCAGTTGCCGGCGCCGACATCGTCGACGACGCAGGTCGTTCCTCATTCCGATCCCATTCCTTCCTCTGAACCCAACTCGCCGTCAACAATCTGGTCAAAATCCACATCATTCTGGAATCAAGAGGTATGTATAAGGTCGATGTGATAAATTGATAACAAAATTACGTTCCTAACTTAAATTCAGATCATCTGAGTATCTAATTTCAATTTTTCTTCAGACGATTGATTGGCCATTGAAGAGAGAAGAAGGGCGAGCGATATACTACCATGTGATCTCCGAGGATTTGGGTGAAACCGAGGAGAACGAAAACACACAAGGGTTTTGCATCAGTTTCAAAGGGAAAGAAGTGAACGAGTTGACTCGGACATTGGAGCAAGAGACACGACTACACAACATAACAGTGTGTTCTCAAAGTCCATTAGATGGTAAGCTTTACCCACTTCAATTGCAGCTTCCTCCTAACAACGCCACCATGAAAGTTGTCGTCGTTCAAAATCCATTCCAAGGTGAGAAAGAGAAACGACTTCGCTTAAGGCGTTGAATTTGTTCCTCAAGTTTCCGACTGAATACAACAATAAACCAATCAAATTTGTTGTGAGTCTCTAACAGGTTATTTACAATGAATTTGATTGGAATTGGTTGAGATGTCTGTGAGTGTGTGAGGAAGATGATGATGATGATGATAGTAGTATGTTGTATAGAGTTCTCAAAAAGAGGGTTTTTCAGGGTTTAATATATATAACAAGAATAATCTTATGAAGGTTGTAGGTTGAAACTGAAGTTTCTGAGTTTGAAATCCACATTTAGATCTGGTTCTCAGGTGTCTGAAAGAAATAAGTGGGCTTTAACTTTTAAGTTGTACAAGTGGCCACCTATTTGTAACCATAGATGGCTTGTTGTAAGTGAACATTTGAAGTTATGCAATGAGATGTGTCTTTTTTTTTATCAATGAATTTTGATCGAAATTTTTGGATGGATGGATGTTGAACGCCTCGAAATCTCCTAAATCATTGTCTTTTTAATTGGAATATAGCCCCCAAGTTATATACTTTTTTTTTTGTCTAGCACAAGGTTGACAAAATCGAGATCTTATGTAAGATCGTTTTACAATAATATATTACCAAAAACTTATGTAAGATCTTATGTAAGATCGTTTTACAATAATATATTGATAAAATTGCAAAAATGGCCCCTGTGGTATGTAATTTTTGGGGGTTTTAGTCAAAATCATGACTTTTTTGGATTGGTGGTCCTTTTGAACTAATTTCATTGTATTTTTGGTCCCTCTGAATAGTGAAATGACTGTAATACCCTTGGGTTATTTACTTTTCATTTATTTTTCATTTGTTTCATTTTTCTTAAAATCTAAATACTCATTTATTCATTTAACTAATTTAAAAAAAATTAAAGTCTCTCTCTCTCTCTCTCTCTCTCTCTCACCGTCTTTCCTTCCCAAAGATCCGTTGATATCTTCGGCCAACCACCATTGTTCATCACCTCCGACCAGCCACCAACCCACCATATTTAGCACTCTCCGTTACCTGCACAAGTGAGCAAGAAATTGTAGGAAGTTGCTTTCATGGTGCTGGTAGAAGGGGACGACTCCCTGGTGCTCCTAGAGAGAAAAAGTAATCCCGATAGCTGGAAACGGATGAGCAGATCCAAGGGGAAATTAAAACAGAAGATTTGAAGTCTTTATTTTCAAATTTCAAAAACAGCTGGAGCGATTTTGTTTGGGTTTATGTAAAATCCTTGCTTCTTGTTCTTCGAGTTTGTTTGGGTTTATGTAACTTCATCAATCTTAAGTGCAGAATTCGATTCCAATAGTTAATTCATGAACTAGTTGAAGCCTCTTGTATTGTAGCAACAAACACGATTTACTACACCCGAGATTGAACACACACCAAAACTCGTCAAACTAAGTTGAATTAGGTTTTCTAAAATCGAACTAGATAGAGATACGGTGGAAATCAAGTCAGAAATCGAAAACACGTTTAGAAATTTGGCAGAATCATAATTTGGATTATGAAATCAGTTCATACATACATATGCTCACAAAGATGAATGCAGAAAATCTAAAATAGATTACAATAGAGCAGATACTAGCAGCTGCTTAAGTTGGAAGAAGGAGGTCGGCCGCCGACGAAGTGAAATTGAAGAAAAATGTTAGAGATTTGAGGCGTTTGATCGACAGAGAGATACGATTCTGATTTAGGTTAAATACAGACGTTGCAGATGTGGATTCAAATGGTTTGATGATTATGATTGAGAAATAATAGAGAAGCTTCAATCGATTATCCATAATCATTTTATTTTCCGACAAGTTCGGGTGATTGAAGGAGGATAAGTTTCAATTGATTTGTCCCGGTCTCTCTACCAATCTTCATCTCTCAAAAAAGCAATACGATTACCAATGGGTTGCTCCAATCAACAGAAAAAAACAAGGAGGGAGGTGGTTTCATGGTGGTCCCAGCAACAGCAACACCATCGTTGGTGGTGGTGGTGTTTCTCGATGGGAAAGAGGCAGTGGGTGGCGGAGGGAGGAGCTCCGGTAGCCTCTGATGCTTTTGTTTGGTCTTCTACTGGCGGAGACAAAGGAGGGAAAAAGTGGCATCGGTGATTGCTGGAGTGACTCGACAGAAGAGGGCGGAGGGAGGTGGTGGTCGGTGTCAAGTTGGTCGGTCTTTTCCTTCGGCCGGTGAGATACAAACTAGAGGGATCGAGATTTGCTATAAAAGTGGGTGGATATTTGGGTTTAGTGTGATGAGAGAGAGAGAGAGAGAGAGAGAGAGAGAGACCCAAATTAGTTATTTATTTTCTTTTTCTTTTAAATTAAACAAAAAAATACAAAAAATATATCAGAAAGGGCATTTTAGTCTTTTCAGTTTTCCAAGGGACCAAAACCACAAGCAAACATGGTCAAAAGGACCATCAATCCAAAAAAGTCGAGGTTTGGACTAAAACCCCAAAAAAATGCATACCACAGGGACCAGTTTTGCAATTTTGTCTAATATATTACCAAAAACTTTTTGTTGTTACAAACTATAAAAATTAAGAAGAAAGCAACTTAATTATTAAAAAAATCATTTTGATCATGTACAACTAAATACATAAGATCACAAAGGGATTATTACGACTTACGAGTGTGTTCTCCTTGATTCAAGATGAATTGATAAAATGGTGATGTTTTACAAGACTTTTGCATGTTGTGCCGCTTGATTTCAAGTTGAATATATAAATTTTTGATACTCTATATATCATAAAACTAAAGATGTGAGATCGAGATCATAGTGTGATTGGAATCGTTTCACTTATAGGATTTAAAATCGTAAGATCTTAAGATCAAAATTGAGATTTTAACAACCTTGGTCTCGCATATAAAACTAGAGCATGTGGTGTCAATCTTATCATATTTTTTCCCTAGCACAAACTCGACAAATTCATGGTTTTTTTTGCCACATACAAGGAGTGGCCATCAAGCATGTCACACTACTTTTCTTTTAACAATTTAATTCAAACAAAAAAACTTAAAATTTTGTTAAATGAAATAAAAAAAAATACATGGTAGGAAATTAAATAAGTTAAACACATACACACACACACACAAAAAAGTGCAAAAATAAGTAACTAAAACATGTTAAATGACATCTTTATCCGAGAACTCGTCTTCCGAATCATCTATGGACTATGGGTTTCATGTTAAGATCAATGTTTTGAACCCTGTAATTCTGTTCCATGAAGTCCATGCAAAGATTGTGAGGCGTCACTTTCATTGTTACGTATCTCTAATCTTCTTTCAATGTAATCGTTACCAATCTCTATTGGTTGTGTCTTGGAAATGGTTTCATACTCATCATTATGTTGTTGAATAATGGTGACCAATTAAGAACGTTGATATCTTTAACCAAACCATGAGAATTAAAAAAGGCATGCGAAATCCAATGATCATGTGAGGTCACCGCTTCAAGTATGACTGTCGAGTGACCATGATCACTTCATGTATATCGACCATGGTGTACGTAAATGTTATGGACCGTAAATCTTAATCACAAATTTTCATATTTTGTGTAGACTATCTTGTGTGGTCTTATCGGACATCCCACAACCCTCGTCCAAATCATCGATAGAGATGTCGTATGCAAGTTGACAAAGTGTTGTGCATTTTTATAATGGCATGGAACCGAGTGTACCCCTTTGGCCTTGTACTTTAATATAGAACATGTTTTGAAAACTATATTGTAAACAGTTTGTGGTTTTGGGTTGGTTTTTAAAAGTTTAATGTAACAGCCCAAAAATTTCAACAAATTTAAACCTTTCGATAGCGACCCATTTCCTTATAAAAATGTTTACAAACAATCATTTCCAAAACATTATTTAAAATCAGTGTCTCCCAAGATCCAGTCAGTTGTAAAACCAAGGATGTGTACGGTCACGCCTTTGCCATGCTACTGATCACTAAGGTACCTGAAACCATAAACCAAACTGTAAGCACGAAGCTTAGTGAGTTTCCCTAAAAATACTAACACACGAACAAATAAGATATTCAAATAATAGCATGTATTGGGTCCACAGCTAAAAGACTGCATTACCCCTTTGAGCCCACAGTATGAGTCTGGCTTGCCTTTCGGGCCCACAACTCATATCTGGCTTGCTCTTGAGCCTACAAAATATGTTTGGCTTACCCTCGGGGCCTACAACTTATGTTTGGCTTGCTCCCTAGTCCAATTAGTCATCAGATTAGTATACAAATGTTCAATCCTCAGTATGAGTCTGGCATACCAACCGGTCCTCAGCTCATATCTGGAATTTTATTGAGCCCTCAGTATAAGTCTGGCATTCCCTACCCGACCCTCAGTTCATATTTGGAATGCTCTAATACCCTCAAGCCCTCGGTACGAGTCTAGCATACCACCTGGTCCTTAGCTCGTATCTGGAATGCACCTGCCCTCAGTATGAGTTTGGCATGCCCCACCCGACCCTCAGCTCATAACTGGAATGTCCCAGGGTTTGTTGGCTACAACACAAAGCAGTACAACCTCAACCCAACATATAACAGATAAACATATAATTAGTCAACAGGCAAACAAGCAGATCTATAGATCACTAGGCATAACATCATCCTATCTACCAAGATACAGATCTAACAGATCACTACTGAACACAATCATACGATAAACCAGGATAACAATCCATAGGACAGGCATCGGTGCCTTCGACCTAGAAGTACAATGAGGAAAACTCACCTCTCGATCTGATCCATAGCTGATGAAGTCCCGACTCCGAATCTCAGCTCTAACCAACACCTATTCATCAAACAGTGACCAATCCTTAGATGCCACTCAAATACCTCAAATACCCCTTAGGTCAAACTTGGTCAAATTCAAAAGTCAAAGTCAATAGTCCATGTTGACTCTAACACGCCGTGTTGACTTAGAAACATGTCGTGCTCCGCTTGCATCCAAACAGTCGAGAAGATCCTGACCAACACGCTGTGTTGACTTAGAAACATGTTGTGTTTACCGAAGTTCCAACAACTTAATACATTAAGTCGTTTTATTTGATTCCAAGAGCTCCAAAGCTTAGATCTAGTCCAAAATGTGATCCAGAAGGATAAAGTTTCCAACTTTATCCATTGGGACTACCCAATAAGGTCCAAAACCCAATCCATAAAGTTTAATAATGCAAGGGCTTAACCAATAAGCACTTAATCCTTAAATTCCAAATTCCATCCTTTCTAGAAGTGATTCTAACACCAAAACCATCCCAAATTTTGCTGCTTTTTATACATACATGTCCATTGCATGTCTTGAACCCATATTAGGTCAAAATAAGGATTTATGACCTAATATCTATGCATGGAATCAAAACTTGATTATAGACCAAATCCAAGACACTACTAGGTCACCTTGACCTGGAGATTTATAAAGTTGCAAACTTTATGTGATCCAACCGCTTCAAACTTCAAGAACAAGAGGCAAAAAGGACAAAACCCAAGATCTAACAACTTTAAATGATAAAAATCGAGTCTTGGACACTTACCAAGGTCCATAAGAGTGCCAACCTAAAGAATGGGGGCTTTCTTGTTGGATCTTTGCTTCCTTCTTCCACCTTCTTCCTTTTTTAGCTTCAAAACACCAAACTAGCTCAAAAATGGGAGGAAAAGATGATTAGGGTTTCATTCAGGGCTTGAGGAGCTGATGGGGGTTGAGGGTGAACAAACCCTAGTTTCCACATTCCTTTAAATTTGGAGCAAAACCCTGAAGATTGGGGTTTCATTCCAGCCATCAACATGTCGTGTTTTAAGAGGTAACACATTGTGTTGCCCAAAATGAAACCCGCACCTCTTTTTATTTTTGACACGCCATGTTGGTGCCTCCAACACGCCGTGTTGAATCCTAAAAAATGTGATTTATACCCAAAGTTTCTCCTCAAATTTCCACGTGTTACATTTAAATTTTTCATGATTTTTATGGATGTTACAAGTTGGTATCAAATCCTTGGTTTGAGTGAATTGGAGGAATACCCGTGTAAATCCAGTCTCAAACTAAGGAAAGGATTTTAAAAATGATTTTCAAAGTATTTTTCAAATAATCAAAGAGGATGGGATGTGTACGATCAGTCGGAGCTAGTAAGTAGACGCCAAATTACCACATTATTATTTGATATTGTGATATGTTAGAACAACATGCTAGTGATAGGCTAGGGATCTTCAGGAATTGCATGATAGAATTATCTGACTACATGATGCATGATAGCCTAGGATCCTTCTTTATATCAAGATTGACATCATTGTTGTAGTTGCTTAGTGTATGCATCATGGTTATACATAACTAAGATTCTATAGCCTGAGAATGTTTGGTTTCGCCTTATTTCTTGTTCTTGTTTGATGAAAGGCTTAGGGTAGTACCAGATATTCGATTGTCTGTAGGGTCTAGTGTTATGTATGATTAGCATACATGAGTGCTGCAGGGTTGGTGGAAATTTCATGGATGAGTTGTATGGGGTTAGCAGGCTAGTCTCGGGATGTTTAGCGTTCCTCTAGGGAGTGAGGATTGAGTAAATGGGTATGCCAGTGTGTATTTTTAGGGTTGTTGTGATGATCCTGTAAGACAATACGGGTAGGTGTGGAAGGTAGTATGAGCATGTACTACTAAAAGCACAGGACTCGTATGCATAACAGAGAAGTCACAATCCCTAGGGCTTTGTTGGGAGTTGGTGTTGGATTAGGTGTCTAAGTCCATAATTATAATTGGTGTGTACTTGACCTGATTGTAGCATGGTCCTTTTGGGTTGCCTTCACCATAGCAATTTGATAGGATGAATTATGGAGAAAGAGGTTAAATGTGATTTATTAATATATTATAAGAATAATATATAAATTGAGAAATCATATTATTTAATTAGTATTGAAATTTAAATTAACTTGGAATTAATTTGATGATCAAAAGAGATTGATTAAATTACGGGGGACTCATAATGCAATTATATCATAGTTGCAAGTTGGGCTTATGGATCCCTAGGAAGGGATGGACGAAATTCTATGTGTACCCCACATAGATTTCGTCCAAGAGGGCCTTCTAGAAGGATCTACTGGACTGCTTAAGGCTTAAGCAATCAAATTAGGGTTTTACCTGAAACCCTAGTAGCTCAATTATATAAGGAACCCCTTGGATCCCTAAAATCGGTCAATGTTATGTGCAAAAGAACCCTAGCCGATTTTTAGAGCCTCCCAATCTCTCTCATATTCTTCCAATTGCTACTTGGTGTCTATGACTCATTAGAGGTGCAACAATTGAGGCATTAAGTTCTTGAAGGTCAAGATCTACAAGATACAAGGAAAATTTATTCATCTAACTTTGTTTTATGTTATAAATCTCACAAATTGGATGCTAGATAGGGTTCATGCTTTGGATGATTAGAATTGCATGTATAACTTGAGAAAAACCTAGATCCAAATCATTAGGGTTGCATGTACACCATAGGAATGTTGTAGTGCTCAAAACCCATCAGTAGTATCAGAGTTTAGGTGTTTTTCTGTTATATTTGATGTCATGGTTAATTGTTCAAAGTTGAAAGCAGTCGAAATCTGGACTCTGCCAGATGAACTCGACGAGTCCAATATGGGACTCGACGAGTTGAGGCAACTCGACGAGTTGACTCGTCTGACTGCACAATTTCGGATTTTAAACCTAAATTAGATAAGGATAATTACCATAAGTTGTTTTGGCTGATCAAATACGATTTTTCTATTATGGTAATGATTATCCTCATCTAATTAAAAGATAATTGTCAAATTTTAAGATAATTACAAGATTATGGGATAAATTAATTATTTGTAAAGTTTGATTTGTATTTATCTTGCCAAATTAATTGGATTAGGTCAAATTTTGATAACGATAAAATTATATGATTAATTTAAATTATTTTAAAATTTGATCTAGAAGTTTTGAAAAGTTTCAATACTTGCCCTTAAGTTTTTGAGTTTAAAATTTGATTAAAAATGTTTTAATTATGAAATATTAAATTCTAAACCCTTAGTGTTTTAAAAGTTTAAAATACATATATATAAGATGAGTCAGTCTTACCGTTAGTAGGTCTCATTCACGAAGAAATGACCGTCATTGGGTATCCACTCTCACACACCGCACTCTTGACTAGTGGATGGTCGTTAGCTGAACGGGTAGGATAGGACATTAATTCCTCATTAATAAGTATAATGATTATTATAAAGTAACTAAATGTTTTTATAAATTCTCAATCTTAGTTACTTTAGGAAAAATGTGAAAATGATGTTATTCCATGAAATTGCACTTTGCACCTTGTCAAAGTCGTTAGTGGAGCGTGTGTGGTTAACCGTCACACTAACTTGGACTAACAAGGGTAGCGAAGTGTAGTTTAATAATTTATCATAGATCAATGGAGCGTGTGTGGTTAACCGGCACATTGATTAGGTGGTACACGACTCGAGAGTACCAAGCTAATTTACATGGTTATTCACACCTTGTTTGTGATCCTCGGTATCCCAGTCAGAAACTTGAAGGGCATAATCGAGATTAAACATGTCATTGAAAAGTTCAATGAATCTCAAAAGAATCTAGGAATTTCATTTCATTTAAAACCTAAATGTTCATTTCGTTTTTCATGGTGGAAATTGGCAAATCGTCATTTACGTACCTTCATAAAAATTGCAATTGGATTACGACATCCCTCTTCCGAATTGTGGATTATAGTGTTGGGTCCTAGCCTTAATGTAACACCCGTTTATTTATTAAATAAATAAATAAATTGATGAATGTATAGTAGCCCAAAAATCGAGTAATAATTATCGGGATGTTAGTTTCGGGGGTGATTTTGTAAATAATTGTGAAGGCAGGGGCTACTTGGTAATTATTAGGGTTAATTATGAAAGGAATTATGGAAGGGAGGGCTAAAGGGTAACTTTTGGAGTTAAATTGAAACAAATGTTGTGGGGAGGGACCAAATGTGTTAATCATGCATGAGTTTTGAATGAAGCGGGACTTAAAACCTAACGCCTCATTTCCCTCTCGTGACAACATCTTAACCCTAACTCTAAGTGTTATTATCCACCCGCCACCCCCATTCGTCTTCAACTTCCGGCCGCTGTTATCCGGTCGGGTTCGATCACCACCATTCCGCCCTCTGCCGACGAAGATGAGAAGCCCGTATCCAACGTCGTAGTCGGGAAAGATGCGACGAGCAAGACTTCAAGGACTGCGACTCACCGACTGTCGTTCACAGCGGAGCTCAACCGCCATGTGGAGCTCTTATCTTCCACCTCTTGCGTCGCCGATACATGATTCTCCAGCCACCATCATAGAGCCTCAGCCTTCTGCCGCCGTTCACAACGCTCTAGAGGCACGACTATCCCATCTGCCGGTGAGGGTGCTCACCGCTATTGTTTCATTGCGAGCCGACCACCGAAACCACCGCCATGACAAGTGTCGCTGCTATTATTTCCTTTGAAGACAAGTGTCGCCGGTTGTGGGGTTTTCTGTCACGGGAGCGTGATTGCTTGACTTATAACCAATGAAATCACCACCACCACCACGAGGTGGTGGCTACCATCCCAAACTCATGCTGTAATCACAAAATGTTGCCTACCGTCGTCGCTGTGAACGCCGTTGCTGCCGCTAGGGTGTTGCTACCGTCGCCAACCGCCACCAGGAGGGTGGCTGGACTCATTGCAAGAAGGATAGCATGTGGGTGTTGGTTATTTCATGAAAGTGGTGTTGGTTTGGCCGGAATCCACGAGATCAACCACCACCACCACCACCGTGAGGCGGTGACTGCCACCACCGGCCATCATAAGTTGGTGTGTGTTTATTTTGTTAGTGTGTGTATATTTTGAGAGTTAGCATTGTAAACTGTATCCATCACGAAATAATGAAAAGGAAAGTCAAACCACCACCGTTAGGTGGTGGCTGCCGCCTCCTGCCGTCACCGTCCGCCGTGTCGGGTGGCGGTGTGCTTTGCCTCGTTGTGATTGATTCGTTTGGGGTGCTAGAAACCCTAATTGGCCCAATGAAGCGTAATGGGCTTAGTGAAAAACCCTAATGGGTCTAATGGACTCAAATTGACCCAATGCAAATCCTAATGGACTCAATGATATTCTAGTGGGCCTAATAGTCCCAATAAAGCCCTAATTGACCTACAAGCCCAACAAATTAATAATGGGCTAGTATTTGAGTTGGAAGACCCTAATGCCAATAAAACCTTAATTTGGGGAATTAATCGGGACACACGGGAATTATTTAATAACTGGAGATATTAAATAACAACCATTGGCAAAAACTAATCTAAGCAATATTGGACTTAATGGATTAAGTCCTTAATGGATTAAGTTCTTAATGGGTTAAGTAGGAAACTTAACCCTAATCATCATTTTATGTGAAACCCTAATTTCACTTGGGTTTCTTGTTGGGCCTTGATGATCGGGTTATTAATAGGCCATCCAAAGTCAAGCAATTGGACTAGATAAATTTAATGGGCCTTGGGTAAGGCCCATGTATGGGGCTTGGGCCCAATTTGGAAAATTGGGCCATAGATGGGCCATAGTTTGGGCCTTAATGATTATATGATGTTGGGCCTTAGAATGAGACCATGTATAGGCCTAGGCCTAATTTGGAAAATTGGGCCATGTGTTGGGCTTTGATTCCTAATTGAATTTGGGCCTATGGTTTGGGCCTTGGGCTTAAATAACCCAAGTCTAGGGTAATGTAGTAATTATCCATGTATGTATTATGGTTATGAGTTGGGACCCAATTATTAATTGGGTGTTGTTTTGGTGTTGACAGTTCGGGAATTTGTCATCCAGCAGCTGGGGTTGAGCCTGCAAGACTTCAGCAGTGTGGGATTGTGTCTACGGGACTTCAGCAGTGTGAGATGAGTTACCTTCCAGTAGCGGTGGGTCTACGGCCACAATGTCAGTCCACCAGTAGGAGTTGTATGTTAGATGATTGTCTTTGTGATATCATCTAGGTTTGCTACTACCTGATATGTTATATGCTGGCATGATATGTTATATGTGATAGTAGTAGAGTTCGGTTGTTAGGACCGAAGGGTAGGTCAGACACCCCAGATATGTCTGGCAGTATGTGATGATATGTTTATATGCTGGCATGATATGTTATAAGTGATAGTGGTAGTAAGAGGGGAATAGTCCCCAAGTTCGGTTGTTAGGACCGAAGGGTAGTTCGGACACCCCAGGTATGTCTGATAGTATGTTTGTTTTATGATATATGTGATAGTAGCTGAGTGTGGGGGAGGCCCGTATCTCAGAGATAGTGGAGTGTGGGCGAGGCCCGTATCTCCCAGCTAGCGGTGTGTGGGCGAGGCCCGTATCTCCTAGCTGTTCATTATATGATTCTATATACTTGTATGTTATGGTTTAGTAGTTGAGTGTGGGTGAGGCCCGTATCTCAGAGATAGTGGAGTGTGGGCGAGGCCCGTATCTCCCAGCTAGCGGAGTGTGGGCGAGGCCCGTATCTCCATGAGTGTGGGCGAGGCCCGTATCTCCTAGCTGTTCATTATATGATTGTATGGTATGTGGTATGATGGGGGAACTCACTAAGCTTTATGCTTACGGTTTACAGTTTTGGTTTCAGGTACTCGTTTTCAAAGGAAAGGAGCCGGCTGGATCGCACCGCATCACACTATGTTTTCCGCACACGAGATCTTTGGGATTACACTCTGATATGGTTTTACGATAAAATGCTTTGATTATTGGCACTTTGGTTTTGACATGAGATATGAATATGAATGTTTTTATACTGATGGTTTTATATAATAATGTATTTAAAAATGAAATTTTTGGCCTTGAATTTTGGGATGTTACAAGTTGGTATCAGAGACTTGGTTTGAGGGATTCGGACATACTCTCGGGTGTGTCTGAACTCAAAATAAGGGCTTGGTATGAAAATTTTCAAAAGCAAAACCATTTTATAAAAAGGAGTTTGAAAAGAATCTGAAAACAGAAGAGAACTTTGAGAAGAACAAAGTGTTTGATGCGTGCAATCAGCTGAGCTCAAGTAAGTTTTCCCCAAGATACCCATACATGATATGATATGATATGATTATGAGAACTGCATGCTTGATTAGGGCTAAGGATCTAGGAGGATGCCTTATATGCCTATTGTATGTGCTTGTAGACTTACATGCTAGTACTAATCAGTCAGTGATAGGATAGCCTGTTTAGGTTATGCTTGATTGTATGAGCCTTTGAATTACATGTACAGATTCCTGATTAGAGGATAAAATGGGTTGATTGAAATATGATGGTTAGATTTTCCATTGTCTGAATGCTGTTTCTTTGTGCTTTGTGAGGCTCTCATTAATGTGAGCTAGCTATTAAGTGAATATGCTAAGTCACATGTGGCACAGGCTGGATAATCTTAGAGTGATAGATTTGACCCTATTGCGCAGCTCTCGTTTGAGTCTAACCGTTATAGGGATGAGTCTGTTACTTGAGGATTATATGTCTCTGTTGCATGTGTCTATATTCATGAGGTAGCTAGTTGACATTACTAGGAATCTTTTAGCAACTGAGGACTAGGTGAGTTTGGAAACCTAGGGAAGCCTAGGGTATATCTCAGTGAGTTAATAGTGAGGCTCAGTTAGACTTGGGTGTACCAGTTGAGGAAGTGACTTGGAGGATCCAGGAGGATTGCTGAGGAAAGTATGGATAAGTGTGGAAGGTAGTAGTGGGCCCGTACTACTGAAAGCACAGGATCCATACTCGAATCAGAGAGAGTCTTGGAGAATTTAAGAAGCTTCAGGGAAGAGTTTGTGACCTAGTTTGGGGACAGAGGGTGTTCCAGTTGTTGCAGCTTAGCCACTGGCAAGCGAGCTAGTGAGTGTGACAGGATGTCAAACCCTGAAGGATATGATTTCCAAGAGTTGCAGATGCGGGATCGATTTGGGAGCACCTTGGAAAGAGAGGTGCGTGCTAGGTGTGTATAGTAGAGGGTCCCGGGAAGAGACCCATGACTTCTGGTCATCGGATGAAAGGCCAGCAGGGCCTGAGTCAGTGCAGCGCGTACGAGAAAGTGCACGAGGGAGTTTGTCACTCCAAGGGTTTAGGCTGCTACAGGGTACTAGGATTGGTCATGTCAGCAGAAGGGGGTCAGTATTCCTCCAGATGTTGTGGGTATGTCATCTTCTACGATATTAGGTAGATGTTTGGAATACGTACCGCTTGGGAATTATGAGTGAGTTTGGATAAGTCAGACCTCGGGTCGGTTTTTCTGCTAGTGTTTGGGTTACCAAGGATCATATATGCCATCCTATGTGACATCCCCAAAATCACGGCCAGAAAAGACCGGTTTGTTTATGCTTTGTTTAAAAATCAGAGTTACATTTTAAATGAAAGTGTTGCGGAATTTGTCCCAAAACAAGATATGATAAAGATTTATCAAAAGCATTTCCATAGAAATGTACTTCATTAAAAGACTTGGGATGTCATGTTCGTACAGATCAAAAGCATAAACAGTACAATATAAGCCTTACTACATTATTTCATATCTACAGGCCTATATCCATAATCCCTCGTCCAAAACATCACATCTATGCTCATGCGCCACTACCTGTAATACATAAAACTGAGTGGGTCAGGCTTGGGAGCCTGGTGAGCACATAGGGTTTTCAACTCACAATAAATAAGTTTATTAATTTCATCAATCAACAATAACCCGATTACCCGTTCCCGTTATCCTCACTTTACGTCCCTAAACACCTATCATAAGGGACCTAGCCTAAGGATCATCATCGGGACGGACACTACTACTAAGGGGATTCCTCAGCAATAAATGTCCTAAAGGAAACCATGTGGGGGATGGAGTACACCGGTGAACACATCGTTCACAAACACCTACAGGTTGCGAGCCTGCTAGTGTTCCACTGGACTGTCTAGAAGAGTCCGTGGTCGTCATCCATACTCCGCTAGATGACAGAAACAACAACATCAACATCGAGGCCTCTCATCATTTTATCACACATCAGCTATTACATCTACCCATGTTTTACCCCAACATTTTCGTAGATATAAAATACATATACAGTTTAAATCATTGAAAACATATATAACAATGTTCATCCAGCACCGATAGCAGGTATTCAGATAATATGCACACATAGCACGTAATTTATATAAAATACTTCATATCTATGTGTAAGCTGAAAGTAACTATGCACTCACCTGGTTAGGTGGTGACTCAGCACTCGGACAGCGCTTCGATACTCTCAAAACGATATTCCTTCGATAAAACCTAGTATCGATACCACTAGGGTTTAGTTTAACGATAACCGCGACAAATTAATTAGTCCGAGTATTATTAAGTGTTAATAATACTCGATATAACTCATAATAATAGCCCAAATAATTATTTTAAGGACCTAATAACATTCCTATAATTATTTGAAAGCTATATTAAAAATTGCGTAAGCGTAGCACACTTACAGCGAATTTTATCGAGAACCGGGACTTGATTGGAGCAACGTTTCGAAACCGAAAAACTCCTTTTTCTCGGGACTCCGGGAGCCTCGGGGCTTCCCTAGGGTGCTAAGGGGCTTAACTAGGGTTTAGAGGTGTTTTGGGGTTGTAGAGAGAGAAAGAAGTTAGAGAGAGAAGTGAAAAAGGTGTGAAAAATGAAGGAAAATCGGCCTCCTTTTATAGCCCTGCGAGGCCTCGGTACGCTGGGCGTACCTCGGACCTACGCGGGGCGTAACCATCGGATAAGGGCGCCACCTCGGTCCAGCTGGCTTGCACTCCGGAAGAGATAAGGGCCAGGGTACGCGGGGCGTACTGGCTTCGGACGCGGAGCGTACAGCGAGGGCAGGTGTCATCATCCGAAGCGCGCTCCTTCATCGGCGATGGGCGGCCCAGATGCAGCCACGTCATCAGCCTCGCAACAGACTTCGCATTTTCATACTTCAACTTTAAAAATTCGTAACTTTCGCGTACGACCTCCGTTTTCGACGTTCTTTATATCCACGCGAAGGTGGGAACGTACTCTACAACTTTCGTTTAGACTCCGTCGGCTAATTTTGGCTTAATTTTAAATTTTATATTATTAACGGGCCGGGACACGATTGGTCCGTTAAATCCTCATAACTTCTTCATCCGACATCCGTTTTCACCCATCTTTTTCTCGTTACGCTACCCTTAATGAGATCTTCGATTCTTGTTCAGGTCGTGTCGGCTAAAAACCGCTCGATCTAATATTCGAATTTCGGGCTGTACACTACTATTCCGAAATTTCGAAAAATCATAACTTCTTCATACGAAGTCAGATTTGGGCGTTCTTTTTATCGATGTTCTTATTTTAACATATTCTACGACTTTCGTTTAGATCGCTAAGGCTAAATCTTGCTCTATCGTAAATTCACTATTTACGCTTCCCGGTGCCGTGCCGGTTTTACCGTAAAACTTCGACGGGTCATAACTTCTTCGTTATAACTCGGATTTCGGCATTCTTTATATGTACGGAAACCTTGAGACATATTCTAAAACTTTATGTAGAGATATCGGGATTATCTTATACTTTAATTTTGACGCTTATTTTTATTATTTATTAATTATACATTTATAATTAAATTATAAGCACATAAATACACATAATTCACATAATACTCAAATATTTCATCTTTATTACGTCAAAAAGAGTTACAAGAGTTGAACTAGACTATTACATTGACAAAAATGCTTAGCCCTGAAACCCGGGCGTTACAATTCTCTCCCCCTTAGGATGATTCCGTCCCGGAATCATGCATCAGCAAACAGATGTGGATAGCGACTCATCATGTCATCCTCTGTTTCCCAAGTGAGATTCGGCCCATTCGAATGTTTCCATCGGACTAGCACCAAGTCGACCATCTTGCGTCGTAACTTTTTAGTCTTATGGTCAACAATTGCCTCAGGCTCTTCGATCAGCCTTTTATTTTCATCCATCCTTAACTCTGAGATTGGAATTATGTCGGGAACATCTCCCGTGAATTTCATCAAATAACACACATGGAAAGTGTTATGAATACCATTGAGTTCTTCGGGCAATTCCAGCTTGTAAGCTTGGTTCCCAATCTTCTGAAGAACTTTGAACGGTCCAATAAACCTTGGACTCAACTTTCCTCGTTTCCCAAATCGTATAAGTCCCTTCCATGGTGAGACTTTAAGCAGAACGGAATCCCCAACCTTGAAGGTTATCGGTCGTCTTTTCTTGTCAGCATAGCTCTTCTGACGATCTTGAGCTGCTAACATTCATTCCCTAATCACCTTCAACTTCTCGGCAGTCTCATGGACTATCTCGGGGCCCATAAACTGCTTCTCTCCGGCTTCAAGCCAACAAGACGGCGTACGACACTTTTGTCCATACAAGGCTTGGTAAGGTGCCATCTTGATGCTCGAGTGAAAACTATTGTTGTAGGAGAATTCTACCAGAGGTAAGTGCTCGTCCCAATTTCCTTGGAATTCGAGGGTACATGCTCTCAGCATGTCTTCCAGTGTCTAAATCGTTCTTTCGCTCTGGCCATCAGTTTGCGGATGGTAAGCAGTACTCAAACATAACTTTGTACCCAACTCCTCTTGTAGACTCCTCCAAAACCTTGACGTGAAACGACTATCACGATCTGATACAATCGTAAGAGGAACACCGTGAAGTCTTACAATTTCCTTCACGTAAGCATTTGCGAGCTTATCCATAGACCACTTCTCGTTGGCTGCTATGAAGTGTGCACTCTTGGTGAAACGATCCACGACTACCCAAATCATGTCGTGACCGTTCTTCGTCCTGGGCAGTTTAGTCACAAAATCCATGGTGATGTCTTCCCATTTACCCATGGGTACAGGTAAAGGTTCTAAACTCCCATACAGTTTCTGATGTTGTGCCTTAACCCTCGCACATGTTACGCACTCGGCCACATACTTCGCAACATCGAGCTTCATCGTCGGCCACCAGTAGTATGGTTTTAGGTCCCTATACATTTTAGTGCTACCGGGATGAATCGAGTACATGGTCTTGTGTGCTTCTTCCATCAGAAGATCTCTTATTCCTCCCGTCTTAGGTTCCCAAATTCGATCTTGGAATACCTTCAGTCCTCGACTGTTTGTACCGAACACTAACGTTCTTCCCAAACGTTCTTCCTTTCGGTCATTTTTCTCTAAAGCTTCTTCTTGAGCTTTCCTGATACTTTCCACAATCGTCGAGACGACTTCAATTCTTAATGCTCTTGGCCTTTTCCTTTCCAGATTGACTTTCCGACTGAGAGCATCAGCAACAATATTTGCTTTACCTGGGTGGTAAAGTATCTCACAGTCGTAGTCCTTGAGAAGTTCTAGCCAGCGTCGTTGCCTCATGTTCAACTCCTTCTGATTAAAGAGATACTGGAGACTCTTATGATCAGTGAAGAGCTTGCACTTCGTGTCGTAGAGGTAATGCCTCCATATCTTTAAGGCAAAAACTACCGCTGCCAACTCCAGATCATGAGTGGGGTAGTTCTTTTCGTGTTCTTTCAATTGTCGAGATGCGTATGCTATCACCTTTTCTCTTTGGGTCAAAACACAACCCAACCCGACTCCAGATGCATCACTGTAAACTGCGAAGTCTTCAACTCCATCGGGTAGAGAAAGTATCGGTGCTTCGCATAACTTCTTCTTTAGCTTCTCAAACGCCTCTTCATGTTTCTCACTCCATGTATATGTGGATCCTTTATGAGTCAAAGCTGTTAATGGAGAAGCTATCGAAGAAAAGCCTTGGATAAATCGTCGATAATATCCGGCTAATCCTAGAAAGCTTCGAATTTCCGTGGGACTTTTCGGACGTTCCCACTTCATCACAGCCTCGATCTTTGCGGGGTCAACCATTATTCCCTCCTGGTTAACAACATGACCCAAGAATTGGACTTCCCGTATCCAAAAGTCGCATTTGGAGAACTTTGCAAAAAGCTTCTCCTTCTTCAACACTTCTAATACTTCCCGTAGATGCTTGCCATGCTCCTCTTGGCTTTTCGAGTAGATGAGAATGTCGTCGATGAACACTATCACAGATTTATCGAGGAATGGTTTACAAACCCTATTCATCAAATCCATGAATGCTGCGGGAGCATTGGTTAGTCCGAATGACATAACCAAGAACTCGTAGTGTCCATATCTTGTTCTGAATGCAGTCTTTTCAATATCCTGCTCCCTCACCTTCAGCTGATGATATCCTGACCTAAGATCGATCTTTGAGAAGTAGCTCGAACCTTGCAGCTGATCGAATAGGTCATCAATCCTCGGCAATGGATACTTGTTCTTTACCGTTGCCTTATTCAGCTCTCGGTAGTCTATGCACATCCTCATGCTTCCGTCCTTCTTCTTTACGAATAACACCGGAGCTCCCCAGGGTGATGAACTAGGTCGAATAAAACCGTTGTCCAACAGCTCCTGAAGTTGCGTCATGAGCTCCTTCATCTCCGTCGGTGCTAATCGGTAAGGTGCCTTTGCTATTGGTGTTGTTCCTGGTAACAAGTCTATACGAAACTCCACTTGTCTATCAGGTGGTAATCCGGGAAGATCTTCGGGAAAGACTTCCGGATAATCACACACAACCGGTATATTCTGCACCTCTTTCTTCTCCTTCTTGGCATCGATTACGAATGCCAAGTATGATGCACATCCCTTTGACAAACATTTCCTGGCTTTCATCAGGGAGATGATTCCAGAATTCACTCTGCATTTGTCCCCGTACACCATAAATGATTCTTTTCCGGGTGGGTTTACCTTTACTATCTTCTTTCGGCATTGAATCTCAGCATCGTTAGCGCTAAGCCAATCCATACCCAAAACGATGTCGAAACCGTTTAACTCTATGGGTAATAGCTCTTCGTGGAATTCGTTTCCGTTTAGGTCAATGACGATGTTCCTAATATGATTACTAACAGGTACGAATTTGCCACTGGCAACTTCTACAATCAGGGTATTATCTAGTTTTTCTACAGGCAATGCTAATTTCCCACCAAATTTATGCGACACAAAGGAGTAGTTGGCTCCGGAATCAAATAGTATATTTGCAGGCAAACCATTTACAAGAAAGGTACCTGAAGCGACGTCTGCTGCCTCCTTTGCAGCCTCGAGCGTCATCTGGAAGGCTCTTGCCTTCGGCTTCGGTGGTATGTTGGGTCTTCCCGTCTCCTTCTTCTTCGGGCAATCCCTTGAAATGTGCCCCTCCTCGTTGCACTCATAACAGACCTTCTTAGTGAACGTGCATTCATTGGCATAGTGCCCAGGCTTTCCGCATTTGTAACAAGTGACCCCTCCGTCACACTTCCCAGAGTGCTTTTTCTTGCACTTGTCACACCACTTCGCTTCTGATCCTCCTCCTCTCGAACCAAACTTCGAGAATCTACCCTTCTTACCGGACCTTGAGGATCCGTCAAATTTCCTTTTCTCGCCAACCTCGACTTTGCTGGCAGCTCTTCCCTTAATCATATCCTCCACAGACTTGGCAGCCCAGATAGCTGCCTCCAAAGTAGGTGTCTGACGCACTGGCACCGCGTACTCCCATGGTAATCCTTTTGCGTACTTATCAATTTTCGTCAGCTCGTCCGGAACAAGACGCAAGGCAAATTCCATCTTTTCTGTGAAGTTGTTCGTGTATTCATCGATTGACATGCTCCCCTTCTTTAGGGTTAGAAACTGGTTCTCTAGCTCGAGCAGGTTTTGAGCTGAGCAGTACTTTCGTTTGAATTGTACCAGAAATTCTGCCCATGTCAGTTCCAGGGGTTTGTTGGGGCTTAAAGTCTTCCCCAAAGTATTCCACCAACGTACAGCGCCTCCTCGAAACTGACGCACTGCAAACGTGGTCTGTAGCTTCCCTCTGCAACCGCATGTCATGAAAGCTAACTCCATCTCCGAGATCCAATCCATGACTCCGATTGGATCTTCCTTTCTCGTGAAAGTCGATGGCTTGCAAGTCTGAAAATCCTTGTACTTGCATCCATTTCTCTCGAATCCGTCATTTTCTTGAACTATTGGTTGGTTGACTTGACCAACAGTTCCACTGTAGTCTCCTTCCTCAGTCTGCCCTTCGTTCAACTCGGGCTGTTCGATCCGAATAGTGCCTTCCTCTCGATTTTGCTGGAGCAAACGTCTAGTTTCCTCCATTTGACGATCCAACATAGCCTGGATCATCGCTTGCACTCCGGCCATCGTGACTGGCTCAGGTGCAACAGGTATTTGTTGAACCACTGGGGGTTGGTTCCTATCTCCATTCGCGTTCACATTTCCGCTACGAGTCCTTGCCATCTTGATCTATACACCGAATAAGGTGAATTTAGATCTTTATTTAGGATAGACGTTTAAATCGTCCTTATCACTCCGAAACGTTTACATGCTAGTTCTAATATCGTAGTCGTACGTTTAGGACCCTAAACACATAAGGTTTCCAGATCCGGTCGGCAAAAGACCATAGATCCGAACAAATAACAACATATCATGCACAAAGCATTTAGCACATAAAAGCATTTTAGGCACAATTCCTAAAATAAGCTAGTGCTCACACCTCACAATCATCGCTTAGCATTCTAAGTTTAAGTCTAGAAATCCTACAAATTCCTAGTTCGCTTAAACTAATGCTCTGATACCAACTGTGACATCCCCAAAATCACGGCCAGAAAAGACCGGTTTGTTTATGCTTTGTTTAAAAATCAGAGTTACATTTTAAATGAAAGTGTTGCGGAATTTGTCCCAAAACAAGATATGATAAAGATTTATCAAAAGCATTTCCATAGAAATGTATTTCATTAAAAGACTTGGGATGTCATGTTCGTACAGATCAAAAGCATAAACAGTACAATATAAGCCTTACTACATTATTTCATATCTACAGGCCTATATCCGTAATCCCTCGTCCAAAACATCACATCTATGCTCATGCGCCACTACCTGTAATACATAAAACTGAGTGGGTCAGGCTTGGGAGCCTGGTGAGCACATAGGGTTTTCAACCCACAATAAATAAGTTTATTAATTTCATCAATCAACAATAACCCGATTACCCGTTCCCGTTATCCTCACTTTACGTCCCTAAACACCTATCATAAGGGACCTAGCCTAAGGATCATCATCGGGACGAACACTACTACTAAGGGGATTCCTCAACAATAAATGTCCTAAAGGCAACCATGTGGGGGATGGAGTACACCGGTGAACACATCGTTCACAAACACCTACAGGTTGCGAGCCTGCTAGTGTTCCACTGGACTGTCTAGAAGAGTCCGTGGTCGTCATCCATACTCCGCTAGATGACAGAAACAACAACATCAACATCGAGGCCTCTCATCATTTTATCACACATCAGCTATTACATCTACCCATGTTTTACCCCAACTTTTTCGTAGATATAAAATACATATACAGTTTAAATCATTGAAAACATATATAACAATGTTCATCCAGCACCGATAGCAGGTATTCAGATAATATGCACACATAGCACGTAATTTATATAAAATACTTCATATCTATGTGTAAGCTGAAAGTAACTATGCACTCACCTGGTTAGGTGGTGACTCAGCACTCGGACAGCGCTTCGATACTCTCAAAACGATATTCCTTCGATAAAACCTAGTATCGATACCACTAGGGTTTAGTTTAACGATAACCGCGACAAATTAATTAGTCCGAGTATTATTAAGTGTTAATAATACTCGATATAACTCATAATAATAGCCCAAATAATTATTTTAAGGACCTAATAACATTCCTATAATTATTTGAAAGCTATATTAAAAATTGCGTAAGCGTAGCACACTTACAGCGAATTTTATCGAGAACCGGGACTTGATTGGAGCAACGTTTCGAAACCGAAAAACTCCTTTTTCTCGGGACTCCGGGAGCCTCGGGGCTTCCCTAGGGTGCTAAGGGGCTTAACTAGGGTTTAGAGGTGTTTTGGGGTTGTAGAGAGAGAAAGAAGTTAGAGAGAGAAGTGAAAAAGGTGTGAAAAATGAAGGAAAATCGGCCTCCTTTTATAGCCCTGCGAGGCCTCGGTACGCTGGGCGTAACCATCGGATAAGGGTGCCACCTCGGTCCAGCTGGCTTGCACTCCGGAAGAGATAAGGGCGAGGGTACGCGGGGTGTACTGGCTTCGGACGCGGAGCGTACAGCGAGGGCAGGTGTCATCATCCGAAGCGCGTTCCTTCATCGGCGATGGGCGGCCCAGATGCAGCCACGTCATCAGCCTCGCAACAGACTTCGCATTTTCATACTTCAACTTTAAAAATTCGTAACTTTCGCGTACGACCTCCGTTTTTGACGTTCTTTATATCCACGCGAAGGTGGGAACGTACTCTACAACTTTCGTTTAGACTCCGTCGGCTAATTTTGGCTTAATTTTAAATTTTATATTATTAACGGGCCGGGACACGATTGGTCCGTTAAATCCTCATAACTTCTTCATCCGACATCCGTTTTCACCCATCTTTTTCTCGTTACGCTACCCTTAACGAGATCTTCGATTCTCGTTCAGGTCGTGTCGGCTAAAAACCGCTCGATCTAATATTCGAATTTCGGGCTGTACACTGCTATTCCGAAACTTCGAAAAATCATAACTTCTTCATACGAAGTCAGATTTGGGCGTTCTTTTTATAGATGTTCTTATTTTAACATATTCTACGACTTTCGTTTAGATCGCTAAGGCTAAATCTTGCTCTATCGTAAATTTACTATTTACGCTTCCCGGTGCCGTGCCGGTTTTACCGTAAACTTCGACGGGTCATAACTTCTTCGTTATAACTCGGATTTCGGCATTCTTTATATGTACGGAAACCTTGAGACATATTCTACAACTTTATGTAGAGATATCGGGATTATCTTATACTTTAATTTTGACGCTTATTTTTATTATTTATTAATTATACATTTATAATTAAATTATAAGCACATAAATACACATAATTCACATAATACTCAAATATTTCATCTTTATTACTTCAAAAAGAGTTACAAGAATTGACCTAGACTATTACATTGACAAAAATGCTTAGCCCTGAAACCCGGGCGTTACATCCTGCATGCCGAAAGGTCCTTGATGAACCCAAAGAGGGACGCATCTTGTAGAGTGGGTTCCGTACATTGATGGGTTTTGGTCCTAAGAACATCCTATGTGCTCATACAAACCCTAATGCTTGGATCTAGGTTTCTCTATTGTACATGCAAGTTATCCAAGACTACAAACCATAATTCTAACATTCAAGTAATCATATTAACATGAGAATAGGTTTAAGATGTTACCTTGATTGTTATGTAGCAATAACAATCCCAATTCCTCCTTGAATTGACTTTGGAAGGCTTAGAGTCACAAGTGTCACTCCTCTAATGGCTTACAAACACCAAGAGAAAATGGAGAAGGTATGAGGAGAGAGGAGAGGTATTGAATTTGTTTCTAGACCTCTTAGGAAGGCATGGACGAATTCATGAGCCTTGGGGGGTCTTTATATAGGTCTAGAGATTAGGGTTTTAGTCCTTATCCTTATCTAGTTGCTTGCCCACCAAGTAACCATAAGATAAGTCTTGAAACCCTTATCCTAGTCGAATTCTAAGGCCTTATCACCTTAAATTCGTCCAACCTATTAATAAGATAATCCTTACCTTATTTTGTAACTATCACATAATTACAATTCAGCCCCTCTAGTTTAATTAATTACACTTGATCACAAAAATTAATTCTTAATTAATTATTGACCAATATTAATTAAACAAATATGATTTCTCCTTTAATATATTTTCTTATAACATACTAATAAATCATAATAACCCCTCTCTCTATTTATTTCTCCAATCAAGTTGCTTTGGTGAAGGCAACCCAAAAGGACCATGCATCATCGGGTTAAGTACATACCAAAATAGTTATGGACTTAGACACTAATCCAACAGTCTCCCACTTGGATAAGTCTAATAACTATTATGCGTATGACTTCAGATCCTGATCTGCAATCGTAGCTTTCCAAAGCCGTTGTCAACTCTGATCGTATCAGATATGCGTGTCCTTAGATAAGGGATCATATATTCCTCCATTCTAGATATCGTATGAGACATGATTTCAAATCATTCTCTTTGTACTATATCTCGATTTCCGATTTATGACGACTGACTAATTGAACAAATCAAATTAGCCCTATCCCGGCCGAGCATTTACGTTTGTCATCACTAAATCATCAAGGGGCCCAAAGATATCGCTTTTATCCTACTTTGGATAAAAGGAACGGATAAACTTTGATACAATGCTTGCTTGCACTCACGCACCGAATCACACACAACAACATGTTTTATAACACCAAGTTACTAATGCGTTTACATATTATCAATGTGCAACCGATTTGCAAGATACAACTCACACATCTCGGTTTCAAGAATATAAGATGTTATCGTCTCACCAATCATTCGTGATACAGTTCATGGAATGATCCAAGTGAGCGTGGGTTTAATCCAATGCTCAAATTCATATTCATAAGCACTCATGAACGTTGCAGCAAACATTTGCTTATGTCTAATACTCTTTTAGACAATCCACACACCAATTCACGACAGTCTTCATTCATATCTACTTCCAACATATGAACGACTGTGGCCCGTTCGAATAATTCGATTATTCTTAATAAATTCAATTATTCAGGAAGTCAAAACATGCAAATGTGAAACACAAGAATAATACTAATCCCATATGGCCTCAACCCTTTGAGCATAAATAAAACACCTTTTATTTATCTCCATATCGATTACTCATTATTTGTCGTTTCGGTTAATCAACTTCTTACTTGAATTACAACACTTGTCCCATGCTTCTAGCATGCACACAATGTTTACCTATGGTTCTTACTTTGTGAAATAGATCACATTGAGCACATTTCCAAACATTCTCATTTCACAACTCTAAATCCGTTTTTCATAAGTTAAAGAATATCAAATTCTTGCTACTTATAGAATATGCTAGATTCTAACATTCTGTGCAACTATCCTTTCGTAATGTCACTGCACCAAAGTCACAAAGACTATTGCCAATGATATTACAAAGTCCTCTATCGGAGATTGTTACAAGACAATTCCATAGACGTGATGTCTCTCACTCAAAGTACATTCTTTGAACATCCTTTTGCATAAAGGTTTCTAATCTAGTCATAGATTTTCAATATCCAATTCTCAATATGGACACTTTTCCATATTTTCCATATGACAACTCATTCTTAATAGAATCTTATCTATTCGTAATGATGTCGATATGGTCTATCCAATATGGAAACATTTCCATACTTTCCAATACTATACTTCCAACTACTCAATAGCGACCAATCATTGTCAAACTTTGGATTGTCCTTTGATAGTTGTTTAATTATTTTAGTCAAGACCTATTCTAGTCCCTTTTCCCTCTAAATGCGCTCGACATTTGGAAAATTTTAGAATGGTCAAACATTAAAGCATTTGCAATCGATCCTATACCCGAAGCGTATGAGACACGACGCATAATGTTTTGTTTGCTATGTTCTCAAAATTTGAATTGTGAAGAGGAATGCCGTAATCATAATCAAAATTTTAAGAACACACTATGTACCTTTGACTAAATTTTATTAACATTCCACAACCTAAGTCTTTAGATTTGAAATGAAGCATAATATTCTCTCCCTTAAATATAGCAAAACAACTTTACAACCCTTACGACTTTGCAAGGTATAACTCTTGTTTTCTATAATTAATATTGCCAACTTGCAATACGTGCCTTAATAATCATACAATCATAACTTTTATGCTCCCACTATCATGATGATTATTATAAACATAGCACTTATGCTCCCACTAGCTTTGACATGTATTCATAAACATCTTAACTTTCAGAAAAAACAATACCTATTGAATTTCTTAAGTCCATGTTTCTAATACTTAGTGCTTTGATAATCTTTTATCAAAGCTTCTTGAACTTATACACCTTTGCCTTAGATAGTTCATATGTGTGTCTAAACAATTAAGACTAATTGCTAAACCTCACAATTCAAATCATGGAAAGGGATACCGTAACCATAATCGAATTCGAGAATGCAATTTTACAATCACTATCTTCTTAAAATCTTTCTTAGTGAAATCATTTCCTCACAATCATTTTCATGAAGGAGGAAATCTTATGACACTCAGATTTAAACGGTGTATGTGTTCCTGTCCATGTGAATTTGTTAAAACCAAAGTTTACGACAAATTCAAACTCATATGGACCGAACTTTCTTAATCTTGATTTCTTGCCTTATAGTAGCACAGCTGCCCACCATGTCTTCCAAGTAGTTAAGCAGCTCACCTTTTCTTATCAATGTACTTTCCATTGATCAAGGTCCTTGCCTTTTATGCATTCAAATGAGAACTCATAGAACTCACATGCATAATTAACTCGATTGGAACGGCATAGAAACAAAATAATGTCAACACGATAGGTTGTAAACCTCAAGTCGTGTGCTAGTGATGATTGATGAGGTTTATTTGATTTGTTCTTGAAACCTTTCAAGACCATTAAGACTCCACTGACTCCTTGACATATAAGATTCTTTTGTCAATAAATATTCAAGAGTTAGTGTAGTCTTATCAAAACACTTCATAAATTGGTCCTAGTTGGTCTTTGTCTTATCCAAGACATCACAACTTACCAATTTCAAATGTGCAAGAATAAGAAAACCTTTTTCCATATTCTACATTTGATGAATGTTATAAACCTTTTTAATACTTGTCACTCATTGTCACAATCTTAACTTTAAGACTTGTTATTGGAACGAAGTATGATTGACTTCTTGATTTAACCATTTCTTCAATCCTTGATTCCTCTTCTTAGACGTGCAATTGTACTAAGACTCACTTAGAGCATTAATTGAGATATGGTTCTTAATCATTAAGAACTATCATAAAGCATAAAAGCTACTCCCCCTTCTTCTTAGAATGGAGAAACTTTTATCTTTCTGCCTACTTGATTCTTCTTGTTCGTTCTGCTATTGATTTAAACTTTTTCAATCAATTCATAATTACACTTAATCTTGTAAGTATAATCATATTTACTAAACCTTTAGTAAATCATGACGAATATCACTATTACTCTTATGGTGGACTTGATCAACACGCAACTTTGTGTGCTCGATCTCCTAGACCTTCACTTGACACTTTATCAAGGAATTAGTCTAATTTCCAAAATATGAAATTTCTCATTCATCGTGCAACCAAGTTGCGTGATTCCAAATTTCTGTCCAATTAAAACTTGGGCGATGAGAAACTCTCCCTATTTGGTAAATTCTCGACTTTCCATAAATAACATAAATAAGAACCAAATCCATTATTATTAATAATAGAAACATTTTAACATCAATTTTTCATACACGCCATTGCAAGGATAAATAAATAAAATTTAAAATCAAAATTTATTTTATTACGGAAAAATTTGTCCTTACAATGCAATTCATTGAAAAAACTATGCTAATACATCTTTCTTAGCAATCTTATTCTAACTCTAAGTAGTAGCTGAAGAATCTAATCTTCAAGTAATGCGATCAAAATCCATTTCTTCATGGTTAGATTCTGCTCACTTCTTCCCTTAAGCTTCCTTTCTTTTCTTCGATCCTTCAAAACATCAATTGTAATCTTATCACATTATGTATTAAGAATCTAGAATAGAAGCTTAAAAGAGTTAGTCAATGGATTTTACCTATATTAGAGTCATACGTTTCGACTCTCCCATCTCTTAGATCTCTTAGGTAAATGGGGCAGCTTCGTCTCCAATGCCTTTTCTCTTGGCAATAAAAGCAAATTGACTCTTTTGGAACATGACATGGAACTACTTCAGATATTGCCTTTCTCTTATGATCAAACTTTTTGATCATAGCATGTCTTTCGTTGCTATTGTTTATATCCATAGAGGTCTTGAAGGCAGATTCACCAATCAACTTTGCTTTTCTATTGCGCCAAACCATTTCTGATTCAGCAACAATAAGCATATAGGTGAGATCTATAAGGGTCACGTCGTGGTTCATCATATAGTACTCTCTTACGAACTCACTATATGAGTTAGGAAGTGAGTGAAGAACCCAATCAACAGCCATTTCCTCACAGACAACGGATCCCAACATTCTTAACCTATCAATGTGTGACTTCATCCCTAGGACGTGTGCACACACCGGCTTTCCTTCTTTATTTTTACTTGCCAAAAGGGCTTGAGTGATCTTGAACTTTTCAAGCCTTTGAACTTGTGTGTTAGGGAGAATAATTGGAGGAGGAGGAGGAAGTGAAGCATGATTTCTTGTTCCTTGATCGAATCGAGGAATATCATCTTCATGTGGAAAGCTTGTTCCACGGGATTTGGGAAGACCATAGTTGTCGAACTTTGACATCTACAAAACGGGAGAAAACAAATTCAAGTTAGTTGATTGATTGAGTCCTTAGTAAATCACCCAAATGAGATACTAAGGCTAGGACCCAACACAATATTCTACAACTCGGGAGAGGGATGTCGTAACCCAAATTGCAGAACATTTGAAGGTAAGTGAATGACGATTCACTAATTTCCACCATGAAAAACGAAAAAGAAATTTAAGTTTTAAATCTATGAAAACTCCTAGATCCTTTGAGATTCATTGAACATTTCAATGGCATGTTTAAATCTCGATATGCCCCTCTTGTTTGTGACTGGGATGCCAAGCATCACAAAGCGGGTGTGAATAACCATGCAAACTACATGGTGCCCTCACATGTTACAGTCACCTATTCGATGTGCCAGTAAACCACACACGCTCCACCGAACTATGACAAACATTGAGTCACCCTTTGCTACCTTTGCTTAGAACCATTTAGTGTGCCGGTAAACCACACAGGCTCCACTAACGTCTTTGCAAGGGCACAAAGTGTAATTTCATGGAATTGCATCAATTCACTTTTGCCTAAGTAACTAAGATTGGGAATTTTATGAAAACATTTAGTTACTTTAATAATTCATTATACTTATAATGGAAGGTTTCGTCCTATCCTACCTGTTCGGCTAACGACCCTCCACTAGTCAAGAGTGCGGTGGGTAAGAGTGGATACCCATTCAATCACCATTTTATAGGCAATTTCCTTAAACACCCCTTATAGACCAGCTTCGTGAATGAGGCCTACTAACGGTAAGACTGACTTTTACTCATACATATATATAATGTTAGACTTTTAATGTTATATATATAGTATAGGGTGTATTTTACACTTTTAAAATACTAGGTGGTTTAATTTAACAATTATACTTTTAATTCAATTAAATTGTTAACCTAAACTTTTAAGGATTTATTAAACTTCTTTTAATTATACACCTTAATTAATTAATAAAACCATAAGGGTGTGATTTGAACTTTTTCAAAACTATACTAGAGTTTTAGAATTTAACATTCCTAATTAAACTTTTAATCAACTTTTAAATTCCAAAACTTGAGGGCAAGTTTTTGAAACATTTCAACACATCAGGGTTTAGAATTTAAATATACATCAAAATTAAACCACTTAATCAAAATTTAAATTCCAAAACTTGAGGGCAAGTTTTAAAACATTTCAAAACATTAGGGTTTTAACTATTTAAATTTCAAAACAACAAAACTTTTGGGTTCAAATTTAAACTATAAAACCTAAAGGGAAAATATGAAACTTTTCATAACAACAAGGATCAAATAACAAATAATCTAAATTAACAATTAATCACATAATTATCCATATTTGATTTATTTAATGATTTCTTGCAAAACAATTTATCAATTTAGTCAAAATAATTAATCAATTATCACATAAGGAAACAATTATCTTATTAATTGATAAATATCTTCAATTAGATCAAGAATATAGTCAAATATATCATAAAATCGGATTTATATTGATCTAATATGATAAGGTAACGATCCCAAAACAAAAAAAAACAAGAAATCCCGAGATATACTCCATTTGACAAGTTGACTCGTCGAGTCAAGCTTGGACTTGTCGAGTATGCATGGACTCGGCGAGTTCAGCTATGGACTCGGCGAGTCCAGCCCCCAGAACATCAAAAATCGAATTTTTTGAACATGTAATGCATCAATACAATTGAAACCAGTCTATTCTCTGATACCACTGATGGGTTTTGGTCCTATGAACATCCTATGTGCTCATACAAACCCTAATGCTTGGATCTAGGTTTCTCTATTGTACATGCAAGTTATCCAAGACTACAAACCATAATTCTAACATTCAAGTAATCATATTAACATGAGAATAGGTTTAAGATGTTACCTTGATTGTTATGTAGCAATAACAATCCCAATTCCTCCTTGAATTGACTTTGGAAGGCTTAGAGTCACAAGTGTCACTCCTCTAATGGCTTACAAACACCAAGAGAAAATGGAGAAGGTATGAGGAGAGAGGAGAGGTATTGAATTTGTTTCTAGGACCTCTTAGGAAGGCATGGATGAATTCATGAGCCTTGGGGGGTCTTTATATAGGTGTAGAGATTAGGGTTTTAATCCTCATCCTTATCTAGTTGCTTGCCCACCAAGTAACCATAAGATAAGTCTTGAAACCCTTATCCTAGTCGAATTCTAAGGCCTTATCACCTTAAATTCGTCCAACCTATTAATAAGATAATCCTTACCTTATTTTGTAACTATCACATAATTACAATTCAGCCCCTCTAGTTTAATTAATTACACTTGATCACAAAAATTAATTCTTAATTAATTATTGACCAATATTAATTAAACAAATATGATTTCTCCTTTAATATATTTTCTTATAACATATTAATAAATCATAATAACCCCTCTCTCTATTTATTTCTCCAATCAAGTTGCTTTGGTGAAGGCAACCCAAAAGGACCATGCATCATCGGGTTAAGTACATACCAAAATAGTTATGGACTTAGACACTAATCCAACAGTACATATCGTTATCATTTCAGATCTTTGTCAGGATCTATGCAGGAGTATTATTTAGAGGATACTCGATCAGGGTTGGAGTGATTGTTCTCCAATGAAGTCAGCGTTTATAGGTTCTGTCATTGTTCAGGTATGGTCGGTAATTGTTTCTGGATGAACTTTGGAGTTCAAGGCACTACCGTTGCTAGGACAGAAATGGTGACAGGAAGAGGGTAGTGTCAGGCGCGGGTGTTAGATGCATAAGTGGTTGGTCATTGGATGTTAAAGAGAATTGTGTTTTCGCATGGGCTGTGTTCGGTTAGAGTTCAGTGGTACTGCAAGATTGGGAGTGGGAACGAGGATTCGTAAGCTAGAGTGAAGATTAAGGTCTTCAATCGACAGCATGTTAGATGGATTGAGGTGTCAGACTGGATCATATTTCAAGAGTACTCATCGAGATATCCGAGGATGGGAGATCTCAAGGTTTAATTGGCGATTAAACGCTAGCATTGGCAGGCGCAGGTTGTCGTCAGAGGGATATTAGAAAGCGAGAAGGATCGGGAATCCTTCAATTCTCAAGTAATGTGAAGACTTAGTCGAATCTAAGTGGGGGAGAGACTTTTATAAAGTTCTCCAACTGTGAGTTCTGGTTGTGCAAGGTGCAATCTTTTGGCCACCTTGTCAACCAGAAGGGTATTCTAGTTGATTCGGCCAAGATAGAGGCCGTGATATAGTGGGAGATTTCGAGGTCTCCATCTGAGATTTGGAATTCCATGGGTATAGCGGGTTATTATCGAAGATTTATACGGGACTTCTCCGAGATTGAGGCTCCTTTGACCCGACTGACCAAGAAGTTGGTGGCCTTTCATTGGGGGCCTAAGCAGCACGCAGCCTTCGAGACTCTCAGACAGCGATTGTGCGAGGCACTTATTCTCACCATGCCAAAGGTTTTAGATGATTTCGTGGGTTACTGTGACGCTTTGATCATGGGCATGGGTGCGGTACTGATACATTGGGGTCACGTGATAGCATGTTTCGAGAACTAGGTTAGAGTCCCGGTTAGGACTCGAGTTCATTTGAGGGTTAGGTCGAGTGCGTGCTCGACCCGGGTATGGAAAATGTTGTAAGACTACGGGAGTAGCCGTAGCATTCACAAGCAGTCAGGTAGTATGGAAAGTGTTGTAAGACTACGGGGGTAGCTGTAACATTCACTAGCGATCAGTTAGCACGGAAAGTGTTGTAAGTCTGCAGGTGTAGCCGTAGCATTCACTAGCAACAGATAGTGTGAGGGGTGTTGTAAGTCTACGGGTGTAGCCGTAGCATTCACTAGCAGCAGATAATGTGAGGGGTGTTGTAAGTCTGCAGGTGTAGCCGTAGCATTCACCAGGTTGGCAGATAGTGTTAGGGTGTTGTGAGTCTGCGGGTGTAGCCATAGCATTCACCAGGTTGGCAGATAGTGATTAGAGTGTTGTAAGTCTGCGGATGTAGCCGTAGCATTCACTAGCAGCTAGATAGTGATTAGAGTGTTGTAAGTCTGCGGATGTAGCCGTAGCATTCACTAGCAGCTAGATAGTGATAGAGTGTTGTAAGTCTGTGGGTGTGGCTGTAGCATTCACTAGGTTGGTAGATGGCACGAGCGTGTTGTTAGAACGCGGAAGGAACAGTAGTACCCACCAATTCGGGTGTAGTAGTAAGGATATGGAAATACACTAATTAGATTTCGGATCTACCTAAATGGATTAGATCTGGTTAAGCCAGTAATGAGACTGTAGGGACGTCACTACAGTTATGAGATCAAAGAAGCAATGGACTGCTTCAGGACGTGTGAGATAAGGCTACCATTAGTCAGGTAGCAATCACTTTTAGTCTTGGATTTGATGATGACAGAATTCGACGCATGACCCGATCGGTTAGATCAGAAAGTAGTAGAGTCACACTAGCATGATAACTAGTGGCAACTAGTTCCAGAGAAGGATTTCGTTCAGAAGTCGTGTGAGGCGACTAAGTGGGAGTCCTTTGGCTCCGCAGCCGGGCCGGAACTCGATATTTCAGATGACTGGCAAGCGAATTGAGACCCATGAGGTCTTAGTAGATTTTCGGAAGCAGCCATGTGGCATCATACTGCTTCAGGCAGTTCAGTGTTCGGGCAGTTTCAGCGTCTGGGCAGTATTAGTATTTGTGATTTAGGTTGCAAATACGGACGAAATAATAGATTGCTTGGGTTATGCTAAGTGACCAACTAGGGTAATTAGGCCCGTGATCCTATTTTATAGTAGGAACCTCGAGCTATCAGAAGTTAAGTAGCCTGTTGAGGGATAAACAGACTGAACTCAACGATAATGATTCAGTATGAGTGGTCTGTCAGGGATGCAGACCATCTCTAGACAGCAGATTTCAGACGGAGTAGATGTAATCATGTTATTAGGAATTCGTTCACCTGCGGATGTTAGGGCTTTGCGAAGATTTGGTCATAGCTACCCGGGAAGGCTAGGGTGTGCCCAGAATGGTGACCATGTTACTAGAGTGGTTGGGCGAGTAAGGAATGCTAAGAAATGATTTCGAGGACGAAATCTAATTTAAGTGGGGGAGAGTTGTAACACCCGTTTATTTATTAAATAAATAAATAAATTGATGAATGTATAGTAGCCCAAAAATCGAGTAATAATTATCGTGATGTTAGTTTCGGGGGTGATTTTGTAATTAATTGTGAAGGCAGGGGCTACATGGTAATTATTAGGGTTAATTATGAAAGGAATTATGGAAGGGAGGGCTAAAGGGTAACTTTTGGAGTTTAATTGAAACAAATGTTGTGGGGAGGGACCAAATGTGTTAATCATGCATGAGTTTTGAATGAAGCGGGACTTAAAACCCGATGCCTCATTTCCCTCTCGTGACAACATCTTAACCCTAACCCTAAGTGTTATTATCCAGCCGCCACCCCCATCCGTCTTCTACTTCCGGCCGCTGTTATCCGGTCGGGTTCGATCACCACCATTCCACCCTCTGCCGACGAAGATGAGAAGCCCATATCCGACGTCGTAGTCGGGAAAGATGCGACGAGCAAGACTTCAAGGACTGCGACTCACCGACTGTCGTTCACAGCGGAGCTCGACCGCCATGTGGAGCTCTTATCTTCCACCTCTTGCGTCGCCGATACGTGATTCTCCAGCCACCATCATAGAGCCTCAGCCTTCTGTCGCCTTTCACAACTCTCTAGAGGCACGACCATCCCATCTGCCGGTGAGGGTGCTCACCGCTATTGTTTCATTGTCAGCCGACCACCGGAACCACTGCCATGACAAGTGTCGCTGCTATTATTTCCTTTGAAGACAAGTATTGCCGGTTGTCGGGTTTTTTGTCACGGGAGCGTGATTGCTTGACTTATAACCAATGAAATCACCGCCACCACCACGATGTGGTGGCTGCCATCCCAAACTCATGTTGTAATCACGAAATGTTGCCTACCGCCGTCGTTGTGAACGCCGTTGCTACCGTCGCCAACCGCCACCAGGAGGGTGGCTGGACTCATTGCAAGAAGGATATCATGTGGGTGTTGGTTATTTCATGAAAGTGGTGTCGGTTTGGCCGGAATCCACGAGATCAACCACCACCACGACCACCGTGAGGCGGTGGCTGCCACCACCGGCCATCATAAGGTGGTGTGTTTTTATTTTGTTAGTGTGTTTATATTTTGAGAGTTAGCATTGTAAACTGTATCCATCACGAAATAATGAAAAGGAAAGTCAAACCACCACCGTTAGGTGGTGGCTGCCGCCTCCTGCCGTCACCGGCCGACGTGTCGGGTGGCGGTGTGCTTTGCCTCGTTGTGATTGATTCGTTTGAGTTGCTAGAAACCCTAATGGGACCAATGAAGCGTAATGGGCTTAGTGAAAACCCTAATGGGTCTAATGAACTCAAATTGACCCAATGCAAATCCTAATGGACTCAATGATATTCTAGTGGGCCTAATAGGCCCAATAAAGCCCTAATTAACCTACAAGCCCAACAAATTAATAATGGGCTAGTATTTGAGTTGGAAGACCCTAATGCCAATAAAACCTTAATTTGGGGAATTAGTCGGGACACACGGGAATTATTTAATAACTGGAGATATTAAATAACAACCATTGGCAAAAACTAATCTAAGCAATATTGGACTTAATTGTCACAACTGGAAATTTTGTGTCATGTAATCTATACATTCAAGCTAATGTGAATCAAAAACTTCAATCAAATACATCATACAAGTACTACAAATAGTCATCAAACAATTGGGAACACTAGAAGTTCTTATTTAGGTCCATTTTGGACTAGAACTTCCTTATTGGACCTAATGGACCAATAAGCTTCCAATTTGACTATCTTGGGTTTAGAACCCTAATTGGATTCAAATTGGACCCACATTTATTTTATTCAACATTTTAGGTCATGTTGGACCTAGAATGAAATGAACTAAAAGCCTTGATACATGAATAACCTAAACTAGTCCAATAAAAATATGAAAATCCTACCACATTCTTTTAGGTATAAAACACACCCTAACTAACTCTAATTTTGGGCTTAAGGGTAAAAAGCCCAAATTTTTCTTTTCCCTTTCAAATTCTCGGCCCAAGGCCCAAACCCAAGGAGAAATGGAAGTGTTGACTTTGGATGCCACCTCACTATTACCCAAAGGATATCCATGCATTGTATCTCATTCTTCCATGCAAACATCACTTCAAAAGTCATCTCTTCTTCCTATCTCTCTCACTCTCGGCCATACACCCACACACACCCACAAAAATCTCTCAAATTCTCTCTAGATCACTCAAGAACTCTCCTCCCTCTCCTCTCCAAAAATCTCGAAAATTAGGGGCTTTCAAGAGGATCTTGCAAGTTAATCATCATCTAAGGTAAGATTATGCTTGGATCTATGGTTTAGATTCTTTTTGTTATCAAAATCCTTTCCTAATCTATGCAAAAATCGTGATCTTGCACCCTAGAACCATCTCAAACTCGAGATCTACCAAGGAAAGGTGCTAAGGCCAAAAATCATCAAGTTTTCCTCCATCTTTTCTTCCAAAAACCGAAACCACACCCAAGGTGAGCTTCATACCCCCTATTTTCTGTTTTTATGAGTTTTGTGGGGGGGGGGGGGAATACAAGTGAAAGTGTAGATCTATATGTGTTTTGTATGCCTTGTATGATTTCCATGCTTATATGTATGCATTTGTGTGTTATAATGTTGGATCTAGCCATAAAACCCCTCAAAACCGAGATATATCTTGTGTTAAATGATTTTAGCTTCAAATATATTTCTAAATACAAAGTGTTTCAAGAAAAATGGTTAAGTGGTTTAGTAACAATTTTCTTTGGGTTAAAAACACAAATTTTGGACCTAAAATGTGAAAAATACAAAATTAAGGGCCCAAATTGACATATCACGAATTCTGATGGATGAGGTGTGTCAAAACAGTTTCAATAAAACAATTTCTGGAAATATACTCATTTAGAGGATTAAAAACATAAATTCCAAGCTTAATGGGCTAAAAATGACATTTTCGGCCCAATGAGGCCCATTATGCGAGATTTTCTGTTTTGGAGGGCCAAAACTGTATTTTTCTGTAAAACAGTGGACTATAAGTGTCCCAAGTCCTTTTCAAAGGTTTAAAATGCTTTTTAACTTTAAAAAGGACCAAAGTTGCAAAAATTTTACAATTTGGGCCAAAATTGTCAAAGTTGCGAAAAAGAAGGGTTAGAACCGAGAAAACTGCATTTTCAGGGACTTAAACTGTTTTCTATGAAAAATATGCTGAAAAATATTAATTTCAATAATTTTTGGTGTTAAAATGTCAAGAAAATTAATTTAAGGACCAAACCGGAAAGTATTCAATTAAAGGGGTGAAAAAGTAAATTTTACAAACAATGAGGGGCTGAAACAGAAAACTTTCAAGGCTAATTCAATACATGCAATTTGATCAAACAATGGTACCGCGACTATCGACGAAATACAATACACTACAATACCAAAATCGTTGTAAAACGAATTGGTTCGGTCTCGAACCAATGAAAATCCGAAACTACTAACACGACGACACTACGATTCATACAAATAACGTTTGGGAACTCAATTTACATGCGAGTGTGCACAGACGTCTACGCACCATCTTTGGGCCCCAAAAGTGTAAAATCTTGTTTGTTGGGCCTAGCTAGCCCAATGACCTGATCTTAAGGCCCGAAGACATTTTTTTTCTACGAAGTGTTGGGTTTCACCGACTTGGCACAACGTAGAGGGACTTTCAATGGCTTGTATACTACTAGTCCCCAAGGGTCCTTTGGTATTGCTAGTAAAGTCTACATTTTTGCGAGGCGGGTCGGGGACCCCTCGTACATTTTTATCCCCAACCGGTTAATGGAGTCATCGAGGTCTTCGTGCCCTCTTTCTCTTCGGATGTGGGACTACACATAGTCAGGGCGATTGGATAACGTGATTAGTACGGACGACGCCTACGGGATCGTTAGTATAGCTATAAACTGGGCGTTTGTGTAATGCGGGTTTGTAGTAATTAATCATGCTCAAAAATAATCCAACGTCACCTGGGACTGACACTATACGCTATGCAATGGTTTCAAAGTAACTTCATGTAATTCAAGGAATTAGGAAAACATCGGGTTTCCCTAGGGTTTTCAATACATACAGATTTGAAATGCATACAATTTTAACGAACAATTTTTTTTAAGTATAGAAACAAACAAGCATACCTATGGATCTTCACAAACATTTTCGAAGGCTTTTCATTTCAGAAAATATTGGATTTTCTGGCGGTTTTCAAACAATACAAACATTGGATTTCAAACACTACTTATGAACTCACCAACATTTCATATGTTGACGTTTTTCAAAATACTTGTATTCTCAGGGAACCAGTGAATCAAAGGAAATCATATTCAGTGATGGCTTGCAGTTTATTTATGTACGAATCGAACAATTTATTTTTTTTTGGGAATGTAATGTTTAAACAATGTATTTCATGTAAACGCTACTGGTTGTGCTATATTAATGAATGGTGACGAATGTTGTTATGTTTCATATATATTCAATGTTATGGTATTCAATTGAGTCACGACAGCCCCCGGACGTTTCCGCCGTCTGGTTCGGGGGTGTGACATTAATGGATTAAGTCCTTAATGGATTAAGTTCTTAATGGGTTAAGTAGGAAACTTAACCCTAATCATCATTTTATGTGAAACCCTAATTTCACTTGGGTTTCTTGTTGGGCTTTGATGATCGGGTTATTAATGGGTCATCCAAAGTCAAGCAATTGGACTAGAATAATTTAATGGGCCTAGGGTAAGGCCCATGTATGGGGCTTGGGCCCAATTTGGAAAATTGGGCCATAGATGGGCCATAGTTTAGGCCTTAATGATTATATGATGTTGAGCCTTAGAATGAGACCATGTATAGGCCTAGGCCCAATTTGGAAAATTGGGCCATGTGTTGGGCTTTGATTCCTAATTGATTTTGGGCCTATGGTTTGGGCCTTGGGCTTAAATAAGCCAAGTTTGGGGTAATGTAGTAATTATCCAGGTGTGTATTATGGTTATGAGTTAGGACCCAATTATTAATTGGGTGTTGTTTTGGTGTTGACAGTTCGGGAATCTGTCATCCAGCAGCTGGGGTTGAGCCTGTGAGACTTCAGCAGTGTGGGATCGTGTCTAAAGGACTTCAACAGTGTGAGGTTAGTTACCTTCCAGTAGCGGTGGGTCTACGGCCACAATGTCGGTCCACCAGTAGGAGTTGTATGTTAGATGATTGTCTTTGTGATATCATCTAGGTTTGCCACTACCTGATATTTATATGTTGGCATGATTTGTTATATGTGATAGTAGTATAGTTCGGTTGTTAGGACCGAAGGGTAGGTCAGACACATCAGATATGTCTAACAGTATGTGATGATATGTTTATATGCTGACATGATATGTTATATGTGATAGTGGTAGTAGGAGAGGAATAGTCCCCAAGTTCGGTTGTTAGGACCGAAGGGTAGTTCGGACACCCTAGGTATGTCTGATAGTATGTTTGTGTTATGACATATGTGATAGTAGTTGAGTGTGGGCGAGGCCCGTATCTCAGAGATAGTGGAGTGTGGGCGAGGCCCGTATCTCCCAGCTAGCGGTGTGTGGGCGAGGCCCGTATCTCCTAGTTGTTCATTATATGATTGTATATCCTTGTATGTTATGGTCAAGGTTGTAAAAATCTCTCGACGTTAGCTAGTCGTTGGACTAGGGTTAAGGGATTAATCGGCTAGGCGGAGATTAATCGGAGGATTAATCGGGTACCATTAATTGCTAATTTGTTAGATTTTAAGAAATTAAGTATGACTAATATCATATAAAAGTTCATAAATACCACTAATATCATAACAAAATAGGTTAATATGATAAATACAACACTAATCATACATCAAATAGTTTATATTCAGATATAACTTCTTCAAAGTATTAAAATTTCATCGGGTTCTACTGCTTCAGTCATTTTGTATGCATAGATTAATCGCTAGGTGCACTTTAATCGGTCAAGTAGCGCCTAGGGATTAATCGGGATTTTTACAACACTGGTTATGGTTTAGTAGTTGAGTGTGGGCGAGGCCCGTATCTCAGAGATAGTGGAGTGTGGGCGAGGCCCGTAACTCCCAGCTAGCGGAGTGTGGGCGAGGCCCGTATCTCCTAGCTGTTCATTATATGATTGTATGGTATGTGGTATGATGGGGGAACTCACTAAGCTTCGTGCTTACGGTTTACAGTTTTGGTTTCAGGTACTCGTTTTCAAAGGAAAGGAGCCGGCTGGATCGCAGCGCATCACACTATGTTTTCCGCACATGAGATCTTTGGGATTACACTCTGATATGGTTTTACGATAAATGTTTTGATTACTGACACTTTGGTTTTGACATGAGATATGAATATGAATGTTTTTATACTGATGGTTTTATATAATAATGTATTTAAAAATGAAATTTTTGACCTTGAATTTTGGGATGTTACACTTAATATTTCATTTGGATGTTATATTAAGGATTGATTATCTAATCAAAACTTTGTCTCTTTTCTTTTTCAGATGTCTGGCTCAAACAACGCTTCTAGATCGAACCCCTCAAGTCCCGTTTCTCTTTTGAACATTTGTGGGAGGGTCACCTTCAATGGGTCCTGAGCCTCCGTACTTATGGCTTACAACTGGCCCGCACCTGGTATCTTGGCCTACAGCACAAAGCAGAACCGCCTCAACCCACTACCTCCATATGTCGACATATAAACAATCAAGGATTAAGTAGGCACATAATACAAGAAAACAACAATCATACAGCTCACTACCGCCTACTAGTCCTCACACTGTGCACCGTCCTGCTACTAGCTAACATCCATGAAATGCGTAACCATAAGTAACTAGAGGTGAGATAGCCAGCAAAACAAATGATTATATGCTAGAGCCACAGCCAAACAAGGAACATGCAAGAAAGCCTAGATCAAGAGTTCTTAGGCTATCCTACACGACTACATACAACCCCTAGGGGACTCCACTAGATGATGACCAGCAAGTACAGGTAGACATAGAATTCTACAGATCACTACCACATAGCAACATCCGATATACCAGGATACAGATCTAAAAGATCATCTACAACATAGCAACATCCTATATACCATGATACATATCTAACAGATCACTACAACACAACAACAACCTATATACCAGGATACAGATCTAACAGTTCACTACAGTACAGTACATACTAAATACAAATAATCCAAGGAATGCATTGTCGTATATACTCAGAGGTGAGATAGACACCCAAACAAGTGATTCTACTATAGAACCACAACCAAACAAGAAACGGGCAAGAGAGCCTAGATCAAGAGTCATTAGTCTATCCTACATGACTATATATAGTTCATATGGCATCCCTCCACTAAACGATAACCAAAACTAGTGGGTCGACATTGGTGTCTTTGACCCACGGGTACAATGAGGCAAAACTAACTTGAATCGAAGAACCTTGAAACATTGTGATACGCTCCCTTCTACATTTCTTGCTCCCGCGAATCTGCTAATCATCACAACCATGTAGAATCTTAATTAATAGCCCAAAATCCTCAAGTTTGACCCAAGTTCAAACTTGGTCAGAAGTCAACAAAAGTCAAAGTGTAAGCCTGCTGAGTGCGCCCGTCATACACGACCTGATCACACTCCTTCATTAAGCACCTAATCCCTTAAGGTCTTTTGTCCAGGGCTCATATCTAGATTTAAAACATCGACTTGAGTCATAAAGTTCCCACCTTTATGACTCTCCATGGCTAGAAAAAGGTCGAAAAGCTAAAACCCAACTTATTAATCCATTAAGACATCACAACTCTTGCATGGAAGGGATAGAAGGACCAAAATCACATTTTATGGTTCCTAATAACTTCATAATGAATAAAGTTTCAAACTTTATCTATTAAACAACCAAGATCTAGTCTTTAAGTCTCAAAGGGACCAAACGTGCATCTTTCTTAACTTAATCCATTAAGTCCAAATCTCCAATCTTCAAATCTGAATCAATATGATGTTTAGATGGATAAAGTTTCCAACTTTATCCATAACAAGGTCACAAACTTTCATGATCTAAACTTTATGCACTAAGTGACCAAAAGCTCATAATACTCAAAGGTAGCTAGATCTAACAAATGCATCATCAAGATTCAAGCTTTATACCTCCAAAAGACAGATCAAGGTGAATAAGGTCCAAATCTACAAGCTCCAATGCAACCAACACTTCTCTAATGAGCTCCTTCTTCTCCAAGATGCACCAAGAACACTCCAGAGCACTTAAAAACACATTCTTTTGCTCACAAGGCTCAAACTAGGGTTAGGGTTTCAAGGGAGGACGTTGGAGAGGCGGAGGCTGAGAATGGAAAGGGTTTGGGGAACTTAAGAAGCTTAAATAGGGCTCAAAACCCCACAATTAGGGTTTGGGTTCTGAGTGTGTACGCCCAACGTACCAGGTTGAACTTCTGCGATCAGCCATGCCTAGTATGCACAACATGCACCCTGTACGCCCAATGTACTAGACTAAACCCAAAACCTTGCTAACTTCTAATGATCATAACTTCTTCGTTCCAACTCTGTTTTCGGCAATCTTTATATCCAATTGTATCGAAGAGCCCCAAAATATTATCTAAATATCTTGGACTAAAAACTTCTTGAACAAAAATCCATATTTTATGCAAGAACCCGGCCTATGACTTTTCATTTACTATCTTTCGGCCCAAAACACAATTCAATGGTTAAATCTCTTAACCATCATTACATCCTTCCACAAAGTCTAAATTTTGTCTCCTTAAATCAACTTCCGGCCCACGGCCCTGAAATATGAAAAGATAGAAAACAGGATGTTCAGTGGTGTTTGTAATTCAGATATGGGAGATCTCAAACATCTTATTCCGTGTAAAGTCACCAATGTTCTGTGGGCGTATGTTGAGAAATGGTGTGATATTAATATTCATGTTTTCTCCACGCTTGAAGATGTGGGTGCATTGGATTGATGCAGTTAACCTTTCAATGACAAAGAGGCTTGCTTTGGAATCGATTATGATTGAATGGTGGATTCTATGGAACTTTAGAAATGCCATCTTTTTTAATGAGAATGATGTTAGAAGGAATTTGCTAAGTGATAGTTTGATTGACTATTCTTATAAATGGTTTGTGTCTCGGAATAAGAAGATTAGCATTAGTGAGGAAGCTTGTCTATAAACCCTATTCTTTCAATTCCTTTGTAATGTTTTGTTAATAAAATTTGTTTGCACTTATACTAGGAAGCGAGGTCTTACAACATACATATAAGTAGAGGTAGTGGGACAAGTAATATGAAATTTGTAGGTTAATGGATGTCTCATTATTATAGGGCTCTTTAAATTGTGGAAAATTTATCAACTATTTTTTATAAGATTTTTAACTGAAATATAATAAGTTATAACATATAATAATATATTATATAATGTGATTGAAATTCCATTTGGCAGTTGCCGCAATTAAAAATCAACTTCTTGGGGTAGTTTGGCACGTCCTGAATACACATACTGCATTTCTTCAGTCCATGTCTGGTGTCGAAAACTAATCCTCATTTTGGGTACATTCGTCTTTTGTATATCATTCCCTTCCGGCCCTCTCTTGAAATACTTCCCTCCCAACCAATGTGCCTACATTTTTTACAAACCATAAATCACAAATTCCCATTTTACCCTTTCCTTCATCAAACAAAAACAAAAAAAATACTAATAATACCTTCGCTGCATGTGAGAATCCAGACTGGTATACAGAGTTCCTTGCAATCTCACAGAGGTCACACGAACTCAGCTTCCAAACCTACAACCATAACCCATATATCAGGGGTAAAATAGTAATTTCACAGATTACAAAAATTAAAATTTTAAACAGTACCACCTACCTTGGCTGCAACACCATACTCTTCGACCAATGGCTCTTTTGTTAAATGGATTTGTAACGGGTCATCCGTGGAAAGTGACACATTTAACCCTCGTTGAAAAAACATAGGAAATGGGTTTCGATGGTAGTCTAGAAAAAGGGAGTTGTTGCTCAATGGAGACATAGCCAATCCAATCTGGAAAATTAAAATTTTTAATCATTAAATTAAATATAAAATGAAATGTTTTGAATTTTGTAAATAGTAATTGAGGTAAGTAACCTGAGCAAGATAATATAAATACTGCAATACAGGAGATTTTCGTAAATTGATCCCGTGTGAAATATTATGGCATAGAAGAAACCCAGCTGCTAAATGGTCAATATCACCCGCCTAAAATTATTTTAATCGTCGATTAAAAATCCAAAGAATATTTTAAAAAAAAAAAAAGTTAAATTATTAAAAGAATAATACTAATAATCAAATAACCTCTCCACAATGAGGACGCAATTTAATTGTTGGCAGTCCTTTAGATTCACGGAGCTGAGATAATTAAAATATAAATGTTAAACAATCAAATAGAAAAATGGGTAATAAAATAAGAAAAATATCAAAATATTATATCTTACTTTATTTAATGTATAGAGATTAGCATAGCAATAATATGCATAATATGAGTATGAAGGATTGAAGTCATTTGTCCATTCAGATGGTGTTGGCATGTGTTTAGTAGGCCTCCTTTCGGGTTTGCTTTCATCATCCACAAGGTCAAGCCCAACTACCTATAAAATATATTATATTTTTTATTTAATTAAATTATGGAAATTAATATTTCAGATATTATATTATATTTATTTACCTGCATAAGGAAAATGTGGAGTTGAGGGTGGGATTTTGGGTCAACTGAGACTTCGAAAAGTGGAATGAAGACGTTGTCTAGAATGTTCTGGAAGGATGTCACTGTTCCCATGCTTTTGTATATGTTGTAGAGCCGTGGAAGCTGACCAAGGGTAAAATGGTCAAATATGCATGAATAATGAATTGACACTAAAGGGGGTGTTTGGTTGGGTTAGTGTTTTTGGAAAGAATGAAATCGAATGAGATTCTTTCTTGTTTTGTGTTTGGTTTGCAAATTTTGTAAAAAGACCAAAATACCCTTCCATTGAGCTTTTTGCGATTACTATTTTTTAATGAATTTGAGAAAACGAGGAATGAAAACATACTTGAATAAGCCAAACAGCATTCTCACTGTAAATTGAATTGTTGATGAACCAACTTGCTAACTGATCCCATTCACTTTGCTTCCTTCCATATATGGAAACCCTATACTCCGCCACCTGGAACAAAAAGGGCATTATGGTCATTTTACACTTTAGTTCATTTCAGAATTTAAGTAATTTAAGCATTTAAGTACGTAACCACACCTGGTATTTACTTGCATCAAGATCTGATAAAACTTGCTTTGTCAACTCTCCCAAGAAACGACCTATAAATATAATCAGTTAAACACAAATATTATATTGTTGTTAACAATAAGGAAATTAAAATTACATTAATTTTTTATAACCTTGAATTAAATTGTCTTGCTTTAAAAAGATTTCTCTGAGTCTACTCTGTCCACAGGGATTATACTTGAGGTTAAATTTGTCAAATCGATGAAATGTACTCTTATCCGCATGGACATCCAATAAGTCAACATTAAGGTCATACCTGAAAATCAAAATTCTAGTAATTAAACAAAAAAATATTTATAAAAAGTAGTAATTAATTAATAAACTTAACTACCAACCCTGTTAAATCCAAACTCTCAAAGACTTCTTTTAGTGTCAGATATTGTCCATCACGAAATATAACAACCTACAAAACATTATCCAATATAATTTACAAAATAATAAAGTATAGATATTTGAACTCAAATTGATAAGAATTGGATAATAATCGGTTTATAAATATCATACCTCATCAGGTTCTTTTCTTAATTTGGATTTAATGAATCGCAAAAGGTGTTTTTGATTCATGCAAGCAGAATGATGAACATGAGTGTCAACTTTTCTGATGTTGTAAAAGTCACGATGAGGGGCACCTTTTTGAGCTAAAAACTCACTATCTGCATTCACTAACAGATGAAGACGGAATTTCTGCATTGGATAAGGGCAAAATCGTAATTTCACACAAATCAAATCAAACGAATGAAGTTTTAAAGAATATAAGAAAACGTTACCTCTTCAAGAAATCTTAATCGATGATAGCATGCAGAACGAACATTTCCAACAGAGATTATTTTGAGAATGTGATGCATGTCAGTGAAAAAAGTCGTTGCACTTGCAACAGGAAATAGATCAACAGAATCTGAGAATTGGAGAAATAATCATTAGTATAAGGGTAGAATCGTAATTTAATTAACAGACTTACCATTTTCACTTGCATAGACATGTATAACTCCATCTTCCATCTTGAAATGGTGCTGATTGAAAATTTTGAACAAAAGGGTAAGAAAATCAAGAAATGTTAAAGTAACTGATTTGATTTGTTGAATTTATTGGAAATTAGGGTTAGGGAAACTTACTTTAGTTGATTCAACAGGTATAAATCGAAAGGGGTCATTTTTGTCATGTTTAATAGATAAAGAAGAATCTTCCATATGTGTCCATGGAATATTCTTTTCCCTAAAAACATATTTATCGCGTAAGTCTAAACATTCGCGTATCATTTTCCGAACTTCTTCCTCTTCATGATTCAATGACTCTTGATAAAGAAAATAAAGATGAAGTTAATAATGATTATATTTGTTTAAAAGAACAAAGATTAAAGTAACAAAGAGAAGAAAGTTAGTTACCTTTCATCATTGTTGCTTCAGGTAAAATGTTGTTGCCATCATTGACTGGGATGTTGTTCTCTGAAAAAAGTTCCACCTTCTCATTGCCATGGTCAACAGTTGAGTTGACTTCTTTAGCAACTTTCCTATGTAAATTACTTAGATCATTGTTTGCATTTTCAGGTTGTGTAGGAACTAATGACATACTTTGAATGTTTGAGTATATATCCTGAAATAAGATAAGTAGAAAATATGGAATGAATGGATAGTAAAGGAAGAATATATTTTATTAAAAAGATTAAATACTTGTGAAATTACATTTGCTGAAGAGTTTATGCCCTCATCAAAATACTCAGTGTCCTCCCCAACAGCAGTCTCGGTTCCATCATCATCAGAGTTGTCAGCACCATCATATGCATAGCTAGCTGGTGATCTTGGTGTATGAATTCTACCATAAGAACCAACTCTCATCTTAGGGTTAGGTTGATTATCATGGTGATGATCTCCTGCATAACAGAACTGAAACTTTACTTTGATTTTTCTGAGCAGATTCAACATACAATACTAGTTTTTGTGCAAGTCTATAATAAATCCCCAATTTGTTTATCCTTCATCTTCTGTTTTCTTAATTTCATCCTGAAAAACCCATGGAACCTAAGGGCTTGCAGCTCAGCTTAGGTTCAATTTCAATCGGTTCTACTAGACAATATGAAGATATAAACAATAGATTCGTTTCATCTTCTTTTCCATCGGAAAAATTATCCAAAAGAAGTACTACTTGTATTACTACAGTGTCAGAAATTTGCGAATTAAGTACAGATGAAGTTCCATTGATCACAAATGTTATAACCTAATACTGTAATGAAATTACAAGTGCGAATATACAGAAAGAAAAAGAAACGTACCTTGTCTCTGATTCATTCGAAGAGGTGGCAAGTTATCCGAAATAAGTTTCTCCAATGAACCAAACGACACCGGTTTACTCGCATTCTCACTCGTCCATTCATTAGCCAGCCCTACATTCGGCAACGAGCACGACATACCATAAGCATGAGTATTCCTCACATAATCATCACCATCATCATCGTCGTCGTCGTCAAGATAAACTCTATCATCAGTATCAATATCTCCATCTTCGTATCCAGAGAAATCTTCTTGGTCGGTTAAAAGACGATCGGGCCGTCGACGGAGCTTGATGAGTCGGTCGATGACTTGATCAACACTGCGCTTGTGTATATAAAAGGCTGAGATTGCCATTACTGAAGCGCCAAATAAAGTTGCTAATGCAAAATGAATCGGAGACAATGGAGATGAAGCCGATGATTCCATTCTCTATGCGTTTTGGAGCTTTTCTTTGGGTTTTGAAAGAGGGTTTTACCAGTGAAAGCTTCGCTTGTGAGCAGACGCAAGGAAGAAGGAAGCAATTTATAGTGTAATGATCAGGGGAGAATATGGGCCTTTGCTGTGGGCCTAAATACTACATAAGTACATAGCATAAAACAGTATATGTTTTCAACATTTCATGTTCTTTGAATATAAAACAAATTTTGGAAGAAAAAAAAATTAGTTGGAAGTTAGAAATCATGCTAATTGCTATAGTTGAAAGCTAAAAGGTGGTTGAGTACTTAGAGTTTGTTTTGGATTTATATATTTATATACTTTCTGATATAAATTTGTTGTTCATCTAATATATATTAGGTGTGAGACTCATGTATTATACGGGTTGATTAAAAAAAATAAACATTAATTAAAGTGTAAACAGAAAATATTTAATGTAGAACTTTAAAATAAGAAAGAAAGAAACGTATTTATTGCAATTTAATATCATATATATGATATTTAATACTTTACATATATAAGTATATGACTTTAATTTTAAAAAGTGAAACAAATCAAAAATTGACAAGTGGATAATATTTATTTCAAAAATATCACAAAATGACAAGTGTCAAAACTCATGAGAGATTGACATGTGGCAAAAAAAAAAAACATTCATGTATTAAGGAGGATCATATGATATATTTTCGGTATCAAATTAGGTTTTACTTTATTACTACAAAGTGTTTTTTCTTTATATTGTACTACTTAAATATGATGTTTTACGGACATTCAAATACACATTAAATTAATAAATTATATGTCATTTTTCATTGAATATGATATCCTAAATATCATTTGGTTTTCAAAACTAATTACACTACTATGTTGTTAGTAATCTATCTTAAGGTTAATTGGATAATATCACCGTGATTATTGGTGATATTACCATATTATGAATTAGTATAAATGTGTACGAAAAAATATAGTTACTTAAATTTGGACAAAAAAATATACAAATCAATAGTTTCATTACAAAACTAACGACACCTCGTCAAACTTAAATATATATATATATATATATATATATATATATATATATATATATATATATATATATATATTATTCTATACATGTTCTTCATATTCAGACATAATTTTTGTAATAGTGGGTTCTTTAGGCTAGGTGTAAATACTCATAAGACTCACTAATGTGACATATAATCAGGTCATCGGGTTTTAGTGTCAGATCTGAATCATAGATCTGGAGTAGGTGTCGTTACCGAGTTTCCAATTTGATTCCTAGCTGCCATTGAAGAACAAAATTGTTAGAGCCCCTGGGATTATACCTCATGAGCAAATTCTGATGATCAAGTTAGATCAATGTGCATAAGGAGATGGTTTCTCTTAGATTGAGAGAACCATCTTGGTAGGATAATTGTATGTATATAGTGGAGGCTCATATATGAGAATGAGAGATCATCCTGATGAAGGAGGAGATGTTCTATTTATAGAGTCAGGTCAATGAACAATTAGGTTATACTTGGGCCAATCGGGTTTAGGTTCAGGTAGTCAGGGGTTAGGTTGTGTTGTCAGGCAATGTTGTCGGGCGGTGCATGATGTCATACTGTGCAATCATGTGATGTTGTCAAGTAGTATGGTCATGTCAATGGACCTAACATCATCACCCATAAAAGCACACTAAGAACGTAAATACAAAAAATAAAGTACACATAAAGTGCATATATTTCATAAGTCTTTGCATTCAAGACCTAAACTTTTGCCTATTTGATTACAAATCGCACAACAAAATATATAAAAATAACATGGTTCATAGTATGCTCAGCCAAGGAAAAATTCATTCTTCGTCTCATCAAATTTCTTTAGTATTTTTTTTCCTATTTTTGGACTTTGACTTATATATAAAGGTTCAAACTAAGTTGAGTTCAGAATGGGTCAGTTGGAAGAGTATTGTCATTTTTTACAGGGTTAATGACATAAATGGGTAACGAATTTTGTTTTTTGTTAACATTTAGATAAACATGTATTTTTCGTATACGTTTGACCAGTAAATTTTTTTTGTTGTATTCATAATATGGTAATATCACCATTAATTATCAATGATATTACACTACTTTAAACTTATCAAACAAGTTTACTTGTCAAATGTATACATTATACACCAAAAACATGATTACCAAATCAATGTTAGTTACCCTGTTAAATCATTAACCCTTTGTCTCAATATAAAGTATCATCAAAATACAAAATTTTGATAAATTTATATTTATCTATATAAGATAATAAACAATTTAATATGAACAAATAAAATAATCACAAATCACAATCGGGATTTCAATCAATCTATTCTAATAAATGAATATCATTTTGCCAAATGTCATCTTCTCATTAAATTTACCACATGTAATTTTGTAAATTTTTTTATTAAATTTAAATCCACATGTCATTTTAGGGTTTTTTTTAATTAAATCAATTAATATGCCACATAATACTAAATTTATATATGTAAAGTATTAAATATATTTTAATATGATAATAAATGCAAATAATCTTAAAAAATATATAAGATATATTAAAATACATTTAATATGATAATAAATTAAATGAATATGACAAAACAATCATTGATATTATGAATGATATTCTTAATAATGATTCTATTTATTCATTAGTTGAACTAGTTTATAACCCGTGGGAACCACGGTTACAAAATTAATTAAACTTTTATAGTGAAAACTCAAAATTATTAATCAAATATTTTAAATAAATTATTAATTAAAATATATTTTTTTAGTTATATAAAATTATAATTGTTAATTTAAATAAATATATAAATTATATCATCTTATAATTTGTATTAATTTTATTTTAATTTTATTGTGATGTTATTAATTTAATATAATTAGAGTGGGAAATTTAAAATTTAAAATTGAGAATTAATATGTTAATAAATGACATGCATTAATTAAGAAGACTAACAGGGTGACACATGTTAAAAGTAGAATAAAATATGTATTTATTAAAAGGCCTAATAAGATGACACATGTTAAAAGGAGATTAAAACTATTTTTTTATTAGAAGAAAAAAGATATGTTTATTTATTTTGAAATATTATTTTAAAAATTTCTTAATATTTAAATTTTTATATATTTTTTTAATCAATCCACCTAGTATTCTAATAAATGTGATAATATCAATTGAAAGGCTGCTATTTTTCTCATTTAATCCTTCCTAGTTTCCGCTCCCGCTGCATCACACGATGATGCTCCAGTTTTTTTTTTTTTTTTTTTTTTTTTTAATTTATAATTTCAATAAAACTCATATTATAAAGTGTATTACAACGTGTTGAATTTTGATGGTACATTATTTTTGGTGAGAGTCTACGTTCTTTTACATCATATAATATTTAATTATTCCAGAAGATAATAAAGCATGCAAATAATATGGTAAGATAGTGGCTGAAAAAGGTATGTATAAAACAAAGATCGGGTCACATGAACACAACGCTTAAAAGTCAAAGGTAAATAAATATCTAAAAGGGTATCTCTTATTGGTCCATGTTTCATGAAACAAACTGTATTAAAAAGATAACTAATAATTTAAAGAAGGAACATACATGTTAAAAAGATAATATGTAAGAAATCATACTTTTCGAAAATCAACATGTTAACCGTTAGATTAGATTATTTGTATTAAGAGTATAATGGTAAAATCAAAATACTATGCAACTTAAAATGAATATTGAAACCCATTAAATACGTTAGTATCCATGAAAATCGTGACTTATACGTATTTTCATATTGATTTCAAAAACAAACATATGCGTATGTTTAGAAAATTTAAGACAACCCATCAACAAAAAAAACTCAACAACTGACTACATCGACTAGGAAGAGGCCACCAATTATTTCTCGTAACAGATGCTCAAAACAAACAAAAAAAAATTAAACAAATGTCTTCATAAATAAACATATGTTTATAAATAAACATGGCTTTAAACCTCTATAAATGAACACATCAAATTAACCGAGCAGGTTCAACAGATGTTCATATATGAACATGGGCTTCAAAAACACTAATGTATTTTTTACCTAAGTATTCTCAATGGCAACAACTATTGTAAACACTAGTTTCTTTCTCTAGATTATTGCCCAATGTCATATACGTATCGTTTCATCAATACTTAAAAGATTGCACAACAAACACAACTTCACAATTTTATTCTAATCATATCATACTATATTATAAATGAAGCATTTTTTTTTCACCACATTCATTTGAAACTCCTAACTTTTCATATTTTCATAGAATATACTTAATTTATTAACTTAAATATACTTTTAGTTGTAAACATTAATACATTATCATAAATGGAAGAATTTGTGACTTATCAATATGATATACTTAATTTGTTAACTTCAATATATAGTTAAATAAATAACTTAAATTAATATATCAAATAAGCTTAAAAATTTATTGTAAAATTTAAAACCTAAAGTAAAATATCAGATAATGTTTAAAAAAAATTCAATATATATTTTTTAACATAATTAAAAAGAAAACATTAAATATTATAATAATAAAAGAACCTAAACTGATTAATTGAATATTCTAACATTATATTTTTAACCAGTGTCGCGCAATTCGTCCAATGTTATACTATATTTATGAATTAAAGAACGATCCAATCGTTTTAATTGTAACCTTGAGCATTTTTTCAAGAAACAACAAAGAACATCGTTTTGAATACTATTCACATATAAACTTCATTTGTCTTAAATATTGAAACTACATTAATGACTCTTTTATTAGTAATAACTACAACTGTCATCACTCAACTTCATAGTACTACAAAAGAAAATACTATTGCATGTCTTTAATACAAACTAATCTATTTTTTAACACCATATAACTCAACATCGAATTGTGGTTCCTCTTCAATATCTCGAATGTTTACCTTATATCTATATCGAGAAGCAACTACAAGATAATAAACCAAATTCAAGACCCCTAATCCAGCAAGCACAAAGTAAAAGTAATCAACTTTAGCTTCATTTATATTAGCCGTCAACCAATCGGGTTGCCCATGTTTTCCAGTGACATTATGCACCATTGAAACCAACGCACTACTCACATAATTCGCCACTCCAGCAGTCACAAAGAACATCGCATTTGCAACACTTTTCATATTATCAGGGAACTCCTTATAGTAAAATTCTAGTTGACCAAGAATACTAAACGCCTCAGCAAACCCCATCAAGATCAGTTGTGGTGCGAGCCACATGACTGACATGGGTGCAACCCCATCTACCCGATTGTGGTAATTTGCAGAATCACGTCTCATTTTCTCAATAAATGCGGCAACAATCATTGATAAAATAGAAAACACAATTCCAATTCCGATACGTTGAAGGAGTGTGATTCCTGTCTCGATTTTCGTGATCTTTCTTATTAAGGGAATAAGAATCCTATCATATATAGGGAGCCATATCCCAATGGTGATCATGGATATGACACCAATGGAGCCTGCTGGGATTTGAAAGTTTGGACCCAAATGACGATTCATCTTTAGTGCCTGGGACACAGTGAAAGTCCCTTGTTGGAGTATCGCGGTGAAACAAATAATGCCAGAAGCTACTATCGGAATAACTTTTATCAAACATTTTACTTCCTCGATTTGTTGTATACTAGCCAACTTCCAAGCACTTGTTCTAGATCCATTAGGGTTTATGTCACCATCTAATACAATAGCTCCTTTGTTTAGAAACCTAAATTGATACATAACAAAATTAATGTTATTTACTAAACAACTTTTAAAAGATATATCTTCACAAATCATTAGTTACATGCATGAGTATCCAGCTCCTTTACGTTTAATGGATTGTTATATTATCATTTTATTTTTCATACAATCTTATCATTTAATTTATAAATTCTTTAAACTCTATAAAGTTCAACCAAACATATTTTTTAAAAAATAATAAAAAGTTTATTTTTTTTACGTATTGAAGATTTAATGTCATTCGAATCCAAAATCAACTGAATGTCAATTTGAAATCCTACTATGGCTGAACTTAATTCACTTAATGTCAACCTGTATTCAACCATTCCATTAAGTCATGGATTGTAGATGTTCTACGATTAAACATATTTCCAAAGAGATAAATTACCTGAACCGATCGGTTAGAAGCAACTTTGGGACTTCATACATTCCCTTCATAGGTGGATCATATAATTTCCCTCTAGTCATTTCGTTTTCACCTCTAGGAACTTCAAGTTTACGTTTCTTGTAAGCCGCAACAAGTGTCTGAGCAATTCCAGAGAAAATACTTCCCTCGGGTTTTACATAAATATATACATGGGTACCAATAAAGAACAACACAATGGAAAATGCCATAAGCATCGTTGGGATACCGAATCCCCAAACCCAACTCACCGAGTCTTGGATGTAGACCACAAGGGTCAAGGCAGTGAGTACGATAATAGTGAAGGTGGTGTAGTACCAATTAAAGAAACTGTTGATCCCTTTTCTACCTTCATCTGTGGTTGGGTCAAACTGATCAACTCCGAATGGAAGACTACATGGTCTTATCCCACCTGTCCCTATAGATAAGAACCCGAGGGCTAAGACCAAGATACCAAACTGTCTATTGGTTGGAGCTTGACACTGGTTGAGTCGGGCTTGTTGAGTGGTGCATGATGGTGGATGCAATTTTGGTAGTCCCACAATTAAGGTCATGGTCACCATTCCCTACATAAATCAAGAAACTTTTATATACGTTGTATAATTTGTGCATAATGGCTGACATTTGTAAAATATTTAATATCTAAATTGCGATTATGACATTTAAATTGTAAGTTTGAAATATAATTTGAACAATGCTAATTCATAGTGCATGTCGTGGGATTATGGCCATGTAATGTTTGTGAACGTTCTTTCATCCTTTTAGGGAAACCAATGTGCCGTTTAATGTAGAACTTTAATCATGAGACAAAGACATTTGAATGTATGGGACATAGTGGGATGACAAAATCCAGACGTTTCTAATTATTTTACTCCGTTTGAACCCTCCCAATTATGAAAGTACCTTTTAATCTTGTTACACATACATCATCTTTACCTTTTTATATGTCCATTTTATCTTCTATCTTTGTGCGTGCACCACGTGTGTTTGTATGTGTGTGTGTTTTGATACAATTTAAGAACAAATATTAATACTCGTTTCGAAAATGATTAAAACAACTTTTACATGGTATTACTTCATTATCGTCGTCATTACAAAGAAAAAGATAATAAATATGTTTATTAAATTAGCCAAAATGATAATAAAACTAATAAATAGTATTAATATGCCATGTAGAATTGTAAACATATTATTATTTATTAATGAAAATATAATTATCCAAATAAAAAACGTGAAGTGCTCGATTTTTATAACATGATAAAACCCAAAACAACCCGTGGTATATGTAAAGTGTTAGTTTTAAGTTTTTGAGACCCATGACCATAATATTAGCCGCAGAAAGACAAAACTACCCCTGGTATATGTAAAGTGTTAACTTATTTACCGAAAGAGTAGCAAAGGAGGAGAATGCGATGACCCAGAACTTGCCGACATAGGCATCGGAGATGAAAGCTCCAATGAGAGGGGCAAAATTGGAAACTCCTGACCAAATGTTGATAAGGTTCGATGATGATACTTGGTCCATATGAAACACTGTCATTAGAAACACCGTGAAGTTCGCGACCAGTCCAATTGAGGCTAATCTCTCAAAAGATTCATTTCCTACAAAAAAGAAGTAAACATTATTTTAAAGAAAATTCAAATTATAACAAGTCTTGTGATATATGTATAGGTAATGATAGAATGGAAAACAAGTCATATGTGCAATGGAAATGTCGGGAAGATAAGAAAGATATAGGACGGTGTTGGTTGTAACAAATGAATAAAAATGATGTTTGAGAGATTAGTTGAGACTGCTAGCCGATAAAACATCCCGTTTTAATGATAAAATAACTGAAAAAGTAAATATATTTGTACCCAAAATATAAGGCATGGACTTCCAACCGCCAGGCTTTCGCTTTGTGGGCTTCGCCGGTGGAGGAGAGTGGTGGTGATGAGATTTTTCGACGTCATTTTCCGGCAAAGATGGTGGTGGCATTGATCTTGAAGAAGTGATGGAGAAGCACTTGCAAAGAAGAAGATTTTAGTTGTTTTCTAAAGGCATGTGCTCACAAGTCACAACTATCCTACCCCTCCTATTTCACGTATTTATACCTCATATAAACAATTATTGGTTTTTATGGACGATAAGTAAGATAAAATAGTTAGTATTTTTATATTTCAAACACATACATATTTATTATTAATATATATGAATTATTATTGTTAGAAGTCATCTTGGAATTTTGCATCTAGATTGAATCAAACTAATATCTTATACCTTTTATGTTATTTTATATATTCAAAAACTTATAATTATATTAATCGAACATTTATAAACAAAAAAAAGTTATAACTTTCTACTTATATTTAGCATCCATTTTGCCGAAAGTTACTTTATTTCTATAAAATAACAACTTACATGCATCCGAATTGTAAATGAAAAATTATGATTTTCAGTAACTAAACTACCAAATCACCGTTTATTACACTAACAATCCTAATTAATTTGACTAACATATTTCTACATCTTAAGCAATAAAAGAAAAACAAATTAATTTTTTTTGTTAGAACGGCGGAAGATTTTATAAAAAACTAACAAGAAGTTAGAAAAAGAAAACAACAATTACATTAAAATAGAAGCTAGAACCGGATTATGAAGTCAAAAAGTCCATCCGACCCTAGATTTAGTAGACCTATTAGAAATCCAAAAAAAATGTCTTCTCTACAATAGCATCAAAGAGATCGGATTTCCTAGGAATAGTCGGACCAAAAACAAAATTATTTCTAAAATTCCAAAGACACCAAAAAGTCGAGATAATCACTGCGGCAAAGGCTTTTCTTTGGTTAGCCCTCAAACTTATAGAATCGGCCCACCTCATGATATCATCAACAGCAAACCAATCCGGAAGACGAACATCCCACCAAATAGCAATACGGCTCCAAATCTCCAACAATTCTCTACATCCAACAAATAGGTGATCAATGGTCTCCACTGCAGCACTACATAACGGACACATGATTGATTGCACCTCCACACCACAATGAGACAATCTTTCCCTAGTTGGAATACCTCCAAGTTTGATCCTCCACATCAGGATATTGAGTTTTATTGGAACCCAATTTTTTCCAACGAGTATCACACTGAATATCAGTATCAGCAAGAGTAGTAGAATCAATAAAGGTACTAGCCGAGGAAACAGAAAACATATCTGACACATCGGCAGGCCAACCCAATCTGTCAGATCTATCAAGGAGACAAACATTCTGAACCACTTCTATAAACACACCCATTGACTCTGCTCAATACCACCCCTAGGTAACCGACGGAGATTACCCATATCCCATCCTATAAAAAATCTCTATTTCACAGATTTCCCTCTATGCACATCCAACGCGAAGACTCTATGGAAAGTCGCTAAAAGAGAGCTATCAGAGATCCACTTATCATGCCAAAAACTAGTAAGAGCACCATCTCCAACTCTAGTCGGACAAAGGCTGAGGAGATTTATCCCCCAATCATGGAGATTAGCAATCATACGAATGAGACTATTCCACGGTTCTGAATAAGACTGATGAGGAGACAAAGTAGCAAGACCACCATCAAACCCATAAATGTTTTTAACCACTCTCACCCAAAGAAGTTGAGAATCATGAAAGAATCTCCAACGCCATTTAAACATCATAGCTCTATTAAAAGCAAAGAGACTCCTTACACCAAGACCACCATCCTGTTTAGAAGCTAGAATTTTGTTCCACTTCACCCAATGCATCTGCCTCTCCTCCAAATCAGCCCCCAAAAGAAATTAGCTCTCATAACTTCTAACATGTGAAGAACGGTAACATGAGTATGAAAAATGGACATAAGGTAACTTCCCACCGAGCCAAGAACAGACTTGATCAAAGTAAACCGACCCCCAAAAGAAAGAGATTTGGCTTTCCACACTGCAAGTTTACCACGAAATCTATCAATAATGGTTGACCAAGACTTCACCCGACCCATATTATCACCCACCGGCACTCCAAAATGGACAAAAGGAAGGATATCCGCCCCACACCCCACATATCTAGCACATCCATAACCATCGAATAGGGAACCCCGAACCCAATCAATTTACTTTTAAGCATATTGATTTTGAGCCCCGAAGCCAAAAAGAAACATCAAAAAATACGAATAAGCTGGGAAGCATTATCAAGACTCCAAAGGGAAAGCACAATAACATCATCCGCATAAAGGAGGTGCGAAATCTCTACATCACCAATAGATATACCTCTAAAAACATTCGCCATCCAAGACCTTTTAAGAGCAACATGAAGCCCTTGCATAGCCAAGATAAAATGATAAGGAGAAAGATGATCTCTTTGTCTTAACCCTCTCTGAATTTGGAATTCTTGCATAGGAGAACTGTTAACCAACACTGAAGCCCTAGCAGATCTAAGCAATTCCATCACCCATCCACACCACTTCTGACCGAATCCCATAATGCCCATAATTTCAAGAAGGTATGTAACACCGTGAATTTCAAAATAATTTTTCGCAAAATATAAAACATTTTTCATTTAATTTTCCTAAAACATCAAGTTTAAATCTTCAATTCACATCATACAAAATCCCAAGATCATATCACATAAAAATCCCTTGCGTGTGTACAGATCAAGTCGGCGCCTTCCCACGGTCATCACTAGTACCTGAAACAATAACACTAACACTGTAAGCATAAAGCTTAGTGAGTTCCCCAAAATACCACACATAACACATATTAGCCACTCGAGGCTATAACTCTGTGGGTTCGTAGACCCTACTCTGTGAACCCACTGGTTCTAACTCTGGGAACCTTACGGTTCCAGCTCTATAAACATGCACATCATAAATCACATAGACATCATGCAATACAACACATAACATACACGTAACATACACATACTCTGTCACATAACTTTGATTACCTACTCAAGGTAAAGTATAGTAAGAAGACTCACCTCGTATATCTCGATAACCCGCGAATCCCGGAAATCACTTGTGCTCGATCCTCCGAGCTATAATCCTCCTATAACATCATACATCTCTAATTAACACTTTTACCACTAAGGTTGACTACCCCTATCAAGTCAACACTGGTCAACTCTGGTCAACGGTCAATTTTGACCGGACTTGGCGAGTGCACTAGGGCGACTCGGCGAGTCTATACGTATTCACCAACTCTTCTAGGATTCTCTTTTGACACGTCAAGTACTCCCCTGACTCGACGAGTTCCACCTGGCATGAATCGCGGGGCCACCACGACTCAACTCGCCGAGTCTCAAGAACAACTCGGCGAGTCCCAGCTCTACTCAGTCCATCTGTCAACCCTCTCTAACTCTCCCTGACTCACTGAGTCGACCCTTAACTCGGCAAGACCACTCGCTGAGTGGTCAAGGACAAACTTCATGCTACTCGCCGAGTCTGTTCTTCGGACTCGGCGAGTCCATGCCATGCACCAACTCAATCTCACTTCTGAGGTCAAATCCGCTCCAACAACTCATAGATCTGACCCTCCCAAGCACATTCATCACGTAAAGTTCATGTCTTGGTGCTCATAACACACCCCATGCCTCATAAATGGTGTTTTGACCTTAAGCACAAAGACCCCAATCCAAAACCCCCCATGGATTCATAAAAAGCTTGGACAAAGGGACACTCTGGACCTCCAAGGGTCCAGATCCAGAACCTAACTCGCCTAAGGGACCAAGGAAGCACTAGATCTAGCCACAAAAGGGCTCAATAAGCCCTAAATCAACATGAACATCAACATAACATAGAATGGCTCGAAAATAGTACCTCAAACGTGATGTTCTGGACCTCAAGTCTTCAGGAAGTGGCTCCTCTTGTTTCCCCCTTGGCTATTGCTTCCTTTCCCTTACTAGATAACACCTCCAAGGTCAATAATGGCTCCTTAACTTACTCCAAACGCTAAAGCTCACTAGGGTTTCTCTCAAGGGACTGGTGAGCACAAATGACGGCCATAAGGCCCTTTAAATAGGCTCCAAACCCGAATAAATTAGGGTTTCATTAAACAGCGCGGACTCACCGAGTCCGGGCGCGAACCCGCGTCCAAATCCGCGATCATACTCGGCGAGTCTAGGCTCCAACTCGCCGAGTCTCCTCACAAATCATCAAAAATAAATAGATAATTAAATAAATAATACTTGGGAATCCGGGCTGTTACAATTCTCCCCCACTAGAACTAGACTTCGCCCTCGAAGTCTCGCTCTACAAATAGCTCCGGATGTTGCTCACGCATCTCACGCTCCGGCTCCCAGGTCATCTCCGGATCCCTCCGATGCTGCCACTGAACCAACACCAGGGGTACCTCCTTGTTTCTCAAAACCTTGATTTTCCGATCTCTGATGGCCACTGGTCTCTCTGCATAATTCAGGCTCGCATCCACCTGAATATCCTCTAATGGAACCACTGCCGACTCATCGGCTATACACTTCCTCAGCTGCGACACATGAAAAGTGTCGTTAATCTGCCCCAACTCTGCTGGCAAATCCAAACGATAGGCTACCCGGCCTACCCTCGCGATCACTCGGAAAGGACCAATATATCGGGGTCCCAACTTGCCCCTCTTCCTGAATCGAATCACTCCCTTCCAAGGAGAGACCTTCAGGAGTACAAGGTCGCCGACCTGAAACTCAAGCTCGGACCTGCGTCTGTCTGCATAATTCTTCTGTCGGCTCTGAGCGGTCAATAACCTCTGTCTGACCTGCTGAATCTGCTCTGTCGTCTGAAGCACGATCTCTGTACTGCCCATCACCCGCTAACCAACCTCTCCCCAACAAATGGGGGTCCGACACCTCCTCCCATACAACAGCTCAAAGGGTGGCATACCAATGCTCGAATGATGGCTATTGTTGTAGGAAAACTCTGCCGAGGGCAAATATGCATCCCAGCTACCCCCAAAATCCAACACACATGCTCGGAGCATGTCCTCGAGTGTCTGAATCGTCCGCTCACTCTGACCTTCTGTCTGGGGATGATATGTGGTACTAAAATGCAGTCTAGTACCCAACTCCTCATGAAACTTCTTCCAGAATCTGGAAGCGAAACGCACATCACGGTCTGAAACAATCGAAATCGGCACCCCATGCCGAGATACCACTTCCCTCACATACACCTCCGCCAATTTCTCTGCTGAAGAACTCTCGCTGATAGCAAGGAAGTGAGCGCTCTTCGTCAATATGTCCACAATCACCCAAATTGCATCAACTCCTCTGGCAGTCCTTGGCAATTTGGTGATGAAATCCATAGTGATCTGTTCCCACTTCCATTCGGGAACCTCCAATGGCTGCAACTTACCATGCGGCCTCTGGTGCTCGGCCTTAACCCTCCGGCAGGTCAAGCACCTCTCAACAAACCACGCGACATCCCTCTTCATACAGGGCCACCAATACTCCTTTCTCAGATCCAAATACATCTTAGTGGCCCCCGGATGGATCGAAAATTTCGACCGATGAGCCTCCTCCATCAAAATGGTACGCGTTCCTCCCACAAACGGCACCCAGATACGCCCCTGAAATGTCATAAGCCCCCGACCATCGGTAACGAACTCTGAAACCAAACCAACAACCCGCTCCCTCTTCTGCATCTCAGGTCGCACAGCCTCGGCCTGTGCCCCACGAATGACGTCCAATACTGGAGCTATCACGGTCAATCTCAAACATACCTCCCGCAGCGGGGTGCTCTCCGCCCTGCGGCTTAATGCATCGGCTACCACATTAGCCTTGCCTGGGTGGTACAGGATCTCACAATCATAATCCTTGACCACATCCAACCATCTTCTCTGACGCATATTTAGGTTGGGCTGATCCATCAAATACTTCACACTCTTATGGTCCGTGTATATCGTACACCGAACCCTAGGGATGTTATTTGGGTCGGAACAAACCGAACCGACCCGAACCCGAATAAACCAAAAACCGAATAAGGGTAATTATATGAACCGAAAACCGAACCAAATAAGCAATACGGGTTCGGTTCGGTTCGGGTATTATTTGATTCGGTTCGGTTCCGGCCCGAATAACCCAAATAACATGTACAAGATGATTAAGGAGCCGAATAACCCGAATAACCCAAATAACATTTACAATGTGATTATAAATAATGTATTTTTTATGACTTTTTTAGCTTATGATAAACACAAATAACACGGATTAACTATTCTTGATATATAAAATGTAAAATCCAACCACCACATTCTTAAGATATAGTTATTAAGCAACATATTAAACACTAATATCTAAAACACCCAAAAATCTATCTATAAGTATATAAGTTAAACATTAAACATTACTTGGGTATTTTGGGTAACGATCAATAGAACACAAGACCGAATAAGCAATCGTGTAAGTGGAAAAAAATGTGACTTTTCTTATTCGGTTCGGTCCTTTTGGACCGAATAAGCCCTTATTCGGGTAACTCGGACCGAATAACCCGAAAGTCGAATAAGCCTTATATAGATACCCGAAAACCGAATCAAATTGCTTATTCGGGTCTAATTCGGTTCGGTTCGGGTTTTCGGGCCAAATTCTCATCCCTACCGAACCCCATACAAGTAGTGACGCCAAATCTTGAGGGCGAACACCACTGCCCCCAACTCTAGATCATGGGTGGGATATCTCGTCTCATGAGGCTTCAGCTGCCTTGATGCATACGCTATCACATGCCCCCTCTGCATCAGCACCGCTCCCAATCCCAAAATCGATGCATCACAGTATACCAAAAAGTCCTCCATCCCTTCCGGGAGAGCTAACACCGGGGCTTCACACAACCTCTGGCGAAGTGTCTCAAACGAGGCCTGCTGCTCGGGGCCCCATGAAAAAGCAACACCCTTCCGGGTCAATCTGGTGAGTGGCACTGCGATCTTGGAGAAATCCTTAATAAACCTCCGATAATACCCTGCCAACCCTAGGAAACTCCTGATCTCGGAGGGTGACTTAGGCACCTCCCAACTCATCACCGCCTCAACCTTGGCCGAATCGACCAATATCCCTTCCTGGTTAACGAGATGTCCTAAGAATTGGACCTCCCGCAACCAGAAATCACACTTGGAGAATTTGGCATAAAGCCTCTCCGATCTCAGAACTCCGAGAACCTCTCTCAAATGCTCCTCATGTTGCTCTCTAGATCTCGAATATACCAAAATTTCATCGATAAATACAATCACCGACTGATCCAGCATCGGCCTACACACTCGGTTCATGAGATCCATGAACACTGTCGGGGCATTGGTGAGCCCGAAAGGCATCACCACAAACTCGTAATGCCCATAACGCGTCCTAAACGCTGTCTTCTGGACGTCCTCATCCCGCACCCTCACCTGATGATATCCAGACCTCAAATCGATCTTGGAAAACCAAGATGCTCCCTGCAACTGATCGAACAAATCGTCGATCCTCGGCAACGGGTAACGGTTCTTGACCGTCAACTTGTTCAACTCCCGGTAATCAATACACATCCGGTGTGAACCATCCTTCTTTTTGACGAACAGGATAGGCGCTCCCCACGGCGAGCTGCTAGGCCGAATAAACCCCTTCCCCAGCAGCTCCTGAAGCTGCGAGGATAACTCTTGCATCTCTGGAGGTGCAAGGCGATAAGGCACCTTGGCGATAGGCGCAGCCCCCGGAACCAAATCGATACTGAACTTCACTTGCCTCACAGGAGGCACACCCGACAACTCCTCGGGAAACACATCCGGGAACTCACGCACCACTGGAACCTCCTCAACTGAACTCGGCCTCTCGGAATCCACCCGCGTATCCATCACATACGCCACAAAACCCTTACAGCCCTGTTGTAGACACTGCCTCGCTCTAGCGGCTGAACAAAACGCTGATCCTGAACGTGTACCCTCGCCGTACACCGAAAGAACTCCCCCACTAGGGTCTCGTATGGTCACCAGCTGTCGCTCACAATCGATAACCGCACCGAATCTGCTCAACCAATCCATGCCCACAATGACACAGACATCACCCATCGCAATAGGAACCAGATCAATCGGGAACTCCACAACGAAAATCTCGACTACGCAACCTAGGAGAACCTCTGTGGCATATATCACCCTCTCATCAGCTATGGAAACTCTCAGAGGCCGACTCAACGCCTCACGACTAACACTGATATGCTGACTAAAAGCCAAAGATACAAAAGACCGACTCGCACCTGAGTCAAATAACACCAAGGCAGGTACAAAATTCACAAGAAAAGTACCTACGCATAACATAACATAAGCATAATATCTGAACATCAAAATAAATACATGAAACAATACATACCAGCCACGACATCGGGCGCTACGCAGACCTCCTCCGCGGTCAGCTGAAAGGCTCTCCCTTTTGCCCTCGGCGCCTCGGCCTTTACTGGCCGACTCTCTGTAGCTCTGATGGCGGTAGGGGTAGATCCCTGAGGTGCTCCCTAAGATGATCCTCGCAACTGCGGACACTTTGCCTTCCGCTGTCCGGTCTGATTGCAGTGGAAGCACACTGCAAACCCCTTGGGTCAATCCTTGGCCATATGCCCCTCCTTGCCACATTTGTAGCAAGATCCTGCTCTGTAGACTCCATCGTGACCCTTGCCACACTTCCCACAAGTGCGGCCCTTCTAGCTCCCTGGTTTGGGATCAGCGGGCTTGGCCCGCTTGGCTGCCGACTGAGACTGTGCCAGTCGCCGATCCCTCCCCTGAGACTCCACCTCCTCCCTGGCCTGAGTCTCCAGCTCAATCTCCCTCTTCCGGGCATTTGCCTGAAGCTCAGCAAATGTCCGGTACGAGGAGTTCGCCGCGAACTCCCGAATGTCTCGCCTCAAAATACTCAAATATCGGCTCATACGTGCCTGCTCAGTGGACACGTGCTCAGGGCAGAACATCGCCCTCTCATGGAACATCCTGGTGATCGCTGTAACTGACTTAGTACCCTGCTTGAGGGTCAGAAACTCCTGTGCCAAACGCTCCCTCTCCACCTGGGGAACGTACTCATCTCGGAACATGGCAGTGAACCTCTCCCAGGTCACTGCCGCAAGGTCAGCAGGCGTAAAATGCACCGTCACAAACTTCCACCAGTCCTTCGCTCCCAAGCGAAGCTGGTTTAGCGCAAACCGAACCTTCAAATGCTCAGGAGATGAGCAAGTGAAGAAACACCCCTCTATATCAGAAATCCACCTCATAGCTGCCACCGGGTCCTGGGTCCCATCAAACTCTGGTGGTTTTGTGTTGCTGAACTCCCGGAACAGCAACGCATCACCACCTTGCGGCCTCGCGGCAGCAATAGCTGCGGTGGCCTCTGCAACAGCAGCCTCAGAAAGAGCGGCATAACGCTCATCAAAGGTCTCAATCAGCGTGGTCTTAATAGACCCGAACATCTCTGGTATCTCTGCCCTGATGGCCGCAGCCACCTCCTCGTGGATGATCCGGCGGATCTCCTCATCACTGGTATCACTGCTCTCAGGCATCAAACGTGTCCTCACCATGATCTACCTCTGAAATACAACATACGAAAAATTAGAACCCCTTCGAGCATACTCACACTCAACGACTCATTCCTCCTTGATCCTTGGTATTCCAAAGATTCTTACTTGGACTGTACACCGCTCCGGTGCTTTCAGTAGTACGGGCCCAATACTACTGTCCGCACCGTATCAGAATACACCCTAAGTCCTCCTCTTCGGATCCCAAATTCCAAGTACTCTATCATGCACATGCTATTCTCTAATAGATCCCTCATAAGCCTCTCGCTGCTACCTACTCACTCTCAAGCATCTCATAGTAGTTCATCACTTCCTAGGCTAAGGCATCACAATCAGGCCACTCTAGTCCTAATAGGAATACTTAGCCTACTCTATCATGCGAATACATCATATCAATATCAATAGCACATAACATGAGGGTATTTTGGGAAATCACCGTTCGGGCGCGGACTGATCGTACACACAACTCTGCTCTGCGTTTCTTTTCAAAATCTTTTACTCTTTTTGAAAATACTTCTCAAATCCTCAGTTTGAGTTCAAATACGCCCGAAGGTGTACTCGAATCCCTCAAACCAAGGCTCTGATACCAACTTGTAACACCGTGAATTTCAAAATAATTTTTCGCAAAATATAAAACATTTTTCATTTAATTTTCCTAAAACATCAAGTTTAAATCTTCAATTCACATCATACAAAATCCCAAGATCATATCACATAAAAATCCCTTGCGTGTGTACAGATCAAGCCGGCGCCTTCCCACGGTCATCACTAGTACCTGAAACAATAACACTAACACTGTAAGCACAAAGCTTAGTGAGTTCCCTAAAATACCACACATAACACATATTAGCCACTCGAGGCTATAACTTTGTGGGTTCGTAGACCCTACTCTGTGAACCCATTGGTTCTAACTCTGGGAACCTTACGGTTCCAGCTCTATAAACATGCACAACATAAATCACATAGACATCATGCAGTACAACACATAACATACACGTAACATACACATACTCTGTCACATAACTCTGATTACCTACTCAAGGTAAAGTATAGTGAGAAGACTCACCTCGTATATCTCGATAACCCGCGAATCCCGGAAATCACTCGTGCTCGATCCTCCGAGCTATAATCCTCCTATAACATCATACATCTCTAATTAACACTTTTACCACTAAGGTTGACTACCCCTATCAAGTCAACACTGGTTAACTCTGGTCAACGGTCAACGGTCAATTTTGACCGGACTCGGCGAGTGCACTAGGGCGACTCGGCGAGTCTATACGTATTCACCAACTCTTCTAGGATTCTCTTTTGACACGTCAAGTACTCCCCTGACTCGACGAGTTCCACCTGGCATGAATCGCGGGGCCACCACGACTTAACTCGCCGAGTCTCAAGAACAACTCGGCGAGTCCCAGCTCTACTCAGTCCATCTGTCAACCCTATCTAACTCTCCCTGACTCACTGAGTCGACCCTTAACTCGGCAAGACCACTCGCTGAGTGGTCAAGGACAAACTTCATGCTACTCGTCGAGTCTGTTCTTCGGACTCGGCGAGTCCATGCCATGCACCAACTCAATCTCACTTCTGAGGTCAGATCCGCTCCAACAACTCATAGATCTGGCCCTCCCAAGCTCATAACACACCCTATGCCTCATAAATGGTGTTTTGACCTTAAGCACAAAGACCCCAATCCAAAACCCCCATGGATTCATAAAAAGCTTGGACAAAGGGACACTCTGGACCTCCAAGGGTCCAGATCCAGAACCTAACTCGCCTAAGGGACCAAGGAAGCACTAGATCTAGCCACAAAAGGGCTCAATAAGCCCTAAATCAACATGAACATCAACATAACAGAGAATGGCTTGAAAATAGTACCTCAAACGTGATGTTCTGGACCTCAAATCTTCAGGAAGTGGCTCCTCTTGTTTCCCCCTTGGCTATTGCTTCCTTTCCCTTGCTAGATAACACCTCCAAGGTCAATAATGGCTCCTTAACTTACTCCAAACGCTCAAGCTCACTAGGGTTTCTCTCAAGGGACTGGTGAGCACAAATGACGGCCATAAGGCCCTTTAAATAGGCTCCAAACCCGAAAAAATTAGGGTTTCATTAAACAGCACGGACTCGCCGAGTCCATTCCTTGGACTTGCCGAGTCCGGGCTCAAACCCGCGTCCAAATCTGCGATCATATTCGGCGAGTCTAGGCTCCAACTCGCCGAGTCTCCTCACAAATCATCAAAAATAAATAGATAATTAAATAAATAATACCTGGGAATCCGGGCTGTTACAAGGTAATCCCACGAGAGGGAATCATAAGCCTTTTCGAAATCCACTTTAAAGATTAAAAGTGGATTTTTAGAAGCCTTACACCAAGCAACCACCTCATTTAGGAGGAAAGGACCATCAAGTATCTGTTTGCCCTTCATAAAAGCAAACTACTTTAGACTCACCACATACCCAATAACATCCGCCAATCTATTAGCTAAGAGTTTCCCAATTATCATATATCTGAAACCAATTAAACTAATAGGTCTAAAGTCCCGAACTATTTTAGGATCACACACTTTGGGAATAACTGTGAAGAATGAAGCATTACAACCGTTAGTGATACTTGAACGGTGATAAAAGTGCAAAACAAAATCCATAACATCATATTCTAGAAGATCCCAATATATTTTGATGAAAGCAAAAGAAAAACCATCCGAACCCGAAGCTTTGGAGGATCCACAATCCCAAACCGCCCTCTTGATCTCCTCCCGGGAAAAAAGAGACTGAATAGAAAGAATTTGACTCTCATTAAGAGATGAGAAATGAGCCTCATCAACCTTAGGTTTAAGCCCTGGCTGCTTAGAAAAAAGATTTTGGTAAAAAGACCGGAATTCTTCTTTCACCCAATCCGGATCATCTACCTAGACACCATTAATAAAAATCCCACGAATAGCAAGGTGGCGCCTCTTCCGATTAACCACACCATGAAAGTAACCTGAATTTTCGTCCCCCTCAATTCCCCATTTAACCTTAGCTTTTTGTGCAAGCTTAACATTAGAAAGAGATGATCTAGCTCATTAAGCTCCTTAAGAGTCATTACCCGAAGCTCCCTAAGAGAGGCCGACCCATCACCGTCCATAATCTGATCATCAATAGATTCTAAAGAATCTTGTAACATCTTCCTTTTGGACCCACACTAAATACAGGAATCAGAATTCCAGACCCGGATATTAGATCTAAGAAGTTGAAGCTTCTTCTTAAATCTAACCCATGGGTTGTTAGACTCCACACCAATCGCCCAAGAATGTCTGACAACATCATCAAAATCTTCCATGTCAAGCCATGAATGGAAAAACCGAAAAGGAAGAGGGCCAAAATCAACTTTATGCTCCATAAGAAGAATAGGCACATGATCAGGGATTTTCTTTTCAAGAACCAAACCATCTATATGAGGGAAGTAATCCAAAACTCCATTCGTGACTAAAAATCTATCCATTTTAATGAATTTAGAACCCCACTTATCACTCCAAGTAAATCTAGGACCCCTAGATGAATATCAACCAAATCAGCCTGCTCAATGAAAAGATTAAAAACAGAAGCAGTCGTTGGGTTAAACTATGACCCCAATCTCCTCGACTCCTCCCTGAAAACATTAAAGTCTCCCATAATAATGCATTCTTCAGAAAAAGAAGACACCAACTAAAGAATTTGCATCCAAAGAGCTCTTTTAATATCAGCATCTTGTGGAGCATAAACAACAATAAACATCAATTCTAATCCCGATCTCATCTAATTAGCCTCTACCACAATAAAATAATCAGAAATAATAACATTCTTTTGAGAAATGACATTCGGATTCCAAATAGCAATAATACCACCCGAAGCTCCACGAGACGGAGAGAAAGCGTGATGAAAAGAAGGGTTATCCCAAAAGGAACGAGCAACAAATAAATCCACAACTTCCCATTTTGATTCTTGAATACCCAAAAAAATCACCTTAAATTTTTGACAAAGAGACCGAATCCATACCTTTTTGTCTCTTAACCCCGCTCCTTGAATATTGATGGACAAACAATTCATGTTACTACTTGAGTAACCCTATGACCTTGCACAACTTCTTTCACACGATCAAAACAATCATCCATATTAAACCCCATAGCTCTACTAATATCCAAAGTTTTTTGGATTTCAACAAGGAAAGAATGTTTCGTAGAAAGAGCATTCCTATTTTCTTCAAACCCCATATAATTAGAAAAAGTGGGAGGATGAGAAAGTGACTCTTCAGACATACACACACCCGACATTCTACCAAAACCCACCGGACCAGCCCGCACGGCATTAGCTACCGAATGAGCATTTTTGGAGAAACCTGAGGCTGCTCCAGCCTCGTCAATAGCATATAACACGTTTTCCAGATACTATTAATTTATCTACTTTTTTTAGGGTTTTGTGCATGGACTTGGCGAGTTGAAGAGCTCCAACTCGTCGAGTAGAGACTATTAGGAGGACGCGGGATTTAAATCCTACTCGACAAGTCGGAAGGACCCGACTCGACAACTAGGCTCTATAGCGAGAAACCCTAATTTTCAAGGGTTTGTACCCTATTTAAAGGATTTATGGCTCATTTTTAGTGTCCCTCATCGTTATTACAACCCAGAAAGAAACCCTAGCCGCATATTTGAGCTTCCTTGAGTGTGTGAGAGTCTTAGAGAGTAAAACTTGTGTAGCACCTGGTTCCTGGTATGTATTCTTGGTTATTAACTCTCCTTATATATTGCATTTTAACCTTGGACTCGGCGAGTTGAAGGACTAACTCGCCGAGTAGAAGCGGGACTAGACGCGGGATCTACTCTGTCTACTCGGCGAGTAGGCTCGTGGGACTCGGTGGGTAGACCCTGTCTGGACTAAAACCCTAACCCGGGTGTTTGCACCCTATTTAAACGATCTAACCCAGCCTCCATTTCCCCTAGAACTCCTAGAGATATGTAGAACGAAACCCTAGCCCCCTTTGTGTCCTTGTGGGTGATTTTTAGCTTTGTGAAGGTGGTTTGGAGCTTGGGAGAAGAAAGAGAAGGTTGAAGAGTGCAAGAAGGGAAGAAGATCCGGAATCTACTCAGTGAAGGGCTTCTATTCAGGTAGAAAAGTTCCTACCTTGATCTTTAGTTCATTAAATCCCCTTTTTGTCCCTAAAAAGTGGTTTTAAGCCCTAAGAACATAAATCTCTATGTGTTTATGGTTAATGTTCTGCAAGGACTTCGGATTTGGACCTTTTGGACATCCTATTAGCATAAAGTCACTATGGTTGAGGTGATTGAGGTCCCTATTGAGTGTAGGACCTCTTAAAGAGCTTGGAATTGCATGTTTGAGCTCATAGGGCCATGCATGCACGTAAAGTTTGCAACTTTACATGGCACAAACTTTACGTGGTAAACATGCCCTAGGACCATAGATCTGTGGTTTTGAAGTGTTGCATGTATCAGATCTGGCCTACTCGGGAAATGGGTCGAGGGACTCGGCGAGTTCTATGAAGATGGTCCTAGACTCGGCGAGTTGGATGAACAACTCGGCGAGTCCTATGAAGATTGCCTGGAGCTCGCCGAGTTGTTCTTCAAACTTGGCGAGTCATATGAACTTTCACAGAGCAAGAGGGGTTTAAGCATTGAAGGTTTAACCCTTCGTACCTGCACGCGGAATTAACCGTGTAACGTAGTCCCAAAACCCCAAACCCTCGTATGGGGTGTTCTGGTGTGGATTGGAAGCGAGTAGGGGATCCGCTCGAGGAACTCGGCAAGTTGCTCGCGGACTCGGCGTGTCGGGACTCGAGTCGGCCCCATAGTCCCGAGTGGTGAGTCAAGGGTGACTCAGTGAATGGGGAGAGGGACTTGGCGAGTAGGACCGGATTAGTAAGGGAAGGACTCGGCGATTCCAGTCAACTGGAAGTTGACTTTGACTTGGATTTCGACTTGGTCAAGGGTAAAAGGGTCATTTTACCCTAAGTACATCTAGCAGTGTTTGACTGATCCTTTTGTGGGAATTATAGCCGGAGGACGTCCGGAGCAGCAGCAACAGTAGACAGTCAGTTCCCGATCAGATCAGCAGCTACTTTGAGGTGAGTTACCTTCCAGTAGCGGCGGGTCTACGGCCACAATGTCGGCCCACCAGTAGGGGTTGTACGTTAGATGAATGTCTTTGTGATATCATCTAGGTTTGCTACTACACGATATGTTATATGCGAGCATGATATGTTATATAGAAGTAAAGTTTGGTTGTTAGGATCGAAGGGTAGTTCAGACACCCCAGATATGTCTGATAATTTGTTATGTTATGATATATGTGTAAGTAGCAGTAGGGGTGAAATAGTCCCCGAGGATCGGTTGTCAGGACCGACGGGTAGTCAGCACCCCAGAATAGCTTGACACGGGTAGACGGCACCCCAGAATGGTCGCACGGGTAGTCGGCACCCCAGAATGGCCGTACCGGGTAGTCAGGCACCCCAGAATAGCCTGGCAGTATGTATGTTATGTGTTTGTATGGTATGTGGTATGATGGGGGAACTCACTAAGTTTTGTGCTTATGTTTTTCAGTTGTTGTTTCAGGTACCTCTTCAGCTAGGGGAGAGGAGCCGTCATGGTAGCGACATATCACACACTCTTGTTTTCCGCACTATGGATTTCTGGGATGTACTCTGAATTATTACTATGATATTACCGGTTTTTAGACATGGATTATTGTTATGAAATGATGTTTCTATGTATTAACCTAAATTAAAAATGAAATTTTCAACCGGTATTTTTCGGACGTTACAACTTGTGCTTTTGAGAAGGAAACTTGAAGGTTGAGGAGCTTGAAGAGAGGAGAAGGATTGGGATCCAGCATCTACTGGTTGTGAGCATCCATTTATAGGTAAAAAGTTACCACCTTGGTCTCTATTTGCTTAGATCTCATTTCATGGAAGCATATGGTCACTTTTGGGTGCAAAATAGGGTCATACTCGGATATGGACTTATCACAAGGATATGGTTCCAGATATGTACCTCTCTAGGTCCCCAATAACATAAAGTTGCTCACTTTATCTAGCTTAGGCCCTTTCCATGCACTACAACCTTGTAGGAAGCTTAGTTTTGATTTTATAGCCTTGGAGGGCCTTGCATGCACGTAAAGTTTGCAAATTTACGTGGTACCTACACTAAGGGAGGTTGGATCTGAATTTTGGGACCTTAGATCCCACTAAAAAGGGCTGAACATAAAATGGACTGAAGGAACTAGTCGAGTCCCTTAGTTTACTCGACGAGTCGGGATAGGGTTTGCCCGTTTTTTAGTTTTTTATTGAGTGCAGTGAAGGATTAGGGTTTTGGTCTGAATGGACTTTAGGTTTTTTGGACATTTGATGAACTAGACGAGTCACTAAGGTGACTCGGTGAGTTGACTTGGGATTTAGTGGAATGAACTCGGGAGGAACTCGATGAGTTGTTAGGATGCACTCGATGAGTTGAGGTCAACATTGACTGTTGAACTTGACCGTTGTCCTTGACTTTGACCTTGGTTGACTTTAAGGGTATTTATGGGATTATGACAAGTTAATCATATGTTGATTATAGGCAGTTGAGGAGGAGCAGTGTGTAGGGTATATCTGATATTAGCTTGTCACTTCAGCACTCGAGAGGTGAGTCTCCTCACCATACCAATCGGTCTAAGGCACCAAGGTCGGCCCATTTTATGATATGTGGTACACTTGTTGTGGTAGAGATATGTGGTATGATAGTTAGTTATGCTAGCTATATGTGTGATATTTGCAGGGAAGACCATGGGAGGAGCTCATGACACTTGAATGTAAGACCATGTGGGGAAGCCCATGGCTTTTCAAGCAAAGACCATGGGAGGAGTCCATGTCACTTGGATGTAAGACCATGTGGGGGAGCCCATGACTTTCCAGCTAAATACCATGGGGGAGCCCATGGCACTTAGGTGTAAGACCATGTGGGGATCCCATGACATCCTGGAGTAAGACCTTGGGAGGAGGCCACGACATCCTTATATGTTTGTATGCATGGCTTATGTGATATATGTAGCTTTTATAGCTAATATGATATGTGTTATGTGGATTGTGTGTGGGATATGCTTTGGGGAACTCACTAAGCATTAGCTTACAGCTTGTTGATTTGTTTCAGGTACATCTGAGCCTAAGGGCAAGGGCAAGGCTTGATGGCACGGCATGCACTCTCTAACAATTGTTTTAATGGGACACTCTGATGTTTTGAATAAAATGTTAATGTTATGAATTTTGAAAACAATGGTTGATGTTACTTCACACTTTATGGGAATGTTTGGTTAATTAAAAATGAAAAATTTTATTTGAAATTTTGAGTCATTACACAGCAGCAATATAGACAACATGTGGCGCAACAGGAGTTGCTGCAATATCAGGATAGCGAACAGCAGAAGACCGAAGCCGATCAGTGGGACGGACAGTCGGGGAAGCTGTTGTGAAATGATCGACTGCATGGGCTGTTTTGGGCGGGGTACTTGTATTAACACCTTCCTCACGTATCCCATATTGAATACCATTTCCCAATACTTCTTCATGCATATTATTCAAAGTTTCATAAATACCCAAAATCATACTACATCTTTATCATTATCATCTTGAGAACACTCCTCCTCCTCCTCAAACGGGCCATGAGTCTCCCGATGTTCTAATGTAGTTTGAGGGAAATCGGAAGAGAAAGAAGGAATCCACCCCGAACCTTCTTTGACCCGGATCGTATAAACATTATCATCAACTTTAATTTTGACCTCTTCCAAAATAATCCCTTGGAAATTTGTCAAAATGCAAACCCAATTCTTATAAACATCTTCACCAAGATCGCCTTCAAGATGTGCAACTATTCCCCATTTAGCTAAAATCTTTCGAAAAGCATCTTTTCTCCAAGCACAAAGTGGAACACCTTCAACATCAACCCAAACAAGCCTATCTAATGGAACAAATTTTCTATCCCATTCTCTTTTCTCCACTAACCAATGATTCAACGCATCATTAGTCATGAAATTTTTGCAATCTTCCCTACCTTTAAATTCCAACATAACCCACAATCCACCAACATACCGAACATCAAAATCAACAAAACATTCATCATAACAAAGCATGCAAATATTTGGTAAAGTAATAAACTCTCTAAGTATTACAATGCAAGCTCTTTTTCTCTTCTCAACAATATAGTCATCGGATTGAAGAACAAGGACCTCATCCATATGTGGTTTATCACAATTAACGTTGGAAGAGTCTTTAACCACATTAGCATAAGAAAGAGTCGGGGATGCAACCTTCTCAACCTTAAAATTCTCTATAGGAGCTTTGTTCAATGGTGGTTTAATCGAATTTTCTCTAGGAAAAGAAACAAACAACTTATGATAACCAAACCAAATGTCACATAACTTCTTAATCGTATCCCCCACGTTAACTTTGCCCAAGAATCTAACAAACCCAAATTGTTTTCCCAACCGAGACAACTTCTTGGAAATAAAAACTTCATAAACTTTTCCAATATGTTCACATGCACATCTTAAATCATTCTAAATAATATAATCAGGGAAGTTCGTAATGTAGAAAGAAGAAACATAATGGCTCACGTTAGAAAAATTCCTATCATTCCCAAAATGTGACTTAGGGTCCAAGTAGGGTTTATGAGAACTCTTCCGTTGATCTGTTGAGTTCCACATTCTGATTGACGAACAACTACCACCAAAATAATCCAATAAACTTCACCAAGCGAACAACAAAGAATTATGATCGGCATTTGATCCTGCCGATCCCAGAAGGTCCGAAATCGTCGGAGTCAGGAGGTTCGAAATGAAAAAAAAAAAAAAAAAAAAAAAACGAATTAAATTTGATTCAGGCGCTAAAAAAACAAAGTATGAGATTTCTTTTATTGGGCATGTACTTCACTATGTAATTTCTCATACTATCAATTTGGGGCAAACACTTTTTTTATTTTATTTTAACAAACTCTTAGGATTTCTAGTTTTTGTTAAATAACATATTTATTCGTACATAAATTTGTCTTTCTTTAAATATCATAACCACCATGAGTTTGTTTTATATCTTATTCAACGCAAAAAGAAACTTGTCTACATCTAATTTGCTACAGTGAAAGATGACCTCATACGATCTACAACATGTGCTTTGCTGAATTGATGTCTTTGTATTGGAAGTAACCATCAAATTTGTCCCCAAAACGAAAAGGTTTATCTTTTAGCGTCATTGATTACGAAGATCGATTTTAATTCAGCGAAATCTAGAGCACTAAAACTTCTAAAATCTTTCATCTTATGATCTGTATCAAAAATTAGAAATAAGATAATCTTTTTTTTTCAAAACTAAAGTGATGACTTAAACCATCTTTTTAATAAATTCGTATATGAATTTATGATATCCTGAAATTTTGAATAGTACATTAAAGTCGACATATATATAGCCTTCAAGAAAGGTTAATAATATTAGCTTTCTCCTTTCATATTTCGTGTGTAGTGCTCTTTATAAATTACCCTTTTTAGGCCAAGCTTTCATTATTCATGTGCACATAACTCCATTGAAAATTGCTGTAAATTTATATATCTTACCTCTACATAATTGTTTGCTTTTTTGCTTTGTTATTGTACTTTTTTGAATGCATTAGCTGTAGTGGGGGAGTCCAAAAGGGACTAGAATTCCAAAACAGTACAAAAATGTCATGTCCTAAAAATTCACACAAACGAGTTAAAGAGGAATAACGCAAGAAAACAAGACAAAGAAAACAAAATATATGTGTGAACAAAATCCAGTTGACTTGGCCTAGGAAACTTGAGCACTTCATGTGACCCAAAATACATCATGAGCTAGTGCTTTTTTTGTGGTACCATGACTACTCAACTTAGTCATCGCAAATGAAAGCTTAACTTGGTTTACCTTTCCAACAAAAATACATAGAATACAAACGTTTATAATGGTCATTTATATAAAGATTATCGATGTATATACATAGGTATATGTATATGTATATAATCTTGTAGTACATAGAATGTTTATGGACACCAATTAGAAAATCAATCATCAAGATGAAAAATATATAGAGTGGTCGACCTAAAAGCATATAAACCTTTCTAAATATTGTGGAGATTCAAAGGATGATGCACTTTGTAAGGTGGGATATATGATAAAATGTTGAGATGGTCTAATATCGACTGCCAAAAGTTACAATGATTGACATGTACTTTTTATAATTTATAATGGGTGGAATTTTGAGGCGTGTATATGAACTTCACGTCCAAAAGTATTAAATGAAGTTTGGTTTATATTCAATCTCTAAAGCGATGATGAGATGACAACCACAAGTTTTTGTCTAACATTTGGAACTTGATCATATGTTAAGGGTTTTATGAAAACAAAAAATATAATATCTAATATGGTGGGTCTCGCTCGACGTCATTATTGGTACAGTGTGATGGGTCCTTTGTAGGTATCAAAATTCTATAATATTAAAAGACAAAAATATGAAAAACATGTTATTTTTTAGTCGTTTATAACTTTTTTGTTTGAACAGTAACCATAAAGTTAATGTGAATTAGACTGTGGTTATAAAAAACATGATTTTAATCGTATAATTGTGTGATTCTACGATCTTACATGTGTATTTCGATTCCGATCTTAGTAAACTTGTTTTAGGTAGAATCGCAGTGAAATCGCGGAATCCAATCGTAAAGTTGTAAAGTCGTATATGATCCGATTCTATGTGTGTTGACCATTTGTTTGACCTTAACTGTTTGTCCGTTTGTTTGACCCTAACTTAAAATCCTACAGATCGACGATGGTGAACGGGAACGACGAACCTTAGCCCTATTTTTTCTCTCCTCTTCACCGGACTCACAAACACGAAGTCGAATATTGTACATTGTAGATGCTTGAAGCCCTGAAGCCTTCTTCAAACTCGACGGAATTTAAGCTCAAAGGTTGCGATTATTTGAAGTCTTGAACCAGGTATCTCATTCTCACCCCTTCTGATCTCTACTCTCTCGGGTTTGTACTCAACTTTGTTGTCGGCTTCAAGATTGCAATTACTCTAATGTTTTAGTGTTTTAGACTCAGATTGTGTAGAATGTAAATGATGGAAAGTTGGAAACTAAGGAGATTTATAATTCAGAATTTCAGATATGTATATCAGTCTAGGGGTGAAACCTATAATATGAAATTAGAATAGTTTAGGCAATTGTTGTGATTGTGAACCAGTTAACTAACTGGTAATGGTAAAGATAAACAGAGAATGGTAATAAAAGTATTTGTATATTGAACAGAGTATGAATACATGTATCCGTTATCACCACCTGTAAGCTCAAGTGCATGACGGACTTGAAGCTTGAAACACAGCTAAGTTATGCGATCTTTCCCTAAGGCTTTAGTAAAAATGTCAGCTGGTTGATCAACAAATGAGACTTGAGAAATTTGAAAAGCTCCTGTTCCAATATATTCCCTAACAAAATGAAAATCTAGTGCAATGTGTTTGGATCTTGTAGTGATCACTGGATTTTTACACATAAAGGTAGCTCCAACATTATCACATAGTAGAACACAAGGCTTTGGAAGATGAACATAAAGAACACAAAGTAAATGTTGAATCCATATAAGTTTAGTAGTGGTGTAGACAAGGACATTGTCTTCACCTTCAGTGCTTGAACGAGCAACAACTCGTGGTTTGTGAGACGACCAACTTATTATGTTAGTGCCATGAAATATAGAAAAAACATATTAAGATATGCTATTATATTTGTCTGAAATCCATCCCGAATCAAAATATTGAAGAAGAGAAGTAGCCTTGTGTGGTTTGAAATGTAGACAATGATGCAAATTACCATTGAGATAACATAAGATACTTTTGATGGCTTGCCAATGGAGAGTTGTTGGCTCATGCATGAATTAACAAACATGGTTGACAACAAAGGAAATATCTAGTCTTGGAATGGTTGCATTTTAGAGTGAGCCTACTGTATGTCGATATAGCTTTGGCTCAGAAAAAGGATCACCATGAAGCTCAAGGCAAATGGAGGGATCTGTAGGAGTAGTGACTAATTTGGAGTCAAGCATTTTGCTACGAATAAGAATATCATTAATATATTTCCCTTATGATAAAGTTAGACCGTTAGCTGTCTTTGTAATTCGAACTCCAAGAAAGTAATTTAATCTTGTAACGCCTGTTTCTTGGTATGTATGTAATTCAAAATTTATTCATTTATGTATAGAAACTCGACGAGTTGGAGGCCCCAAACTCTTCGAGTAGGGATGGAATTTGGACGCGGGTTGTGAAGTCTACTCGACTAGTTGAGAGCCTCAACTCGACGAGTAGGACTGGCAAAATGAAACCCTAATTTTCAGGGTTTTGCACCCTATTTAAACACCTTAACCCCCAAATGCTTGCCTCATTTACAGCTTCCAAGTCCCAAACCCTAAATCTCAAAACCCTAATGCCTTGTGTGAGCTTGTGAGTCATTTTTTTAGAGAAAACTTGTGAATTTGAAGCTTGTCGAAGAAGAAGAAGCTTGAGGAATCAAGAAGAAGTGAGTAGATCCAGGAACTTCAATTCATTTGCAGCACTTTCCGGTAAGCAAGTCTCAAACTTGCTTAATGATTACTTAGATCTCTTCATCTTCACTTTTATTGAGTCTTTGGTCCAAATATCTTGATCCTTGGGAAATGGACGTCTCAAGTGAGTATACTTCCAGATCTATGACCTTAAAGGGCTTTCATGGCATAAAGGTGCAAACTTTATGGCCATTGAAGCCTCATGCAAGCTTTAGGATGCCATTTTGGCCTTTTAAGCTCCAAAAGGCCATGCATGGAGAGAAAGTCAGAGACTTTACGTGTTCATGTAGTGTCAAGGGTCTAGATCTCAGTTTGTATGCCATAGCTTGAAGTATTATGGATTTTGGATCAAGATCTAAGTCTTAAAGAGTTAGGGTTTGAGCTAAATCCATTAAGGAGGAGTATTAACGGGTAAAGGTTGAAACGTTACCCTTAAAAGGACATTTTCAGTATGTGTATGAAGTATGGAGCTTGGATCTGAAGGATAAGGGCTTAATTTATTAAGCTATCTTAACAGACTGAAGAACTCAGCAAGTTCATAGAAGAACTCGACAAGTTGGGTTGAAGTGTTCCGATTCTGTTAATAGGAGAAACTCGACGAGCTGTGAAAGAACTCGGCGAGTTGGATCACGATTTCAGGGTTTTCTGATTTATGGAACTCGTCGAGTTGATGGGTCAACTCGGCGAGTTGAGTCAATCCATAATGTTGACTTGACTTTGACTTTGACCAAAGTTGACCCGTAAGGGGTTATGAGTATGAAAGAGGAATTAAAGGACATCTTTTATGTGTAGGAGTTTGAGTGGGGTCGATTTCAGAGCCGAGGACAGTCCAGCTACTTCATGACATTTGAGGTGAGTTACCTTCCAGTAGAAGTGGGTCGATGGCACCAATGTCGGCCCACTAGTAGTTGATTATAGTTGAGATGATTGTCTTTGTGATAATTGTCTGGTATGCCACTATATGTTATGCTTTGTGCGTTAGTATGTTATGATATTTTATGATAGTGGTAGGAGGGGTAGGTTAGACCTCGTAGCCGGTTAAGATAAACCAGATGGTAGGTCTGGCACCCAGATATGTCTGACAGTATGTTTATGCTATGTATTATGTGGTAGTGGTAGGGAGAAATAGTCCCCGTAGTCGTTTGAGATAAACCGGAGGGTAGGTCGGGCACCCAGATATGCCTGACAAGGTAGGTTGAGCACCCATATATGCTTGACATGGGTAGGTTGGGCACCCTAGATATGCCTGATAGGGTAGGTTGAGCACCTAGATATGCTTAACATGGGTAGGTCGGGCACCCCAGATATGTCTGACAGGGTAGGTCGGGCACCCAGATATGCCTAGCAGTATGTGTTTATGTGGTATGTTGGGGGAAATCGCTAAGCTTTGTGCTTACAGTTTTCAGTTTTGGTTTCAAGTCCTTCTTCTTCGAAGGGAAAGGAGTCGGCATGATAGCAACACATCACACATGATTTTCCGCACATGAGATCTTGGGAGATGTACTCTGACATTAGTTTTCTATGATATGTTTTGAGATATTTGACACATGGGTTTTAGTATGATATGAGATAACCATGATGATGTTTTCAGTAATCTGTTTTATGAGTTGTTAAATGAAAAACAAAATTTTTGGTCTTGAATTTTGGGATGTTACAAGTTGGTATCAAAGCCTTGGTTTGAGGGATTCGGACACACCTTCGGGGGTTTCTGAACTCAAATCGAGGGTTTGGAAAAAAAATACAAAGAAAACAAATTTTCAAAAAATAAAAATTAAGCGTTTTATGAAAGAACAATGTGTGTGATGCATGCAATCAGCCGAGCTCAAGTAAGTTTTCCCCAAGATACCCATATATCTTCACTATGATATATGATATGATTATGAGAACTGCATACTAGATTAAGGCTAAGGGTCTAGGAAAGATGCCTTATATGCCTATTGTATGTGTATGAGAACTGCATGCTAGATTATGGCAAAGGATCTAGGAAGATGCCTTATGTGCCTGTTGTATGTGCTTATAGAGCTGCATGATAGTACTGACTAGTCAGTGATATGATAGCCTGATTAGGATATGCTTGGTTTCGGTTACTCAATGCCCGAATGTTGCTTGCTTTGTGCTCTTAGGAGTTCTAGTTACCTTTAACTAACTAGTAAACGAATATGTTAAGTTACATATTGTGAGCACTAAATAATTTCAGAAGGTTAGGTTTAGCCCTATTTCGCAGCTCTTGTCTAAGTATAACCGTTGTGGGGAGAGACCTCTCATTCGAAGAATTATCTAGTATTAGTAATATGTAATAGTATTCGCGAGCTAGCTAGGGAAAGGTAGCAGGGACTTCTTATGCAGCTGATGGCGGAGTATGGGTTGGAGAGTACCATAGGGAAAGCCTAGGATGAGATTAGGCAGCGATCAGTAGTAGTGAAAAAGGACTTAATGGAGTCAAGGTAATTCTTGAGGAAAGTACGGATAGATGTGGAAGGTATTATGGGCCCATACTACTGAAAGCAGAGGATCCGTACTCAAATCAAGGAGAGCTGAGATTAAACCAGGGAACTTGTAGTGGGTATGAGGTCTCTCAATATTATGTATGACTCTGATGATTGCATGGTTTGTTTCAGAATGGTGATGACACATCATGGAGTAGGAGGTTCAGGGTCTGGGTCAAGTTCGGGTATAGGTTCTGATCCAGTTGATGACGGATTACGCGATTTCATCGCATCCGAGATTACGAGAGGCATCCTTGAGTCGACCCCGATGATTTCCGGGTCGATCAAGGAAGGTACCATTGAGCTGATTGAGGATCGCCTCAGGGCACTTAGGAGTGACATGGCACCAGGTTAGTCAGGGACTCGCACACTCTCATTCAAGGACTTCAGGGTATGTGGAGCGCCAGACTTCTACGGGGTGAAGGACCCCATTATGGCCAGGAGATGGATTGCAGACATCGAGTCTGCACAGTTGACGAGCTTCTTCCCTGAGGGGTCGAAGGTCAGGTATGTTGCTGGTTATTAGAGAGAGTGTGCTAGAGACTAGTGGGAGGAAGTCAGTGGTATGTTGTGTAACACCCAAAATCAGGAAGGCCAAGAAAGGATAGGAAACCCTAAGTTAAAGGGCCGACTCGTCGAGTCCAAGGAGGAACTCGGCGAGTCCGAGGGGGATCTGAGTCAAGGAGTAAGTGACCGACTCGGCGAGTTGGCTAAGGGGATTCGGCGAGTCTGGTCTAAACGAGGAAAACCCTAATCCAGGGAGTTGTATCCTATATAAAGGGTGTTATGTCCCTCCCTCAGCCTCCATATCATCCTAGAGAACCTGTTAACCCTAGATTTCGTGTGAGCTTCCATCATTTGAGAGAAATAGCTTTGGAGGAAGGAAACTTTGGAAAGGAACTTGAAGATCAAGAAGGTTGCCTCATAGGGGAGGTGTAGATTCGAGATCTACTTCAATTTGTGTTCATCTTGGAGGTAATAAGCTGCTATCTTCCCTCCTTTGCATCTAGATCTATTTTTGTTATGAGATTTGGGGGTTTTATGGTTGTTTGAGACCCAATTCGAGTTTGGGGCTTAGATATGTTGTTGCCACTTTAGATCTAGTGTTGGGATGGTCCAATATGTCGTAAAGCATCAGAAGACGAGTAGTTGGTGAAGCCCTTTTGTCCTTAAACCTAGCCCTAGAGTGTTTTGAGCCTAGATCTCTTTAGTTATACGTAAAGTTTGCAACTTTATGTGAGGATTGAGCTTTGGAAGTATGGATCTATGATTTGGAGCCCCTGCATGTCTCGAAAAGCCACTGTATGGATTAAGAACTGGAGCGACTCGGCGAGTCACATGGGTGGACTCGGCGAGTTGGATGAAGTTGGGCAGGAACTCGGAGAGTTGGAAGAACAACTCGGCGAGTCTGTTGAAGTTTTCCTTGGACTCGGCGAGTCTGTTCTTGGACTCGGCGATTCAAGTCGCGAAACCCTAAACCCTTTGAGTTAAAACTCGGATCAGTGAGTTGAGTGGGAACTCGGTGAGTTGGACAGGACAGGACTCGGAAATCGGAGAACTCGGCGAGTCAGTAGGTAGACTCGGCGAGTTGGGTTGACATGGAAGGTTGACTTTGACCAGGACTTTAACGTTGACCAGAGTTGACTTAGTTGACTTGTAACGCCCGCAAATCCGGGCTAGTCAATTTAGAGGCAATAGGGGTCAAAAACGACTTTTCGACAAAATATTACTTAGAATAAATAATCTTAACCAAGTTGTAGTATATGTCACGAGGTTTCCGTACATATAAAGAACGTCGAAATCCGAGTTATAACGAAGAAGTTATGACCCGTCGAAGTTTCGCGACAGAACCGGCACGATACCGGGAAGTGTAAATAGTGAATTTATGATAGAGCGAGATTTAGCCTTAGCAATCTTAACGAAAGTCGTATAATATGTTAAACTAAGAACATCGATAAAAAGAACGCCCAAATCTGACTTCGTATGAAGAAGTTATGATTTTTCAAAGTTTCGGACTAGCAGTGTACAACCCGAAATTCGAATATTAGATCGAGCGATTTTTAGCCGACACAACCTAAACGAGAATCGAAGATCTCGTTGAGATTAGCGTAACGAGAAAAAGATGGGCGAAAACGGATGTCGGATGAAGAAGTTATGAGGATTTAACGGACCAATCTTGTCCCGGCCTATTAATAATATAAAATTTAAAATCGAGCCAAAATTAGCTAACGAAGTCTAAACGAAAGTTGTAGAGTACGTTCCCACCTTCGCGTGGATATAAAGAACGTCGAAAACGGAGCTCGTATGCGAAAGTTATGATTTTTAGAAGTCGAGAATGCAATTTGCGAAGGCTGATAAGGAGCTGATGACGTGGCGCATTGTGGGCCGTCCATCGCTGATCAGATCTCGCTTCGGATGAAGAACACGTCGCCCTCGCTTACGCCCCGCGTCCGAAGCCAGTACGCACCGCGTACCCTCGCCCTTATCTCTTCCGATGTTGCGAGCCAGCTGGTGCGAAGCTGGCACTCTTATCCGATGGCTACGCCCCGCGTAGGTCCGAGGTACGCCCAGCGTACCGAGGCCTAGCAGGGCTATAAAAGGGGGGCGATTATCCTTCATTTTTCACACCTTTCTTCACTCTCTCTCTCTAACTTCTTTCTCTCTCTAAGTGTTCTAAACACCCCCAAACCCTAGGGAACCTCCCTAGCACCCTAGGGAAGCCCTGAGGCTCTCGGAGTCCCGAGAAAAATGAGTTTTTCGGTTTCGAAACGCTGCTCCAATTAAGTCCCGGTTTTCGATAAAATTCGTTGTAAGTGTGCTACGCTTACGCAATTTTTAATATAGCTTTCATATAATTATAGGAATGTTATTAGGTCCTTAAAATAATTATTTAGGCTATTAAAATGAGTTATATCGAGTATTATTAACACTTAATAATACTCGGACTAATGAATTTGTCGCGGTTATCGTTAGACTAAACCCTAGTGGTATCGATACTAGGTTTTATCGAAGGAATATCGTTTTGAGAGTATCGAAGCGTTGTCCGAGTGCTGAGTCACCACCTAATCAAGTGAGTGCATAGTCCCTTTCATCTTACACATAGATATGAAGTATTTTAATATAAATTACGTGCTATATGTGCATATTGTTTGAATACTTGTTGTCTATGCGGGATGAATGATTTATACATGTTTTAAATGATTTAAACTGTATATTTATTTTATATCTACAAATATGTTGGGATAAAACATGGGTAGATGAAATAGTTGGTGAGTGATGAAATAAAATAATGAGAGATAGGTGATGATAGGAAGGTGATGATAGATAGGTGATTATGAATCGGTGATGTAGGATACTACAACCTTGTCCGACAATTTGGAGATGTAGTCATCTACCAGAGTATAGATGGTGACCACGGACTATTATAGACAACCCCGTGGAAACACCAGCAGGCTAGTAACCTGTAGGTGATGAATTACGAGTTCAGGCGATGTTGTGACTACGTATTCATGCGATGATAGACTAACCCTTATCATGATTTACAAGTCCAGGTGATGTTGTGGCTGCGTAATCATGCGATGATACCCTAACTCTTGCTAGACACATATTGAGGGAGTAATCCCCGGATTAGTATTGCCTATGCAATGTAGGCGATGATCCTTAGATAAAGTTCGTAGGAACAATCATATAAGGAAATACGATGTAAGGAGATGAGAAGTAAATATGATATAGGAGATGACCCTTGAGATAATATCTTTAGGGAAGACTAAAAGAAGATAATGGGGATGGGTACTTGGGTTGATTATTTGATTGTTTAAACACAATAACTATATTATTGTGGGTTGAAAACCCTATGTACTCACCAGGTTTCCCAACCTGACCCACTCAGTTTATTTATATCACAGGTGACGATATGAAGTGACATTACACTAAGAGATTTAAAGAGATGTAGATCACTAGTGTAAATCATTGTAAGTTTTGTTTATGCTTATGTTTCGGTATTAACGATGACATCCCAAATGTTTTAAAATGAAATAAATACGTTTCCTCGAAAATGTTTTAATAACGTATTTACCATGTTTTTCTGGGAACAAATTCCGCAACCTTTTTATAAAATGAAGTACTCTTATTTTTATAAAGCATAAACAAACTCGGTCTTTTCTGGCCGTGATTTTGGGGATGTCACAGTTATAAAGTGGGTTAGATCTGATCCCACATCGGCTGGGAAGGAGAACTAAGCATTCCTTATAAGGGGTGTGGATACCTTCCCTATCACAACGCTTTTTAAAGCCGTGAGGGCAGCAGATCCCATAAGAACTCTGCAGTTAAGCGTGCTCGGGCGGGAGTAGTACCAGGATGGGTGACCCCCTGGGAAGTCCTCGTGCCGATTGGCCCAAAGCAGACAATATTGTGATACGTGCCAAAGGGGGATGTTACAAATGGTATCAGAGCCAGGGCACGGGTCGATGTGTTCGACGGGGACGTCGAACCCTATAATGGGGGGTGAAAGTGGGTTAGATCTGATCCCACATCGGCTGGGAAGGAGAACTAAGCATTCCTTATAAGGGGTGTGGATACCTTCCCTATCACAACGCGTTTTAAAGCCGTGAGGGCAGCAGATCCTATAAGAACTCTGCAGTTAAGCGTGCTCGGGCGGGAGTAGTACCAGGATGGGTGACCCCCTGGGAAGTCCTCGTGCCGAGTGGCCCAAAGCGGACAATATTGTGATATGTGCCAGAGGGGGATGTCACATGACTTTTGGGGGACTGTTAAACTAAGTGTTGCGTTGATATTGGTAGCTCGGGGAGCTAGTGGAGTAGGAGTTCAGAGAGTTGTCGGGCAGCAGCTAGAGGGGTTATCAGCAAGTTCAGCAAGTGCAGATGAGTTTCCCTTTGTGTGAATGGGTCTAAGGCCACAATGCTGGCCCATGTAGTTATGAGTAGAAGACCTGGGGGTTAGCCCTAGGCACTGTATGCTAGTATGATATTCCGGACGAGGTCCAATGATAGCGGGCGGGTGCCCAAGGAATGGTTTATATGATAGTTTATACTTGTTGTCTATGTGATACTCGTATGTGCCTGGTAGGGAGGTGAGTGTGGGCGAGGTCCCGTATCTCACCAATAGCAGAGTGTGGATGGTGTTCCACATCTCATTAGCAGCAGATCAGGGGCGAGGCCCAAGTTAGGGAAAGAGTGAGTGTAGGTTGGGCCCGTATCTCACTATCAGTAGGAGCATGGACGGGGTTCCATGACTCATCAGTAGCAGGACAAGGGCGAGGCCCAAGATAAGCAAGGCCTTAGGACAGGATCCCTTAGTATATGTTTAGCTTATGTGATGAGATATGTTTATGTGCTATTATATGTTAGCGGGCGAGGCCCAGTGACAGGCGAGGCATAAGTGAAACAAATATGTATCCGAGCGGGGCTCGAAGCCGTGCGAGGCCTGGAGCGGCGGGGCCGTTGTAGCGGGCGAGGCCCAAGGTAGGGGGCGAGGCCCAGAATAGCGAGCGTGGCCTAGTATGTGAAGTATGTGGTAGGGTGGGGAACTCACTAAGCTTCGTGCTTACGGTTTTAAGTTTTGGTTTCAGGTACTTCTGGTAGCGGAGGGAAGAGCTCGGGGTGATCGCATGGCACACACCATAGATTAGACAGCCTGGGAATGCTTTACTCTGATAACGAACATTTGTTTTGGAAATTAATACTCTGATTATGTTTTGGATTGATGATTTTTCTTTAAGTAATGTTTTATTAAAAGAAATTTTTTGGGACGTTACAAGTTGGTATCAGAGCCTTGGTTTGAGGAATTCGGACGTACTCTTGGGTGTGTCTGAACTCAAACTAAGGAATTGGTATGCAATTTTTCAAAATGAAAAGACAGTTTTGTAAAATGAGTTTGAGAAAGAAAACAGTTTTAGAAAAGCAAAAGAACTCAGAAAGAAAAGAATTTTGAAAGGAGAAAAAGGGTGTGGTGCATGCAATCAGCCAAGCTCAAGTTAGTACCCCAAAATAGCCATACAAGTTTATGATTTGATTATCAGTTAGTAGAACAGCATGCTAGATTAGGACTAAGGATCTAGGGGGGATGCCTTATGTGCCTGTTATATGCGCTTTTGAGCTGCATGATAATGCTGGTTAGATAGTAGTAGGATAGCATGTTTAGGTTATGCCTGAGTTATGAGTTTGTGTTTCATGCTAGTACAGATTCTTGCTATGTGGATATGATTGCTTGAGTATGTTATGGTTAGATTTTCCCTTGTCTGAATGTTGCTTGCTTTGTGCATTGTGGGATTATGAGGGATGGGAGTTAGCCATTAGGTGAATACGTCACCTCACATGTGATCAGGGTTGAATAATCTCAGAGTACTGGATTTGGCCCTATTACGCAGCTCTTGTCTGAGTCCAACCATTGTAGGGACGAGTCTTTTACTCGAAGGATTATCTGAGCCTCGTCACATGTGATGGTATTCAGGTGATGGCTAATTGGCATCACAAGGAGGCCTTCAGCAGCTGAGGACTGGTTTGAGTTGAGTCGGAGGTTCCCTAGGGTAATCCTAGGATGAGATAGTGCTGGGAGCAATAGTAATGGAAAAGGGACCTGGTGGAGTCGAAGCAATTCCTGAGGAAAGTACTAATAGATGTGGAAGGTAGTATGGTCCCGCACTACTAAAAGCAGAGGGTCCGTACTCGATTCGGGAAAGGCCAAGACAAGACCGGGAACCTGGTAGTACGTGTGTTTGGTCTCGCATCAGTGATTAGTATTCTGATAGTGGATGTATGATATTTTCAGCATGGTGACGTTGCGAGAGAGATCAGTGGGCGGATCAGGTGCCAGAGAGGGATCAGGCTCGGGTTCAGGAGCCGAGCAGCTCGGGGAGCGAATGAGGGAGTTGATATCAGTGGAGGTTACGCGCAGTATTCTAGATCAGACTCCTGTGATCTTTGGCACGGTCAAGGAGGGTATATTGGAGATTTTGGATGAGAGGCTGGGAGCCTTCCATACCGAGATGATGGCTTTGATGGGAGCGCGTACCTTAACATTTCGAGAGTTCAGGGCTTGAGGGGCACCAGATTATCATGGGGCTAGGGACCCCATCGCTAGCAACAGATGGTTGGTTGATGTTGCTAATGCATTCCATATGCGTCGGTGTCCTGAGGGGGACAAGGTCAGACTCGCTTCCTGTCTTCTGAAGGACAGAGCGAGGGATTGGTGGGAGGAGATCTGTCATGCTTTGGGGGATGATGTCGCGTTGGACGCAATGACTTGGAGCGATTTCTCGGCCAGGTTCAGGGCGGAGTTTTCGCCAATTATTGAGGTGCAGCAGTTGGCACGGGAGTTTCAGGATTTGACGCAGACCACTGAGACTGCGGCGGAGATCACCGCAAAGTTCAGGGAGAGGGCTCTTCTTGTACTGCGGTGTGTCGCGGATGAGGAGATGAAGAAGGCCCGATACCATGAGATGTTGAGGGATGACATCAGGCAGTTTGTGAGCGGGTCCAGCTGCAAAACGTTGGAGGATATGATCGCGCGAGCTAGAGAGAGAGAGAGAGAGATTGATTTGGAGCAGATTCGGAAGAGGAAGCCGGATGAGGTTCAGGCAGCCACAGGCTCGGGCAAAAGGCCCAGGGGATCGGATTCGAGATCGAGGGATTATCAGGACCGTAGTCGGTGCGGGAAGTGTGGCAGGGCACACGGGGGCGCATGCAGGAGTGGTAGCGGTGGTGAGTCTGGTTGCTTCAAGTGCGGTCAGACTGGTCATTTTAGCAGGGATTGTACTGTTACCACCACTTCTGGATCTGACCTAATATGTTTTCACTGCAATCAGCGGGGCCACAAGAAGGCCCAGTGCCCCAGTTTGCTTCCGGTAGGGCGGGTGATGGCACCTGCCCCCTGCAACTTTGAGGATCACGGACGGCCGTCAGGGCCGAGCAGAGGCGCCTGTGGTAGGAGGCAGGGCTTTTCAGACGACTACCTTGGAGACGCGAGCAGCATCGGACGTTGCAGGTATGCGATTTCCATTTTCAGTTCTTTTATTTGTGCATGATTATATTGTTATGGTTCTGCATCATTATCGATATGAGTATTTTATTTTTGTGTGGCTTGATTGTGATTGAGTTATATGCCATCTGCATACCTTGGATATTTGAATGGTAGTTAAGGGATGGGCTCTATTGGAGAAGGTTACTTAGGATGCAATAACTGTAGCATGCCTAGGAGGGACTTGGTGTGTCTCGCTAGCGTGGAGTCGTATAGTTTTATAAATGGACTGGTTAGATCCCTAGCTATGGTAAGCTTGGGGTTCCTCAACAGATTGATTATGGAATGGTAGCAAGGATTGGGATTTCTTTTCGAGCATTGAGCGGCGAGGTGTAAGCAGGATCGAAGTGGGGGAGAATCCTCCGAGTGTACAAGGGTGAGAGCACGCAAATCCTGAATGAGTACGCGGTCTCTGAGAAGGAAAAGAAGTAGTACAACGTTTGATGGATCGAGGAGTTCAGGGTTGGGAGTTTGAGAAACTCCCCATCAGTTAGTGCATGTAATGGTGATGGTTAGTACATGGTTGGGAATTCAGGTTAGAGGATCGCCTGTAGGACTCGAGTGAGTCGGAAGGAGGATCTTGAGAACTGATAGCATGGGGTTCTTTCATGTTAGCGGTCAGTGGTAGAAAGTGTTGTAAGACTACGGGGCAGCCGTAGCATCCACTAGCAGTCAATGATGGAAGGTGATGTAAGACTGCGGGTAAGCCGTAGCATTCCATAGTAGCTTCATTGGTGGAGTTGGGGCGAGGCCCTTATCTCCTAGTGGTTAGATAGGGATCAGGAATGGGTAATGGACGAGAATGGTAGGGAGTTTGCCTATATAGCCCTAGAGAGGTGAGACCTTGGGAGAGGCCGCTCCAGGATATAGTTAGGTGAGACCCATGGGCGAGGCCCGTATGAGAGTAGCAGTATAGGTGAGACCTGAGAGTAGGGTTGCTCAGTAGTATGGTTGGGTGAGACCCGTGGGCGAGGCCCGAGCGAGAGTGGTTAGACAAGTGGGACTCGAAGGATAGAGGCGGGTGAGACCCGTGGGCGAGGCCCGTGAGTTTTAGCAGCACAGGTAGGACCTGGTAGGGACCTTAGTGTCAAGATAGGGGATCGAGGATCCCAGGATTGTAGTGCCTGAATGGTAGAATAGATTGAGCAGTTATAAGTGGTCAAAGTTTCTTCGGAAGTCGCTGGGAGCGACTAGGAGTTGTGTTGGGGCTAGCGACCGGTGGGAGCCGGTAATTCGAAAGGAAGATAAGGAATAGCAGAAATTTCTAGCCAGTAGCAGTGCTGGTAAGCGGTCTATGCTGGAATTCAGTTAGTTGATCGTGGGGTGCTCGACACCCAATTATAGTAGAGAGGAATGCCCAGTGGATACTGGCAATAATGACCCGTACCGGAGGTAGCGGGAGTAATGGATTTGGTGAAGGATAGGACCTTCACAGCGACAAAGGAAATAGTTGGTTATGGAGCATCGCCTTGGGAAGGCGAGGAAAACGCACAAGGAAAGAGGGGGTGAACCCCTATGGGTTCAGTTGCAATACTCGGAGAGTATCAGAAGGATTTTTGGTTGAGTAAGTTGTGTTTCCAGAATGTTCAGGGTCATGGTTGACCCGAGATTATTATCCGCAAGGATTAATGGTCTTCAGGAAGACCGGGCGAAAGGCCAGCGAAGGTAGGCAACGGGTGTTGGATTAATAAGTAGAGTATTGGAAGCAGATCGTAGGCGGTTGGCCATAGCAAACTTCGAGGACGAAGTTTAGTTTAAGTGTAGGAGAGTTGTAACACCCAAAATCAGGAAGGCCAAGAAAGGATAGGAAACCCTAAGTTAAAGGGCCGACTCGTCGAGTCCAAGGAGGAACTCGGCAAGTCCGAGGGGGATCCGGGTCAAGGAGTAAGTGACCGACTCGGCGAGTTGGCTAAGGGGATTCGGCGAGTCTGGTCTGAACGAGGAAAACCCTAATCCAGGGAGTTGTATCCTATATAAAGGGTGTTATGTCCCTCCCTCAGCCTCCATATCATCCTAGAGAACCTGTTAACCCTAGATTTCGTGTGAGCTTCCATCATTTGAGAGAAATAGCTTTGGAGGAAGGAAACTTTGGAATGGAACTTGAAGATCAAGAAGGTTGCCTCATAGGGGAGGTGTAGATTCGAGATCTACTTCAGTTTGTGTTCATCTTGGAGGTAATAAACTGCTACCTTCCCTCCTTTGCATCTAGATCTATTTTTGTTATGAGATTTGGGGGTTTTATGGTTGTTTGAGACCCAATTCGAGTTTGGGGCTTAGATATGTTGTTGCCACTTTAGATCTAGTGTTGGGATGGTCCAATATGTCGTAAAGCATCAGAAGACGAGTAGTTGGTGAAGCCCTTTTGTCCTTAAACCTAGCCCTAGAGTGTTTTGAGCCTAGATCTCTTTAGTTATACATAAAGTTTGCAACTTTACGTGAGGATTGAGCTTTGGAAGTATGGATCTATGATTTGGAGCCCCTGTATGGCTCGAAAAGCCACTGTATGGATTAAGAACTGGAGCGACTCGGCGAGTTGGATGAAGTTGGGCAGGAACTCGGCGAGTTGGAAGAACAACTCGGCCAGTCTGTTGAAGTTTGCCTTGGACTCGGCGAGTATGTTCTTGGACTCGGCGATTCAAGTCACGAAACCCTAAACCATTTGAGTTAAGACTCAGATCAGTGAGTTGAGTGAGAACTCGGTGAGTTGGACAGGACAGGACTCGGAAATCGGTGAACTCGGCGAATCAGTAGGCAGACTCGGCGAGTAGGGTTGACATGGATGGTTGACTTTGACCAGGACTTTGACGTTGACCAGAGTTGACTTAGTTGAATTTTGGGGGACTGTTAAACTAAGTGTTGCATTGATATTGGTAGCTCGGGGAGCTAGTGGAGCAGGAGTTCAGAGAGTTGTCGGACAGCAGCTGGAGAGGTTATCAGCAAGTTCAGCAAGTGCAGATGAGTTTCCCTTTGTGTGAATGAGGCTAAGGCCACAATGCCGACCCATGTAGTTATGAGTAGAAGACCTGGGGGTTAGCCCTAGGAACTGTATGATAGTATGATATTCAGGACGAGGTCCAATGATAGCGGGCGGGTGCCCAAGGAATGGTTTATATGATAGTTTATACTTGTTGTCTATGTGATACTCGTATGTGCCTGGTAGGGAGGTGAGTGTGGGCGAGGTCCCGTATCTCACCAATAGCAGAGTGTGGATGGTGTTCCACATCTCATTAGCAGCAGATCAGGGGCGAGGCCCAAGTTAGGGAAAGAGTGAGTGTAGGTTGGGCCCGTATCTCACTATCAGTAGGAGCATGGACGGGGTTCCATGACTCATCAGTAGCAGGACAAGGGCGAGGCCCAAGATAAGCGAGGCCTTAGGACAGGATCCCTTAGTATATGTTTAGCTTATGTGATGAGATATGTTTATGTGCTATTATATGTTAGCGGGCGAGGCCCAGTGACAGGCGAGGCATAAGTGAAACAAATATGTATCCGAGCGGGGCTCGAAGCCATGCGAGGCCTGGAGCGGCGGGGCCGTTGTAGCGGGCGAGGCCCAAGGTAGGGGGCGAGGCCCAATATGTGTAGTATGTGGTTATGCATGGTATGTGGTAGGGTGGGGAACTCACTTAGCTTCATGCTTATGGTTTTCAGTTTTGGTTTCAGGTACTTCCGGTAGCGGAGGGAAGAGCTCGGGGTGATCGCATGGCACACACCATAGATTAGACAGCCTGGGAATGTTTTACTCTGATAACGAACATGTGTTTTGGAAATTATACTCTGATTATGTTTTGGATTGATTATTTTGCTTTAAGTAATGTTTTATTAAAAGAAATTTTTAGTCTTGAATTTTGGGATGTTACATGTTGAGAGCCCCAGCCATTGAGGCTATAACCTGGTCAGACTTTGTGACCATATTTCTGGCCGATTTTGCACTAGCTGTGGAGATTCAGCAACTAGCCAAGGAGTTCTTAGATATGAGACAGACTACTGAGACGGTGACGTAGATTACTGCCATGTTTAGGGAAATGGCCTTCTTGGTGCCTCAGTATGCGGGTGATGAGGAGATGAAGAAAACCCTGTACCATGACATGTTGAGAGCTGACATTCGGAAACGTGTCAGTTACTCGGCATGCCCGAATTTTGATGACATGATAGCCAGGGCACAAGAGAGGGAGATTGACATAGAGCACGTTAGGAAGAGCAAGGCAGAGGCTGGGCGGACGACTAGGGTTTTGGCGAAGAAACCCAAGGGATCCGAATCAAGGTCGAAGGGCCACCAGGGTCAGAGCCGCTGTGGGAAATGCGGTAGGCCACACGAGGGAGTGTGCAGAGTTGGGGGATCGGGTTGCTATAAGTGTGGCAAGACTGGGCACTTTAGTGCCGCACTTATAGCAAGGATTGTAGAGCTCCTACCCCCACCATTCGGACATCATAACTGATTTTATTACATTGCAATCAAAGGGGCCACAAAAAGGCTAACTGCCCTAGATTGACATCAGGAGCCCCAGTGACGACGCCAACTCCAATGACCCTGCAAATCACGGATGGCCGATAGGACAAGACAGATGCTCTAGTGGCGAGGAGTCGAGCCTTCCAGTTGACCGCCGAGAAGGCGCTTGCCACACCAGATGTGGTGACGGGTATGTTTTCTTCTCCCTAACCTTTATTACATGTCACTTTTGATATTTATATTCTATGTGTTTTGTTTAGGATCGTTCCATGTGAACGGCATCCCAGTACATGTGTTATTTGACTAAGGGGCAACCCGATCATTCGTATCTCTTGCACTCAGCATGAGGTTTGGTGAGTCTTTAGGCATGTTGGATTGTCCTTTAGAGGTCGAGATTGCGGACGATCGATCTGTAACGCCCGTAGATCAGGGCTAGTCAATTTAGAGACAATAAGAGTCAAAAATGACTTTTTGATAGAAGATTATTTAGGATGAATAATCCTAACTAAGTTGTAGTATATGTTACAAGGTTTCCGTGCATATAAAGAACGCCAAAATCCGAGTTATAACGAAGAAGTTATGACCTGTCGAAGTTTCGCGACAGAACCGGCATGACACAGCGCGACGTAAAAAGTGAATTTACGTTAGAGCGATATTTAGCCTTAGCAATCTAAACGAGAATCGAATATCTCGTTGTTGGTATCGAAGCGATAAAAAGTTAGGCGAGAACGGACGTCAAACGAAGAAGTTATGAATTTATAACGAAGTTTTCTGTCGCGGCCTATTAAAAATAAATAATAAAAATAAAAGCCAAAATTAGCCGACGGAGTCTAAACGAAAGTTGTAGAGCGTAGTCTCACCTTCGCGTGGATATAAAGAACGTCGAAAACGGAGTTCGTATGAAGAAGATATGAATTTCCGAAGTTTATTAATCAATTTGTATTTAAATTTAAAAGGAAATTCGGAAGCATTATCCGAAGGAGTCACCGGTCTGATCCGAGGTACGCGCCGCGTACTCGAGTACGCCCCGCGTACTCCGAAGTGTCGACATTCGCAGCAAGTGGCTTCGGATGACGCACGCAGTGACGTTTTTCGGAGCAGTACGCCCCGCGTACTCCAAGGCTCCAGCCTCCTATAAATAGGATGCGAGGGCAGCCGACCCAATTGCCAATTTCTTCTCTTCTCTCTCCCGTTTTGCATTGTTTTGCGTACCAGAAATACCCCGACACCCCGGTATTATTCTCTAGCCCCGAGGCAAGTCCCGAGATCCCGAAGATCCCGAGAAGTGCGGTTTCCAAGCCGAAGCTCTGCCCGCGAGAAGTTCGATTTTTGTGGAGATCTTCCAGATCTGCGGTGGATTACTACTTCTGCAAGTCGTAGTGTTGTCCGATCATCTTCTGATCAAGTGAGTGTATACTACCTTTCATAAACACGATAATAATACAAGTATGGTTTGAGTGTATTAAGTATATTGTTGTTTATATGTGTGGGTGTGTAGTTGCTTTCTTCTAACACATCAATATGAAGTATTTGTTATGAAATACGTGCTATGTGTTTATATGTTATTTGTCTATTTGAGATGGACATGGAAATTGGAGTTTTATACAGGTGTTAAATGATTTAAACTGTGTAAGTATTTATATCTACAAAATTGTTGGGTAGAACAAGGGTAGATGGGATAGTTGGTGACTATGGAGTTAGCGCCTATTATTAGGTAAACCTTGGTGACTATGGAGTTAGCGCCTTTTGTATAAACCTTGGTGACTATGGAGTTAGCACCTATTGTATAAACCTTGGCGACGATGTGACTTCGTGCCTATTTGATGAACCTTGGCGACTATGGAGTTAGCGCTTGTTAAGTAAACCTTGGCGACTATGGAGTTAGCGCTTGTTAAGTGAACCTTGGTGACTATGGAGTTAGCGCCGCTTGAGTAAACCCCGACGACTATGGAGTTAGCGTCTGATAAACTATGGATTTAGTACTCGATAGATAAACTTTGGCAGCAATGGATTTCGTGCCGATTCCTTAGGAATAAGTGAATGAAGGATAGTTGGTTCTTAGGGTGAAACCTTAAGAAGATAATGGGGATGGGTATTTGGGTTGATTGTTTGATAATTGAATATAACAAATGTATTATTGTGGGTTGAAAACCCTATATGCTCACCAGGCTCCCAAGCCTGACCCACTCAGTTTTCTTTTCATTACAGGTAATGACACAAGAGTATAAGTCGGCGGACTTGACGAGAGATTTTGGATTATAGATTAGTAGTTGAATAACTATTGTAAGGTCTATTTTATGTTGTTTATGCTTTTGGTCTGTAACGAACATGACATCCCGAGGTTTTATTATTTAATAAAAATACATTCTTTTCGAGAAATGTTTTGATAAAATGGTTATCATATTTTATTTTGGGAACAAATTCCGCAACCGTTTTCTTTAAACGATCACTCTGATTTTGAAAACAAAGCATAAACAAATCGGTCTTTTCTGGCCGTGAAATTGGGGATGTCACACGATCCGTCCGGGCATTAGAGGTTTATAGAGATTGTGTCTTGAGGATGTATGACAAGCGTTACCTCGTGGATTTGGTTCCCATTCCTCTACATGGGAATAAAGTCACCATAGGCATGGATTGGTTGATCCCTAATGGGGCGGTGATCGACTGTGAGCAGCATTTGGTTCATGTTAGGAACCCAAGTGGGGGAGAGTTGGTGATTCAGGGCGAGAGGCCGCAGCGTGGGCCAGCTTTGTGTTCAGCAATGAGGGCTAGGTGCTACCTTTAGTAGGGTTGCGCAGGCTATGTCGCCTACGTTATGGATACCCGGGAGGTAGGTAAAGCGATCGTGAGCGATTTTCCAGTTGTGCGGGAGTACCCGAATGTGTTTCCGGAGGAGTTGCCTGGGATACCTCCAGAGAGACAGGTGAATTTCAGGATTGAACTAGTTCCGGGTGCGGCTCCGATAGCCAAAGCACCATATCGGTTGGCTCCTCCCGAGATGCATGAGTTGTCTACAAAGCTGCAGGAGTTGTTAGACAAGGGATTTACCAGGCCGAGCAGTTCACCTTGGGGAGCCCCGATTATGTTTGTAAAGAAGAAGGCTCACATCGGATGTGCATACCGGGAGTTGAATACGGTAACGGTGAAGAACCGTTACCCACTCCCGAGGATTGATGATCTCTTCGACCAGCTTCAGGGGGCATCTTGGTTTTCTAAGATCGACTTGCGTTCAGGCTATCACTAGATGAGAGTCAGGGATGAGGATGTACAGAAGACTGCTTTCCGGACTCGTTACGGTCATTACGAGTTCGTGGTGATGCCCTTTAGGCTCACCAATGCCCCTGCCGCGTTCATGGACCTCATGAACCACTTATGCAAACCGATGTTGGACGGGTCTGTGATAGTCTTTATTGATGACATTTTGGTTTACTTCAAGACGCAAGAGCAACACGAGAAGCACTTGCGAGAGGTATTGGATACCCTGAGGACGGAGAGCTTGTACGTCAAGTTCTCCAAGTGTGAGTTTTGGTTGCACGAGGTGCAGTTTCTGGGGCACCTTGTCAACCAGAACGATATTCTGGTCGACCCGACCAAATTGGTGGCTATGATGAGATGGGAGGTTCCGAAGTCTCCATCTGAGATTCGGAGTTTCCTTGGTTTAGCAGGATATTATCGGATATTCATTCAGGATTTCTCCAAGATAGCGGTACCCTTGACCCGGCTGACGAAGAAGGTTGGTGTCTTTCACTAGGGGCCTGAGCAGCAGGCAACGTTCGAAACTTTGAGGCAGAGGTTGTGCGAGGCACCGATATTAGCCCTACCAGAGGGCGTTGAGGATTTTGTAGTGTACTTTGATGCGTCCATCTCGGCTCTGGGCGCAGTATTGATGCAGAGGGGGCACGTCATCGCCTACGCCTCGAGGCAGCTAAAGCCTCACGAGGCGAATTACCCGACACACGACCTGGAGTTGGGGCGGTTGTTTTCGCCCTCAAGATTTGGCAAGACTACCTCTACATGGTCCGTTGTACCATTTACACGGACTACCAGAGCCTAAGGTATCTGATGGACCAACAGTCTCTGAACATGAGACAACGACGATGGTTGGACGTGGTGAAACATTACGACTATGAAATCCTCTACCACCCGGGGAAGGCCAACGTTTTGGCCGATGCACTTAGCCACAAGGCATTCACAAACCTAATCAAAGACATCTTCTTGAGGATGACAATAGTGACTTCGCTTTTGGAGCGGATCCGGGAGGCCCAACAGGAGGCTATGAAGGAGGAACACCGGAAGAGCGAGCATATCGTGGGTCAGATTTCCACCTTTGACTATGATAGTTGCGAGTTGTTGACACTCCATCATAGAGTGTGGGTTACGTACGTGGGTAGTGTGTGCCAGATCCTGATGGAGGAAGCGCACAAGTCCATATTTGCCATCCATACCGGGGTGACGAAGATGTATAGAGATCTTTGTCCTGATTACCAGTGGCCCTACATGAAGCGGGATGTAGCCTGGTACGTTGAGAGGTGCTTGACCAGCAGGAAGGTCAAGTTCGAGCATGAGAGACCTCACGGAAAGACGCAGCCGTTGGATATCCCGGTGTAGAAATGGGAGCATATTACTATGGATTTCATCACGAAGCTTCCCAGGACCGCTCGAGGAGAGGGTTCGATTTGGGTCATCGTGGATCTGTTGACCAAGAGTACCCATTTCATTCCGATCCATGAGAGCATTTCGGCCGAGAAGCTGGATGACATCTACATCAGAGAGGTAGTAGCTCGACACGGAGTGCCAGTTTCCGTGATATCTGACCGAGATGTACGGTTCACTTACAGGTTCTGGAAGAAATTTCATGATGACTTGGGAACTCGTTTGCACTTTAGCATGGCTTTTCACCCACAGACGAATGGTCAGAGCGAGCGGACCATCCAGACTTTGGAGGATATGATGTGGGAATGCGTTTTGGACTTTGGTGGTAACTGGGATACCTACCTTCCCTTGGAAGAGTTTTCCTACAATAATAGCTACCACGTGAGCATCGACCGTCCTTCTTTCGAGATGCTTTATAGGAGGAAGTGCAAAACCCCAATATGATGGGGTGAGGTTGGACAGAGAGTCATGGGGAATACCGAAGTGATACTCAAGACGACGGAGAAGATCCCGCAGGTCCGAATCAGACTCCAGAAGGCCTAGAGTTGGCATAAGAGCTACGCCGACAGACGTCGATAATACCTGGAGTTTCAGGTAAGAGATATGGTCCTCCTGAAGGTGTCACCTGGGAACGGTTTCATACAGTTGCGTATCGACTAGATATATTGGACCATTCAAGGTATTAGCCGGGGTGGGCCAGGTTGCGTATCGACTGGATCTGCCAACCGAACTTAGCCAGATCCACAACACCTTTCATGTCTCCCAGTTGCGGAAGTGCTTGGTAGATGACTCCACAGTGGTGCCTTTAGAGGATATTCAGGTGGATGACAGCCTGAACTACATCGAGCGACCAATAGCCATCCTCGATAGGAATACGAAGGATCTGAGGAACAAGAGGGTGGAGTTGGTGAAGGTGCAGTGGCAGCACAGCAAGGGATCGGAATGGACGTGGGAGCCAGAGGATGAGATGAGGGAGCACCACCCAAAGCTATTTCCAGACGCAACAGACTTTGAGGACGAAGTCTGAAATAAGTAGGGGAAATTTGTAACATCCAGTTCTTGGTATGTATGTAATTCAAAATTTATTCATTTATGTATAGAAACTCGACGAGTTGGAGGCCCCAAACTCGTCGAGTAGGGATGGAATTTGGACGCGGGTTGTGAAGTCTACTCGAGGAGTTGAGCGCCTCAACTCGACAAGTAGGACTGGCATAATGAAACCCTAATTTTCAGGATTTTGCACCCTATTTAAACACCTTAACCTCCAAAGGTTGGCCTCATTTACTGCCTTCAAGTCCCAAACCCTAAATCTTGAAACCCCCAATGCCTTGTATGAGCTTGTGAGTCATTTTTTGAGAGAAAACTTGTGCATTTGAAGCTTGTGGAAGAAGAAGAATCTTGAGGATACTTTGTGTCTACAGATACTTATTGAAACCTTTTAAAAAGAAAAAGAGTCGACGGACTCTCAAGAAGAAGTGAGTAGATCTAGAAACTTCACTTCATTTGCAGCACTTTCAGGTAAGCAAGTCTCAAAGTTTCTTAATGATTACTTAGATCTATTCATCTTCATTTTTATTGAGTCTTTGGTCCAAATATCTTCATCCTTGAGAAATGGACGTCCCAAGTGAGTATACTTCCATATCTAGGACCTTAAAGGGCTTTCATGGCATAAAGGTGCAAACTTTATGTCCATTGAAGCCCCATGCAAGCTTTAGGATGTCATTTTGGCCTTTTAAGCTCCAAAAGGCCATGCATGGAGAGAAAGTCAGAGAATTTACGTGTTCATGTGGTGTCTTGGGTCTAGATCTCAGTTTCTATGCCTTAGCTTGATGTATTTGTTGGATTAGTGTCTAAGTCCATAACTATTTTGGTATGCACTTGACCCGATGGTGCATGGTCCTTTTGGGTTGCCTTCACCAAAGCAACTTGATAGGATGAATTATGGAGAGAAAGGATTAATTATGATTTATTAATATATTATGAGAATAATATATTAAAGGAGAAATCATATTGTTTAATTAATATTAGTCAATAATTAATTAGGAATTAATTTTGTGGCTAAAAGACATTAATTAAACTTAAGGGACTAGAACTGTCAATTGTATGATAGTTGAATATTAAGCTAATGGACTCCATATTAGAGGGGTGGACGAATTCTATGGGGAAACCCATTAGAAATCGTCCTAGGCCTTTAAGGAAGGAGTCCATGGGTTTCTTAGGGCCTAAGCAGTCAAATTAGGGTTTCCTTGTTTGATAGCCCTAATAGACTCACTATTTAAAGGACCCTTGAGACTCAAAAACGTGGTGAACTAATTGATTAGGGTTTCCAGTCGTTTTTGGGTGTCTCCTCTCTCCTTATTCTTCATCCTCTTACTCTTGGTGTTTGTGAACCATTAGAGGAGTGACACTTGTGACTCTAAGCTTTCTAAAGTCATTACAAGGAGGATTTGAGATTGTTATTGCTACATAACAATCAAGGTAAGATCTAAAAACCCTTTCTCGTGTTAATATGATTAATTGTATGCTAGAACTAGGGTTTAAAGTCTTGGATGAATTGCATGTACAATAGAGAAACCTAGATCCAAGCATTAGGGTTTACATGAGCACATAGGATGTTCTAATGGCTAAAACCCATCAGTGGTATCAGAGCCTAGATTGGTTTCTATTGTATTGATGCCTTGGTTATTTCATCAAGCTTCAAAAATCGATTTTTTGGTCCCCTGTCTGATGAACTCGACGAGTTCCAATGTGGACTCGGCGAGTTCGAGCGTCAGAAGGAGGTAGTTTTGGGATTTCTTGTTGTTTTTCTTGAGGATACTTGCCTTAACTGTTTTGTGTCATTAAAATCCGATTTTAAACATATATTTGAGTATATCCTTGACCAAAAAAAAGATAATTACCAATTGATTAGATAATAACTTCCTTATATGATTAAAGATTGATTATTTGTATTAATTGGGTAACTTATCTTGCAAGAAATTGAAATTAGGTCAAATATAGATAATGACCAAATTAATTGTTTAATTACTATTATTTGTTATTTGATCTTTATGTTGTAAAAAAGTTTCAGTTATCTCCCTTTTAGGTTTTATAGTTTAGATTTGAACTTGAAGGTTCCGTTTTGAAATTTAAATAGTTGAAACCCTCATGTTTTGAAATGTTTCAAAACTTGCCCTCAAGTTTTGGAATTTAAAAGTTGATTAAAAGTTTAATTTAGAAATGTTAAATTCTAAAACCCTAGTATTGTTTTGAAAAGTTCATATCACACCCTTATAGTTTTATTAATTAATTAAAGTGTATAATTATTAAATTAGACCACCTAGTATTTTAAAAGTGTAAAATACACCCTATACTATATATATCATTAAAAGTCTAATATTATATATGTATGAGTAAAGTGTCAAGTCTTACCGTTAGTAGGCCTCATTCACGAAGCTGGTCTATAAGGGGTGTTTAAGGAACTTGCCTATAAAATGGCAATTGAATGGGTATCCACTCTTACCCACCGCACTCTTGACTAGTGGAGGGTCGTTAGCCGAACGGGTACGATATGACAGAAACCTTCCATTATAAGTATAATGAAGTACAAAAGTAACTAAATGCTTTCATAAAATTCCCAATCTTAGTTACTTTAGGCAAAAGTGAATTGATGCAATTCCATGAAATTACCCTTTGTGCCCTTGCGAAGACGTTAGTGGAGCGTGTGTGGTTAACTAGCACACTAAATGGTTCTAAGCAAAGGTAGCAAAGGGTGACTCAATGTTTATCATAGTTCGGTGGAGCGTGTGTGGTTAACTGGCACATCTAATAGGTGATTGTAACATGTGGGGGCACCATGTAAGTTTGCATGGTTATTCACACCCGCTTTGTGATCCTCGGTATCCTAGTCACAAACTAGAGGGGAATATCGAGATTTAAACATGCCATTGAAAAGTTCAATGAATCTCAAAACATCTAGGAATTTTCAATAGATTTAAAACTAAAGTTTCTTTTTCGTTTTTCATGGTGGAAATTAGTGAATCGTCATTCACTTACCTTCAAATATTCTGCAACTGGATTACGTCATCCCTTTTCTAGGTTGTAGAGTATTGTGTTGGGTCCTAGCCTTAATATCTCATTTGGGTGATTTATTATGGACTCAATCAATCAAATAACTTGAATTTAATTTTTCTCCCGTTTTGTAGATGTCAAAGTATGACAACTATGGTCTTCCCAAATCCCGTGGAACAAGCTTTTCACATGAAGATGATATTCCACGATTCGATTGAGGAACACGAGATCATGCTTCACTTCCTCCACCTCCTCCTATTATTCTCCCTAACCCTTAAGTTTAAAAGATTGAAAAGTTCAAACTCACTCAAGCCCTTTTGGCAAGTAAACATGAAGAAGGAAAGTCAGTGTGTGCACACATCCTAGAGATGAAGTCACACATTGATAGATTAAGAATGTTGGGATCTGTTGTCTGTGAGGAGTTGGCTGTTGACTGGGTTCTTCAGTCACTTCTTGACTCATATAGTGAGTTCGTAAGAGAGTACTATATGATGAACCACAATGTAACCCTCATTGATCTCACCTATATGCTTATTGTTGCTGAATCAACAATGATTTGGCGCACTAGAAAAGCAAAGTTGATTGGTGGATCGGCCTTCTAGACCTCTATAGATATAGGCAATGGCAACGAAAGGCATGCCATGATCGAAAAGTTTGATCATAAGAGAAAGGCAAAGTCAGAAGTAGTTCCGTGTGTTGTTCCAAAAGAGTCAATTTGCTTTTATTGCCAAGAGAAGGGGCATTGGAGACGAAGCTGCCCTATTTACCTAGGAGATCTAAGAGATGGGAAAGTCAAAACGTATGGCTCTACTTTAGGTAAAATCCATTAACTAAATATTTTAAGTTCCTATTCTAGATTCTTAATACATGATGTGATAAGATTACATTTCGATGTCTTATAGGATCGAAGAAAAGAGAGGAAGCTTAAGGGAAGAAGTGAGCGGAATCTAATCGTGAAGAAATGGATTTCGATCGCATTACTTGAAGATTAGAATCGTGTGCTACTACTTGGAGTTAGAATAAGATTACTAAGAAATATGTATGCAATAAAATAAATTTTGATTGTTATATTATTTATTTATCCTTGCAATGGCGTGCATGAAAAAATTGATGTTTCAAAGTTTATATTATTAGCAATAATGGATTTGATTCTTAATTATGTTATTTGTGGAAAGGTCAAGAATTTACCAAATAGGGAAAGTTTCTCATCGCCCAAGTTTCAATTGGATAGAAACTTGGAATCATACAACAAGTATTGCATGATGAATGAGAAGTTTCATATTTGGAAATTAGACTAATTCGTTGACAAAGTGTCAAGTGAAGGACTAGGAGATCAAGTACACAAGGTTGTGTGTTAATCAACTCCACCACAAGAGTGACAAAGATATTCATCATGATTTACTAGAAGTTTAGTGGATATGATTATACTTATAAGATTAAGTGTAATTCCAAGTTGATTTGAAAGAGTTTAAATCAATTGCAGAACGAATAAGAAAAATCAAGTAGGCAGAAAGATAAAAGTTTCTCTATTCTAAGAAGAAGGGAGAGTACCTTTATTATGTTTTATGATATGTCTTAATGATTAAGAACCATATCTCAATTGATCCTCTAAGTGAGTCTTAGTGCAATTGTATGTCTGAGAAGAGGAATCAAGAATTGAAAAAATGGTTAAATCAAGAAGTCAATCATACTTCGTTCCAAAATCAAGTCTTAGAGTTAAGATTGTGACATTGAGTGACAAGTCTTCAGAAGTTTTATAACATTCATCAAATGTGTAAAGTTGTGATGTCTTGGATAAGACAAAGACCAACTAGGACCAATTTTGTGAATTGTTTTGTCTTGATAAAATCTACACTAACTCTTGAATATTTGTTTGTCGAGAAATGTTCATTGACAAGAGAATCTTATATGTCAAGGAGTCAGTGGGAGTCTTAATGGTCTTGAAAAGTTTCAAGAACTAATCAAGAATAAACCTTATCGATCATCACTAGCACATGACTTGAGGTTTACAACCTATCGTGTTGACACTATCTTGTTTCTGTGTCGTTCCAATTGAGTTAATTATGCATGTAAGTTCTATGAGTTCTCATTTGAACGCATAAAAGGCAAGCACCTTGATCAATGAAAAGTACATTGATAAGAAAGGGTGAGCTGCTTAACTACTTGGAAGACATGGTGGGCAGCCGTGTTACCATAAGGCAAGAGATCAAGATTGAGATGGTTCGGTCCATATGAATTTGGATGTGTCGCAAATTTGGTTTTCATGAATTCGCATGGATAGGAACTCATACACCATTAAAATATAAGTGTCATAAGATTTCCTCCTTCATGAAGATGACTGTGAGGAAATGCTTTCACTAAGAGAGATTTTAAGAAGATAGTGGTTGTGAAATTGTATTCTTGAATTCGATTATGGTTACGGTATCCCTTTCCATGATTCGAATTGTGAGATTTGGCAATTAGTCTGAATTGTTTAGACACACATATGAGCTATCTCAGGCAAAGGTGTATAAGTTTGAAAAACTTAGATAAAGGATTAGAAATATGAACTTAAGAAATTCAATAAATATTGTTTTCTGAAAGTTAAGCTAAATACATGTCAAAGCTAGTGGGAGCATAAGTGTTATGCTTATATGATAATAATCATCATGATAGTGGGAACATAAATGTTGTGCTTGTATGATTATTAAGGCAAGTATTGCAAGTTAGCAATATTAATTATAGAAAACAAGATTTATACTTTGCAAAGTTGTAAGGGTTGAATAGTTGTTTTGCTATAACTAAGGGAGAGAATATTATGCTTCATTTCAATCTAAAAGCTTAGGTTGTGGAATGTTAATAAATTTAGTCAAGAGTACATAGTGCGTTCTCAAAATTTCGATTATGATTGTGGCATCCCTCTTCATAGTTCGAATTGTGAGAATGTGACACAATAAATATTATGGCAAAAGATTGATAAAGTATCGTATCTTTATGTAAGACATTATGCATCGTATCCCATACGCTTCGGGTAAAGGATCGATTGCAGATGCAATAATATTTGACCATTCTAAAATTTTCCAAATGTCTAGCGCATTTAGAGGGAAAAAGGACAAGAATCGGTTTTAACTAAGATAATTAAACAACTATCAAAGGACGATCTAAAGTTCGTTGAGGGTTGGTCGCTTGTAAGTAGTTGAATGTATGGTATTGGATGGACCATATCGACATTATTATGAATAGATAAGATTCTATTAAGAATGAGTTGTCATATGGCAAATATGGAAATGTTTCCATATTGGGAGTTGGATATTGAGAATCTATATCTAGATTAGAAACTTTTATGCAAGAAGGATGTTCAAAGGAATGTACTTTGAGTGAGAGACATCATATCTATAGAATTGTTTCTGATAGAGATTAGCCAAGTCTTGATGATTTTGAGCTATGACTTTACGAAAGAATCATTGCATAAAATGTTAGAATCTAGCATAAGTAATAAGAATCTAGCTATTCTTATACTTATGATAAGGATTGGGAGTTGTGAAATGAGTATGATTGGAAATGTGTTCATTTGATCTATTTCACAAAGTAAGGACCGTAGGTAAACATTGTGTGCATGCTGAGAGCATGGGACAAGTGTAGTAATATTTCAAGTAAGAAGTTGATTACCCGAAACAACAAATAATGAGTAATCAATATGGTGATTAAATAAAATGTTTTATTTATACCCAAAGTTTGTGGCCATATGGGATTAGTATTATTCTTGTGTTTCACTTTGCATGTTTTGACTTCCTGAATAATTAAATTGGTTCAGAACAATCAAATTATTCGAACAGACCACAGTCGTTCATATGTTGGAAGTAGGTATGAATGAAGACTGTCGTGAATTGGTGTGTGGATTGTCTAAAGTGTATTAGACGTAAGCAAATGTTTGCAACGTTCTTGAGTGCTTATGAATATGATTTGAGCATTGGATTAAACCCACGCTCACTTGAATCACTTCATGGATTTTATCACGAGTGATTGGTGAGACGATAACATCTTATATTCTTGAAACCGAGATGTGCGAGTTGTATCTTGCAAGTCGATTACACATTGATAATATCTAAACGCACCAGTAACTTGGTGTCATAAAACATATTGTTGTGTGTGATTCGGTGAGTGAGTTCAAGCAAGCATTGAATCAAAGTTTATCCGTTCCTTTTATCCAGAGTAGGATGAAAGTGATATCTGTGGGCCCCTTGATGATTTAGTGATGACATCCTAAGCGCTTGGCCAAGCCGGGACTAATTGGATGTGTTCAATTGTAGTCTGTTGTCAGTCATCGTAAATCGGAAACCGAGAAACAACACATAGACAGAGAATGATTTAAATCCATGTCTCAGTATATATGATATCTAGAATGGACGAATATATGATCCCTTATCTAAAGGACGCGTATCTGATAAGATCAGAGTTGACAACGGCTTTTGAAAGCTACGATTGCATATCAGGATCTGAAGTCATACGCATAATGAATTATCCAAGTGGGAGACTATTGGATTAGTGTCTAAGTCCATAACTATTTTGGTATGCACTTGACCCGATGGTGCATGGTCCTTTTGGGTTGCCTTCACCAAAGCAACTTGATAGGATGAATTATGGAGAGAAAGGATTAATTATGATTAATTAATATATTATGAGAATAATATATTAAAGGAGAAATCATATTGTTTAATTAATATTAGTCAATAATTAATTAGGAATTAATTTTGTGGCTAAAAGACATTAATTAAACTTAAGGGACTAGAACTGTCAATTCTATGATAGTTGAATACTGAGCTAATGGACTCCATATTATAGGGGTGGACGAATTCTATGGGGAAACCCATTAGAAATCGTCTTAGGCCTTTAAGGAAGGAGTCCATGGGTTGCTTAGGGCCTAAGCAATCAAATTAGGGTTTCCTTGTTTGATAACCCTAATAGCCTCACTATTTAAAGGACCCTTGAGACTCAAAAACGTGGTGAACTATTTGATTAGGGTTTCCAGTCGTTTTTGGGTGTCTCCTTTCTCCTTATTCTTCATCCTCTTGCTCTTGGTGTTTGTGAACCATTAGAGGAGTGACACGTGTGACTCTAAGCTTTCTAAAGTCATTACAAAGAGGATTTGAGATTGTTATTGCTACATAACAATCAAGGTAAGATCTAAAAACCCTTTCTCATGTTAATATGATTAATTGTATGCTAGAACTAGGGTTTAAAGTCTTGGATGAATTGCATGTACAATGGAGAAACCTAGATCCAAGCATTAGGGTTTGCATGAGCACATAAGATGTTCTAATGGCTAAAACCCATCAGTATTATGGCTTTTGGATCAAGATCTAGGTCTTAAAGAGTTAGGGTTTGAGCTAAATCCATTAAGGAAGAGTATTAACGGGTAAAGGTGGAAACTTTACCCTTAGAAGGACGTGTTTAGTATGCATATGAAGTATGGAGCTTAGATCTGAAGGATAACGACTTAATCTATTAAGATAGCATAACAGACCAAAGACCTCGAATGAGTTGGGTAGAAGTGTCTCGATTTTGTTAATAGGAGAAACTCGACGAGTTGGATCGTGATTTCAGGGTTTTCTGATTTATGGAACTCGGCGAGGTGAGTCAATCCTCAATGTTGACTTTGACTAGGATGTTGACTTGACTTTGACTTTGACCAAAGTTGACCCGTAAGGGGTTATGAGTATGAAAGAGGAATTAAAGGACATCTTTTATGTGTAGGAGTTTGAGTGGGGTTGATTTCAGAGCCGAGGACAGTCCAGCTACTTCACAACATCTGAGGTGAGTTGCCTTCCAGTAAAAGTGGGTCGATGGCACCAATGTCGGCCCAGTAGTAGTTGATTATAGTTGAGATGATTGTCTTTGTGATAATTGTTTGGTATGTCACTATCTGTTATGCTTTATGCGTTAGTATGTTATGATATTATGTGATAGTGGTAGGAGTGGAAGGTTAGACCCCATAGCCGGTTAGGATAAACCGGAGGGCAGGTCGGGCACCCAGATATGTCTGACAATATGTTTATGCTATGTATTATGTGGTAGTGGTAGGGGTGAAATAGTCCCTGTAGCCGATTGAGATAAACTAGAGGGTAGGTTGGGCACTTAGATATGCCTGACAGGGTAGGTCGAGCACCCGGATATGCTTGACATGGGTAGGTTGGGCACCCCAGATACATCTAATAGGGTAGGTTGAGCACCCAAATATGTTTGACATTGGTAGGTTGGGCACCCCAAATATGTTTGACAGGGTAGGTCGAGCACCCATATATACCTAGCAGTATGTGTTTATGTGGTATGATGGGGGAACTCGCTAAGCTTTGTGCTTATGGTTTTCATTTTTGGTTTTAGGTCCTTCTTCGAAGGGAAAGGAGTCGGCATGATAGCAACGCATCACACACAATTTTCCACACATGAGATCTCGGGAGATGTACTCTGACATTATTTTTCTATGACATGTTTTGAGACATTTAACACATGGGTTTTAGTATGATATGAGATAACATTGATGATGTTTTCAGTAATCTGTTTTATGAGTTGTTAAACTAAAAACAAATTTTTTCGTCTTGAATTTTGGGATGTTACAAAACTTCCTAGATCCTTGAGGTCAAATGTTTGACGCAAATCATTGATGATTTGCTAAATCAACTATAGATATGTTCCTATGATGATAAGATCATCAACATATACCACAATGTAAACTATGGCATATGAAGATAAGTGAACAAATAACAAGGTATTAGATTGACATTCTCGAAAACCATGAGTAACAAGATGTTGTTTGAGTTTATTAAACCATGCCATGGGTGCTTGTTTATGTAACGACCCAAAATACGACCCAAAAAGTTTGTTTTAATATTACTAAAAATCACAACATCAATGTCATATACAATAAAACCATGGAACGAGTAACTCAAAATCATAATAACAGTATTCAAAACAAAGACTGTATCAATCATATTAACATATCAGAGTAAATTCCCAGGCTAAACTGAAGCTGTGGTGTGTGCCATGCCATCATCCCGAGCTCTTACCCTTACTGGCAGAAGTACCTGAAACCAAAACTGAAACTGTAAGCACAAAGCTTAGTGAGCTCCCCCAAACTACCACATACCATACAATAACATATAAAGCACATACTGGGCCTTGCCCACTGCATCGGACCGAAGTCCGGAAACTGCATCGGACCGTAGTCCGGAAACTAACCAGGGCCTTGCCCTCTGCATCGAACCGAAGTTCGGAAACTGCATCGGACCGAAGTCCGGAACTAACTGCATCGGACTGAAGTCCGGAAATAACTGCATCGGACCGAAGTCTGAAAGTGACTGCATCGAACCGAAGTCCGGAACTGACTGGGACCTTGTCCCCTGCATCGGACCAAAGTTTGGAACTAATTGAATCATAACATAGCATAACATATTAACTAGCATGAACACATATATTGCATACTGCATTGGACCAGGGTACGGAACACATAACACAAAACATGCTTGAATCACAAATACATCAAGCAATCTAACTACTGCATCGGACCAAGGTCCAGAACTGCTGCTAACTAAACGGGCCGACATTGTGGCCGTAGACCCCTTCGTACTGGAAGGAAACTAACCTCGTATTGCTGACTGCTGAACACCTGAATAAGGAATCCCTGATTGCTGCTCCGGCTGCTTCCCGACTATCATGTACATATAAAATACTTAATCAGAATAGGGATTTTCTATGGGTAAAATGACCATTTTACCCCTGCTATGGTGTGGGTCACAAACATGGCCCAAACCCTTAATTCCTTCATAGCCCTCCAATGGCCCACTAAAGGCCCACTAATGGCCCAATTTTCTACATTGGGCCCAAATCTCTTTATTGGGCCTTACCCTAGGCCCAACACCTATACTTGGCCCATATTCACTGACTTCTGATGTCCCCTAAGGCCCAAAGACTCTAAGTCCAAAGCACAGCCCAAACCGAGGCCCAAATGCTCGAAGCCCAAACTAGCAGTGTACGCGGGGCGTACCTCTAGGTACACTGAGCGTACTGGTTGTTGGCTTGTACGTCGTGCGTACCTCCTCGTACGCCCTGCATACAGCCTTGTTATTCCAATTTCCTATTAAGTGCTTAATCATCGATTCAGAAGCTACAAATTCAGATCCACATCTTATTCTCTGTCCTAAGCCATAAAGTTGCTTACTTGATGGATTGGATGACTCAAAAAGGCTCAAACTTCAAAAAGTAATGTCCTAACTCCATAGAAATGGCTAGATCTCTTTCATGGCCTCATGCAAACCTCCAATATTGAAACTTTATTGCTAAGAAGGTGCTTTGAGCCTAAAGGGTGGCAATCCCAAGCTCAAAAACGAATCTTTATGATCAAGGTCCAACCTTTGGACCTAGGATGACCAAAACTTCAATAACTCTAAATCTAGCATATGAGGAAGAAAGTCCAGTGCTTTATACCTCTTTTGGTTGCCAAATGAAGAAATGATCCCAGATCCTTGAGCTCAAGATACTCAAGTTCTCCTTCTTCCACTTCTTCCCAACTTTTCATCACAAAAATGAGCCCAAAAGATCAACCACACACAAACAAGGAGAAAGGGACGAACTAGGGTTTTATGGGAGTGAATGGTATGTGAGGAGGCCAAATGGGAGGCTATAATGGGGTTTAAATATGTCTCAAACCCTAAAATTAGGGTTTTGCCACCTGGTCGTGTACGCTGGGCGTACCTGTAGGTACATTGCGCGTACGTGTAACATTCGGATTCCCAGGTGCATTATTTATTCTTTATTTTGAAGGGACTCGGCGAGTTGATGCTTAGACTCACCGAGTAAAGTCCCGAATTCCATCTGGGTTAATGACCGGACTCTTCGAGTCGAGTGGTGGACTCGACGAGTCCGCACTGTTTAATGAAGCCCTAATTCCCAGGGATTGAGGCCTATTTAAAGGGGCTTATAGCCACCAATTGCGACTACCAGACCCCTGAGTGAAACCCTAAGCGATCTAGAGCGTTTGTGAGGAAGAAGAGGCCGTTTTGATCCTTGTGTGGGTGTTTCTGCAAGAAGAAGGTGACCAAGGTGAGAGGGAGCTGAAGAGGGTGCTATTTTGTGGATTTCATAGCCTAAGGACTTCATATTGAGGTATATATTCGATCCTTCTTCAGTTTTGGGTGTTAATCCTTGAGAGTTAGGGTTTCTAGCCCATTTACAGTGTGGATGATGGTGCAATTGGTCCCTTCTTGTGTTGAGGCTTCGGATCTGGATCCAAAGAGGTCCAGAGACCTTAACTCCTTGATCTTTATGGGGTGACTTTGGGTAATATGAGCTTAGGGTGACATATTGAGGCCATTTCTTCAAATAGAGCCATTGGGTCTTTGCATAGGCATCAAGAACCAGACTTTACGTGTTTATATTGCTTAAGGAGGTCAGATCTATGTGTTAGAGGAACGGATCTGACCTTAGAAGGTCATTTGAGCTTGATCATGGCATGAACTCGCCAAGTCCCAAGAACAGACTCGACGAGTAGGGATAGGGTTTTCCCATAGTTCACTCAGTGAGTAACTTGCCGAGTTGGGGAAATGACTCAGTGAGTCAGAGGGAAATAGAGGACTAGAGTTCAAGGTGGAACTCGCCGAGTTCACAATGGGACTCGGCGAGTCGAGTCGGGGTGGCCCTGCGATTCATACCAGGTGTAACTCGTCGAGAAAGGGGTTGGCTCGACATGTCAAGCGAGGCTAGGAGGAGGATTCCGTGGTCACGTGTGGACTCACCGAGTCGCCCATGTCCACTCAACGAGTCGGGTCAAACTTTGACCGTTGACTTCTGTTGACTTTAGGGTTTTGGTCAAGACTGACTTAAGAGAGTTCAGGGAAGGGTAGAATGGTCTTCTACCCAATCCTTAGAGCTGAGACAATGAGAGAGTATTAATCAGGGATGTTATTTGAATAATAGGAGGAGGCCAGGTCGGGGCATTGAGCACGAGAGTTCATCCGACTTCGTTTGAGGTGAGTCTTCTCACTATACTTTACCTAGAGTGGTAACAGAGTTAAGTTATAGAGTTATGGTATGCTATATATGCGATGTGTGGCACTGCATTATTTCTATGTGATTTATGTTGTGTGTCTATCAGAGTTAGGACCGGAAGGTCCACAAAGCTAGGACCAGAGCGTCCACAGAGTTAGGATTAGAGTTATGTGCCAGTGTATGTGTATGCTATTTATTTTATGAGATTTATTGTGATATGTGATATGCAGAGTTATCAAAGTTAGGACCTTTGGGTCCACATAGTTAGGGCCAGAGGGTCCACAGAGAGTTGGGACTGGAGGCTCCCACTGAGACACACTAACCAGAGGGTTAATAGAGTTATAGCCTTGAGTGGCTAATATGTGTTAGAGTGGTATTTTGGGGAACTCACTAATCTTCGTGCTTACAGTGTTTTGTGTTATGTGTTTCAGGTTTCCTCAAGATCATGGGACGGCACTGGCTCGATTGTACACACCAGAGGAAGCGTTTGTTTTGAGGATCCTGGTTTATCAATTGATTGAACAAAAGAGTCATGTATTATAATTTAAATAAAAATGAGATTTTTATGAAAAGTGTTAAAGAGATAAGCGAATTTAAATGTAAATTTTGTTTTGAAAATTTCGGTGTTACAAGTTGGTATCAGAGCCTTGGTTTGAGGGATTCGGATGCACCTTCGGGTAATTATGGACTCAAACTGAGGAAGTAAGAAGAGTTTTCAAAGAAATGATTTTCTACAAGTGAATAAGAGTTCAATGAGAAAGCGAGAAAGAGCAGTGTGTACAATCAGCCAGAGCCCGAACGGTGATTTCCTAAAATACCCTTAATTTTGTGTTATGAGATATTTACAATACATTTTATGAGATATTATGCATGCTAGAGAAATGCTAGGTATTTCATATCTTAGGACTAGAGTGGCCTGATTTGTGATGCCTTAGCCTAGGATTTGTTGTTATATGTGATGTGCTTTTGAGTATGAGTGAGAGTATTCAGTTGGAATCCTTTTAAGGGATTTGAGTAGAGGAGTAATCTAGGAGAGACGCCTAGATGAGTATTGTGGTGCTTATCGAAAGAATAGTTAGAACCCGCGAGGGGTAGAGTTGCAGAGTTCGGTGGTACTTTTGAGAATGTGCAGAGCAAGCGGAGTTATCACCCAGAGTGAGTTCTATGTATTCTTCGATGCCCGAATGCTGCTTGCTTTGTGCTTTGTGGAACTCTCAATGATGGGAGTCAACTACCAAGTGAATATGACGATATTCAGGAGGTAGATGGTTGGCATCATTAGGAGCTCTTCAGCAGCTGATGGCGGAAAAGTGGGAGGACCAAGGAAGAGCCGAGGGAGTAACCTTAGCCAGATGAGTATGTTGGCGGAGTAGAGCATTTCGCTGAGGAGCTAGCACTCGTGGCAGAATTAGTGAACGAGAAGGTTGAGCAGCTACTTAGGAGCTCTGGAATGGTCCGTGTGGAAAGTATGGGTAGATGTGGTAGGTAGTATGGGCCCGTACTACCGAAAGCAGAGGACCCATACTCAATACAGGGAGTATTCTGAAGGTTCTGAGTAGCAGATTGAGGAGTGATGTTATGGTTCGAGTACCATACATCGGAGCAGAATGAGGAGTGATGTTATGGTTCGTGTACCATGCATCGTAGCAGATTGAGGAGTGATGTTATGGTTCGAGTACCATACATCGGAGTAGATTGAGGAGTGATGTTATGATTCAGGTATCATACATCGGGGCAGACTGAGGACTAATGTTATGGTTCGAGAGAAGATTGAGTAGTGATATGATGGTTCGAGTACCATACATCAGAGCAGAATGGGAAGTGATGCCATGGTTCGAGTACCATGCATCTTAGCAGATTGAGGGGGTGATGTTATAGTTCGGATGCCATGCCTTGTAACAGATTGAGAAGAAATGTAAGCAGCTGAGTACCATGGTTCTTAGCAAATGATGCTTATGATTCTCCGGTTTTCCGATCAGGATTGACTGGTGGAGTTTGGACGCGATGGGGTTTTAGGCCTGAGGGCCATGAATGAGTCCGAAGAGGCATCCCTTGAGAGGGAGGCCGAGAGCATTTTAGAGTACCTTGGTACAAAGTCAGATGTAGTCGCAAGACTCAGGGATTAGTAGAGAGGGCATTTATGGGGGATTGCGGCCTAAGTGAGCAGTCAACTGATGGAGGAGATGTCACCTTCTGTGACTTGTTGGGTGCTATTTATGTTTCCTATAGGAAGTAGGAGAGGCGTGAGATTTCAGTTTTGGGTTTAGGAGTAAACCCTACAGGTTGGTGTTGATGTCGATTTTTCCACCAGAGTATCAGGCAACATGTCTGCCGCGAGGAAATGATCTACAATGAGCAGGTAGTCAGTGGGGACTGAGATGGTCAAGGACCACATTGCACCGTAATTGAGTATAGTAGGGCGTGTGGTAGCGGTATCAACGGGTAATCCAGTCGAGTATATCAGAGCGGTGGCTCTTCTGTCTATGATGGGTACTGAGTATGGTAGTGGAGTCCCTATTCTCGTGATGATTCACGTGTTGGATCGGGGGATTGAGAAGTCAAGGATGAGGAGTATGATGATTTATTGTTTCAGTCTAAGAGTCAGTGATAGTACTGGACAGTTGGGATGTTCAGTATTGGGATGGTATGAGATTTCGAATGGCTAGAGGCAGTCGTGATGAGAAGTTCCTGAGGATTTCTTCGGAGATTTAGGGTATTTGAGGTTTCTTGATCTCTACGTGGGGAGATCATTGGGCGTTGTGTGGCACCTTCCAAGCATAGGTGCGATGTTTCTGGAGGAAACCGTCTGCCGGGTAGAGTGTTGATGCGTCAATTGGTGATGGTTTGAACCCTAAGTGGGGGAGAACCAGGTATTTTATTGAGGGAACCAGAGACTTATGCAAGAGAGGTTAGGGGTTGGATACAGAAACCTGCGGCTCGAATTCATGAGACCAGGGTCATTGGTGATCAAGGAAAGGTGCAGAGTGAGATAATGCATGTGGTATGTGTCTGAGAAAAGGATGGGTGTCTCCACGAAAGGTGGCCAATGGTCAGGAATCTGGTGGTGGTCAAGGCCGTTTCAAGTGGAAGGCTCGTAATAATGGTATGGGCAGTTGAGAACTTTTGGGTCGAAGTGTGATTGCATATGCCTTTTTTTGGGGTGGATAGAAGATTATCGAGCAGCCAACTCTCAGGCCGGTATGTGTATTCTTGATTGGATCTTGAGCAGTAGGGGAAAGGATTTCAGAGGGTCATCAGCGTGTTCTGAAGCGCTAGCGCTTTCTTTGTATTCCAATTGAGTGTTTGGATACACTGAAGTTGCGCATTGGGTAAAATGAATAATTATTTATGGGGTTCAGAGGAAATGTATTGTTGTATCTGTATGGTGTTGGAGGTAGGAGATTAGTGGTTGAGGCAGGACATTGTGATGTTCTGTAATGGTGTTCCGTGGTACTCAGGTATAATGTCCCGATTTCGGAGTTATTTAGAATCTTGAGTTTGAGACGACTAGTAGTGTATCATGTATCTACGGTTCCAGTGGGAGCCCTTCGGGTATTAACATCAAGAGGGATTATTTAAGAAAGTGGATCTCTGCAGAGGTAGGTATTTTGTTATAGCGGTTGCCGCCAGAGTCTGTGATGCATATGTGGGACAAGTGTGTGTAGCTATCTATGATAGTGTACGGAGTATGAGTTAGTGGACGTAGTGTGGCGTTGTAATGAGAATGAGAGTATGGGGTGAAGCTACGGGAAGCCGTAGTATTCACTATTCAGAGGGTGTTGTGATGCTACGGGGAGCCGTAGTACTCACAAGTCAGAGAGAGGGAGTCGTGGTACTACGGGGAGCCGTAGTACTCACCAATCAGTTGATGTTGTGGTGCTACGGGGAGCCGTAGTACTCACTAGTCAGAGGTTGTCGTGATGTTACAGGGAGCCATAGTACTCACGGGACGGAAAGAGAGTGTGATGATGGAGTGTTCTCCGATCAGTGTATGATGCAGAAGAGTTTTAGGCTTGAGTAGCCCTAGTATTGAGTTTTTGGAGCCTGGTGGTTGAACCAGGGGCGGGACTAGGGTCTCCGTCTCTGTCAGGGCTGATTTGATTTTTGGTTGGATTGTAGTTTCATTTGAGAATTTTGTAACTTGTGTGTCACAGGGCCGAGATAGTTGATGCGAAGAGGAAGTCAGTGGGAGCTCTTCTGTGGAGAGCCTGGCAGAGTTGTACATGAGGGAGGTGGTATCGCAGCTCGGAGTGCCGATCTCGATTGTCTCAGATCGAGATGTATGTTTCACTTCCAGATTCTGGAAGAAATTCCATGAGGAGTTAGGCACAAGGTTGCATTTTAATACCGCCTACCACCCACAGACTGACGGGCAGAGCGACCGGACGATTCAGATGCTCAAGGACATGCCTCGGGCATGTGTATTGGAGTTCGGAGGGAATTGAGACATGTATTTACCCTTGGCTGAGTTTTCCTATAACAATAGCCACCATTCGAGCATTGTTATGCTACCCTTTGAGCTGTTGTATGGGAGGGGTGTCCGACTCCCATTTGCTGGGGAGAGGTAGGGCAACGTGTGATGGGTAGTACAGATATGGTGCTTCAGACATCGAGTCAGAAGAGTTATGCGGATAGACGGCGGTCAGAGCTCGAGTTCCAGGTCGGTGACTTCGTACTCCTGAAGGTATCTCCTTGGAAAGGAGTGATCCGGTTTGGAAAGAGGGGCAAACTGGGACCCCAATATATTGATCCTTTCAGGGTGACCGCCAGGGTGAGCAGGGTAGCGTACCATTTGGAGCTACCTGCGGAGTTGAGACAGATTCACGATACCTTCCACGTGTCTCATTTGAGGAAGTGTAATGTCGACGAGTCGGCAGTGGTACCATAAGAGGATATTCAGGTGGATGCGAGCCTAAACTATGTTGAGAGACCGGTGACGATTATGAATCGGAAGATCAAGGTTCTGACGAACAAGGAAGTGCCCCTGGTGCAGGTCCAGCGGCAAAATCGATAAGGGTCCGAGCTGACGTGGGAGCCGGAGCGAGAGATGCGTGAGCAGTATCCAGAGTTGTTTTCAGAGTAAGACTTTGAGGACGAAGTCTGATTCTAGTGGGGGAGAATTGTAACATCCAGATTCCCAGGTGCATTGTTTATTCTTTATTTTGAAGGGACTCGGCGAGTTGATGCTTAGACTCACCGAATAGAGTCGTGAATTCCATCTGGGTTAATGACCGGACTCGGCGATTCGAGTGGTGGACTCGGCGAGTCCGCGCTGTTTAATGAAGCCCTAATTCCCGGGGATTGAGACCTATTTAAAGGGGCTTATAGCCACCAATTGCGACTACCAGACCCCTGAGTGAAACCCTAAGCGATCTAGAGTGTTTGTGAGGAAGAAGAGGCCATTTTTGATCCTTGTGTGGGTGTTTTTGCAAAAAGAAGGTGACCAAGGCAAGAGGGAGCTGAAGAGGGTGCTATTCTGTGGATTTTAGAGCCTAAGGACTTCATATTGAGGTATATATTCGATCCTTCTTCAGTTTTGGGTGTTAATCCTTGAGAGTTAGGGTTTCTAGCCCATTTAGAGTGTGGATGATGGTGCAATTGGTCCCTTCTTGTGTTGATTCTTCGGATCTGGATCCAAAGAGGTCCAGAGACCTTAACTCCTTGATCTTTATGGGGTGACTTTGGGTAATATGAGCTTAGGGTGACATATTGAGGCCATTTCTTCAAATAGAGCCATTTGGTCTTTGCATGGGCATCAAGATCCAGACTTTACGTGTTTATATTGCTTAAGGAGGTCAGATCTATGGGTTAGAGGAACGGATCTGACCTCAGAAGGTCATTTGAGCTTGATCATGGCATGAACTCGCCGAGTCCCAAGAATAGACTCGACGAGTAGGGCTAGGGTTTTCCCATAGTTCACTCAGTGAGTAACTTGCTGAGTTGGGGGAATAACTCGGTGAGTCAGAGGGAAATAGAGGAGTGGAGTTCAAGGCGGAACTCGCCGAGTTCATAATGGGACTCGGCGAGTCAAGTCGGGGTGGCCCCGCGATTCATACCAGGTGTAACTCGTCAAGCAAGGGGTTGGCTCGACGTGTCAAGAGAAGCTAGGAGGAGGATTTCGTGGTCACGTGTGGACTCGCCGAGTCGCCCATGTGCACTCGACGAGTCGAGTCAAAGTTTGACCGTTGAATTTACGGTTTTGGTCAAGACTGACTTAAGAGAGTTCAGGGAAGGGTAGAATGGTCTTCTACCCAATCCTTAGAGCTGAAACAATGAGAGAGTATTGATCATGGATGTTATTTGAATAATAGGAGGAGGCCAGGTCGGGGCGTTGAGCACGAGAGTTCATCCGACTTCGTTTGAGGTGAGTCTTCTCACTATACTTTACCTAGAGTGGTAACAGAGTTAAGTGACAGAGTTATTGTATGCTATCTATGCGATGTGTGGCACTGCATTATTTCTATGTGATTTATGCTGTGTGTATATCAGAGTTAGGACCGGAAGGTCCACAGAGCTAGGACCAGAGGGTCCATAGAGTTAGGATTAGAGTTATGTGCCAGTATATATGTATGCTATTTATTTTATGAGATTTATTGTGATATGTGATATGCATGATTCAGAGTTATCAGATTTAGGACCTTTGGGTCCACAGAGTTAGGGCCAGAGGGTCCACAGAGAGTTGGGACTGGAGGGTCCCACTGAGACACACTGACCAGAGGGTTAACAGAGTTATAACCTTGAGTGGCTAATATGTGTTAGAGTGGTATTTTTGAGAACTCACTAAGCTTCGTGCTTACAGTGTTTTGTGTTATGTGTTTCAGGTTTCCTCAGGATCACGGGACGGCACCGGCTCGATTGTACACACCAGAGGAAGCATTGGTTTTGAGGATCCTGGTTTATCAATTGATTGAACAAAAGAGTCATGTATTGTAATTTAAATAAAAATGAGATTTTTATGAAAAGTGTTAAAGAGATAAGAGAATTTAAATGAAAATTCTGTTTTGAAAATTTCGGTGTTACAGTACGCCTCTCACAACCCGCGCATACTAAAGGCACTACGCCCGCGTACGGCTTATGGGCATCTTACATCTCGGCCCAATAATCATGAAGGTCCAATCCAGTCCAAGATGTCAATTACCAATCATAGCCCAACTAAATTTCAATAAATTATATTTATTAATACCTCAAAAGTTGATCGTTACAGTTTAAACCCATATAGAGCTTTGTGAAGTTTACATACATCATGAGGGTGAAAGGGATCTTCAAATCAACGTGGTTGGTCTATATAGACTTCCTCTGTTAAACCGCTATTAAAAAAAGGCTTTGTTGATATCCAACTTTCTTACATCTATCCTGTAGTGAGAGCAATGGAAATAACTAGCCGAATGGTGGTTGGTTTGATGACAGGACTAAATGTCTCGAAAAAATCAACACCTTCTTCTTAGCTAAAACCTTTAATTTGTAACAAGACAAGCTGTGTATCTCTCAGTGGGGCCATTACAGTGCTTCTTTATACTGAAAATCCACATACAACTCACGATATTTGCATTAGTATGACGTAGATTAAGTACCATTTTTTATTTCTCATTAAGGCATCCAATTTGATGTTCATTACATTTAACCAATAAGTGTTTTGAATGGATTGAGAAATGGTACGAGGTTTGGTTGTTGGAGGACTGGAAACCAAGTTCCTTTTCTACGTATATGTGATTGTTGTTCAAAGTAAAAACATGTTTTTTTAGTGTTGTGATTGTAAACCAGATTGTACATGGGCGGATCCAATGTAGAGCCCGGGGTAGCCTAAGATGCCCCTCAATATCTTTCAGTAGAGCATTTTTTTCAGCCCAACACACAACATGTAACACCCGAAGTCAGAAAGGCCAAGAAAGGAAAGGAAACCCTAATTTTAAGGTACGACTCGGCGAGTCCAAGGAGGAACTCGGCGAGTCCGAGCGGGATCCGGGTCGAGGAGTAAGTGACCGACTCGACGAGTCGGCCAAGGAGACTCGGCGAGTCTGGTCTGTACGAGGAAAACCCTAAATTCGGGACTTGGAGCCTATTTAAGCACCTCATTCTCTTCCCTAGGGTTCCTTTACTGCCTCTCTAACCCAGAACACCAAACCCTAGCCGCCATATCCATTGTTGAGCCAATTACTGCCTTGAAGAGTGCATTAAAGCTTGGAGAAGGGAGAACAATCTTGGAGGTGCAAGAAGGGGATATAGATATGGGGTTGGGAAGATATTTCTGAACACTTGGAGTTAATAAACTAGTTCTTGGACTCCTTTGCACCTAGATCTATGTGTGAGTTTTGGGGCTTTTTAGCCATGATTAGTATCCATTTGAGTTAGAAGCCAGATCTGAAGTTGCTACTTTGGATCTAAGCATATTTCGGTCTTGAGAAGCATAAAGTATCTGTCGTTGAGTTGATTATGGAGCCTCTTTGCCTTAAACCCTAGTTTATGGTGTATTTAGCCTAGATCTCCTTCTCTACACGTAAAGTTTGCAACTTTACGTGAGGAATAGGCTTGGGAAGGGTAGATCTACAGTTTGGAGTCCATGCATGACTCAAAAGTCCTCTGCATGTATGAAGATCTGAATGGACTCGGCGAGTCCTTTGAGTGGACTCGGCGAGTAGCATGAAGATTAGGAGGAACTCGACGAGTGGGATGAACAACTCGTCGAGTCGGATGAAGTTGGGCAGGAACTCGGCGATTTGGAAGAACAACTCGGCGAGTCTGTTGAAGGTTGTCTTGGACGCGACGAGTATGTTCTTGGACTCGGCGAGTCAGGTCGCGAAACCCCAAACCCTTCGAGTTGAGACTCGAATCAGTGAGTCGAGTGGAGACTCGGTGAGTTGGATAGGTCATGACTCAGAAATCGGTAGACTCGATGAGTCATGGACTGACTCGGCGAGTCGAGTCGCGAAGGGAAGGACTCTGAGCTTATGAACTCGGCGAGTCGGTAGGCAGACTCGGCGAGTAGGGTTGACCTGGGAGGTTGAATTTGACCAGGACTTTGACTTTGTCCAGAGTTGACTTGGTTGTCTTTCGGGGGTCAGTTGGACTAAGTGTTGCATTGATATTGGTAGCTCGGGGAGCTAGTGGAGCAGGAGTTCAGAGAGTTGTCGGACAGCAGCTAGTGGGATCATCAGCGAGTTCAGCCAGTGCAAGTGAGTTTCCCCTTGTGTGAACGGGTCTACGACTATAATGTCGGCCCATGTAGTTATGAGTAGAAGACCCAGGGGTTAGCCCTAGGCACAGTATGCTAGTATGATATCCAGGATGAGGTCCAATGATAGAGGGCAGGTGCCCAAGGAATGGTTTATGTGATAGTTTATACTTTTAGTCTATGTGATACTTGCATGTGCCTGGTAGGGAGGTGAGTGTGGGCGAGGTCCCGTAACTCACCAATAGCAGAGTGTGGATGGTGTTCCACATCTCAGTAGCAGCAGATCAGGAGCGAGGCCCAAGTTAGGAAAGGAGTGAGGGTGGGTTAGGCCCGTACCTCACTATCAGCAGGAGTATGGACGGGGTTCCATGACTCATCAGTAGCAGGACAAGGGCGGGGCCCAGAGACAGGCGAGGCCTTAGGACAAGATCCGTTAGTATGTGTTTAGCTTATGTGATGTGATGTGATATGTTTATGTGCTATTATATGTTAGCGGGCGAGGCCCAGTGACAGGCAAGGCATAAGTGAAACAGATCTGTATCCGAGCGGGGCTCGAAGCCAGGCGAGGCCTGGAGCGGCGGGGCCGTTGTAGCGGGCGAGGCCCGAGGTAGGGGGCGAGGCCCAGAATAGTGGGTGTGGCCCAGTATGTGAAGTATATGGTTATGCATGGTATGTGGTAGGGTGGGGAACTCACTAAGCTTTGTGCTTACGGTTTTCAGTTTTGGTTTCAGGTACTTTCGGTAGCGGAGGGAAGAGCTAAAGGTGATCGCATGGCACACACCATAGACTAGACAGGCTGGGAATGTTTTACTCTGATAACGAACATGTGTTTTGGAAATTAATACTCTGATTATGTTTTGGATTGATGATTTTGCTTAAGTAATGTTTTATTAAAAGAAATTTTTAGTCTTGAATTTTGGGACGCTACACAACATGAAACAAAAACTTAGCCTAATTTTGCAAAATCAGAAGACCGACATCAGGAAACCAATCGACCGACGTGTTCTCAACTTCTCCCCTGCGACTCACGTTATTGCATTCCTTCCTTATGTAGGCGATTTGCTACTACCATAGGTTTATTCCGACGAACCCAAATCAGGAAACAACTCAACAAGTAAGTTTTCTACTTTCTTTTGAAGTTTGAAATTCGATGGGTAATTGAAGAAAACCCAAATAAGTATTTAAATTTCATCAATAGTGCTAAACACAAATTTTCTACATATTGTTCTTATACAATCACTCCAACTTTTACATTTGACAATCCTTACATTTCAGTCCTATTTATTTTCTTCAGTTTTAAGTGTTAATGAGAGATTGGTGGATTAAGGATCACTTAGAAACTTGGGATTAATCAATTCCAATTTAATATAATTCTAATTTTTTTACTTTATGTTTTCATAGACTTAGCTTAGCATCTTGTGATTTTTTTATTTTATTGTAACGCCTGATTCTTGTAGGTATTCTTCTTTTGGTTTAAAGTTTTAATTTTGAGAAATTTTGCCCTACGCTGAGCGTAGGTGGGAAATTGGATGTAGGGACTTAATGACCTACATTGAACGTAGGAATAGCTACGTCGAGCTTAGGTTCACTAGACCAATACCCCAATCATTGGGATTGTGAGCCCTATTTAAAGGCTCTAACCCTTGAGGCCCTCTCCATGCTCAACCTCCACCCTCTTAATCAGCTACCTCAAAACTCGTAGCCATATTATGAGATTTTTGAGACCTTAGAGTGTTTTGTGTGCATCTTTGTGTTGGGTTTTGAGCACTATAACACTCCTATGGTGCACATGCAACCCTAAATGCTTTGGATCTATGTTTTCTCTAATTATACATGCATTTTGTTTTTCCAAAGCATTCTCCCTATCTAGCATACAATTGAAGTTATATAATATAAAACTTTAGTTTAGATGCTTACCTCTTGAGTAGGATAGATTTCTTGACCGTTGAAAGTTTGAGCACCTCAAGTGTGATGCCTCTATTGGTTCATAAACACCAATATATAATAGGAGGCTTTAAGAGAATAAGTTACTTGACTACAAAGAGAGTGTAACCGATTTTGGCTTATGGGGTCTCTATTTATAATGTGGCAAATCCTAGGGCTACACTTTGTAAACCCTAATGCTCCATGACTTTTCACATTCTTATGCTCCATGGGTTAAGCTCCATGGACTATCCATGGATTATCTTATTGGTTCGGCCCAACTATATAGTCATGGATCATTAGCCCACATTACAAGAATGACTGATTTACATAATCAATCCCCATATATTTAATTAGTCTCTTTTGATCACAAAATTAATTCCTAATTACTTATTGATCAATACTAATTAAATAATATTAATATATTATACTTGTAATATATTAATAAATCAAAAATAACCTTATTCTCAAAAATCCATCCTATCAAATTGCACTAGTGAAGGCAACCCAAAAAGACCATGCTACTATCGGGTCAAGTACATCTCAATTATAGTTATGGGCTTAGACACCAAATCCAACACTTTGAAGGAAGAGCTTTATTGGGTAAGCACTTGGGAAGCTCCAAGATTTATGGATCTAGAGTTTACATCTTATAATCCTCCTCCATAAGGTATAAAGTTCCTACCTAGATGATGTATCATGTTAGATCTAGTTACTCTTGAGATTTCCAGGCTTTTGTCCCATAACCTTGGTCTATGTGAGTATGAGCTACTCCAGGCCATTTGAGTATCATTTTCAGTTGTTTTTTTGGGTTGTTAAGTCATAAAAATGATATATTGGTCACTCTCATCCATCCACGCATGAGTTCTTGAGCAATATATAGCGTTATGGACCTAGGTTTTGGTTTTGTGCTCTTTTTAACCATGTAAATGGAGAAAGTCATAGAATTTATCCATTAAGACATTTATTTAGTATAGATCTAAAACTTTTAGTGGAAGATCTTCTATTTTAAGAACTTAATGAAAAGATGGACATCATGTAGCTATGTTAAGCGTAATTTTTTGTATGTTGAGCGTAGCTCTAAAATTTCCCGTTTTGCCCCCTTGAGCTCTACGCTGAGAATAGAGCTTCATGCTATGCTAAGCGTAGGTTAACTGGAGGTTGACCATTGAATTTTAACCAAATTTGACTTTAGAACAACTAGTGGTTATTGGGTTGTGGTTTGAAAATCTGGTCCCTGATTGTTGAATTGGCGACCTGTAGTACCAATCTTAGATTTACGAGAGTTGTGATGTTGTCAACTAGTTTGTGAGGTGAGTTTTTGTAATGCGATGTTTTGAATTGTTTCCTAATTCAGGGTTGTCACCTGAAGATCGGTTATCATAAGGATTAGTGCCTTTGGGAAAGAGAGATTTAGACCCATCTGGGTGTGGGTAATGTATTTTAGATTATCTGGGTGTTTGGTTTGTGTTGTGAAGCCAAGGGGTATTTAGGTAAAGTGTCAGTTAGGGTTTTTATAAATATTGGACTTTTGTTCGAGAAGTTTTAAGGCAAGGATGAGATGATAGAAGCGTAGAGCTTCTTGTTTCCTTTTCGTGGATATAAGGATCGTCGAAATCAGACTTAGAACGAGGAAGTTATGGATTTCGGAAGTTTGGTGGTCATAGGGTTAAACCTAGTATGTGGGGTGTACATAAGTGTACATTGGGCGTACTAGTGTTAAGTCCAGTACGCGGGGCATACATAGGTGTACGTTGGGTGTACTAAGCTGATTCATCGTGGGTGTTCTTTGGAGTATGTTGGGCGTACCAGAATTACACATGGCGTACTCCAGTCAGACCCAAACCCTAATTTAAGGTCTTGGACCCTATTTAAGCTCCTTAACTCAACACCAAACCTTATTATCTTCAGCCTCCATCCCTCTAAACCCTAGAAACGAAACCCTAGCCCCCATTTGAATGGTTTTTGAGCTTTTGGTGGTATTTCATGCATTTTGGTGGTCTTTGAAGAAGAAGAAGCTTCTTGGAAGAGTGTGTGATTTCTTGGAGCTTTTGGATCCAGCCTTTATGCATCTTAATCTATCTTCTAGAGTTATAGAGTTTCTATCTTGATGACTCTAGGTGTTAGATCTAGTTTAAGGAGGTCCCTTGTTCATAAAAATGTCATATTGATGAGTTGTGTTAGGCCATGCATGAGCTTAGGTGCTTATTGTGGTTTGTATTAAGGTTTTGGTCCCATTAAGCCATGAAAAGGGAGTAAAGTTGCCAACTTTACATGTTAAGACATCTCATTAGGGTCATATCTGAGTCTGGAAGTCATTTTCTTAACCATTAAGAGCTTAATGTTGATTTTTGGGTCCCTGTCGAGTACGTTGGGCGTATGTGGAGGTACGCTCAACATAATGTTGAATTCTGCTTCAATCACTTGTACATTATGCTTGGAGGGTGAGTACGTGGGGCGTACTCCCCAGTATGACTTTTTGGGCCTTTTAAGGTTTGGGCCTTGTTAGCCATTGTACTTATGACTTTGGGCCATGGATAGACTAAGAGTTTTCTTGGAAGTAGGTCCATGATGGTTTTGGGGCCCAATTAGGTTATTAGGCCATAATGGGCTTTATTGCTATTGATTTGGGCTTTGGTTTTGGTCCAAGTAAGAAAATGGTAAAATGGTCTTTTACCCTTTAGTAAGTTGGATGATGGAGTGGGCCTTGGATTTTGGATTACCGGGTTGATTATTGATTAATATCTGGATTTACTGTTACTTGGCGCGAGGTTATTCGGTTCAGTGACCCGAGCAACCATTTGATTATCAGCGAATTGAGGTGAGTCTCCTCACTGAGATTAGCAGGTCGAAGGCACCAATGTTGGCCCATGTTTTATATGTTAGTATGCAAGATGTTTGTGTGACTCTTGCATGTTTTATGTGATGGTATGCTTACCAGGCATGGCCCGATGCCAGGCGGGGCCTGGTGAGTTTATTGTATGCTAGTTATCAGTATGTGTTTTTATGCTTACTGGGAAAGGCCCGATGTTAGGCAAGGCTCGATGACTGTATGGTATGTTGTTTTCTTTGTGATTATCGCATGTGTTCATATGATTATATGTTTATATGTTTACATGTTTTCGAATATTTGAATAAGATGTATTATTGTGCGGATATCTGTTGAAGTTAGTCTACCTAACGGATCGTTCAGATTAACCACAATAAGTACTTATTCAAATACATCCAAATGTTTGGGGGGAATGTATTTATGGAATCATAGTCTTGGATATATAAATGAGAATCGCATTACCAAGTATCCAATTGGATCGGATTTTGGATATTATTTTACCGCAAGTCTTATGATAAATGCAAATCTTGTTTATCTAGATAAATGATGAATACATCATTGAGTGATGTGAATATTTGTTGGAATTAGTTTGCACTAATTGATAGTTCAGATTAACCACGATACATGGTGAGACCGACTTCATATGAACATGGGTCTGGAACCTTTCGGGTGTTCAGAGCTCTCATAAAGTGAAGCTAAGAACCAACTGGGCTATAGGATGAGACACTCATAATGAGCATCTCAATCCAAAACTTTATTGATCATCTAAGTAATTATGAAAGAGTTTCACGAGCTATCTCCACCCAGAACACAACCACTAGGAGTGTTAGTTGGATAGAGAAACAAATCATTCATTGATTTAGAACTAGATGAGTCGCACTATGATTACTAACAATTCATGGATTGTACCATGAACAGTGTTACGAGAAGTCCTTTGGTCTTGTACTGAAAGACCCACACTTTCATATTTGAGAATTGTTACTCCAAAACATTCTACTTGCATATTCATAAATAATATTTTACATTGATAACTTGTTTACATAAGACTGGATACAAACCAACTATTACAAAGTGTTATATATTACATAACTTCCCAGGATACCATAATTTATACATACATGAGTACAAAATAAAATAGTTTCAAACTATTCAAAATCTTCCAACAGTATACGATTATATTGGTTACTTATCTCCTGCAATTTGTTAAACACTAAGAGGGGTAAGCAGTGACGCTTAGTGAGTTCAATAATAGATACAATATAACGTTATGCCATATATATACTTCAATATGGCAGAAGCAAAGAGGAACAAGGAACAACAAAGGAATATGTGAATCATGTGACAAACTTTCCATATCAATCAATGATTTGATTCAAAGATATACAATCAATGAGACATAACAATTTCCATACTTGATATACATCAATAAAGCTTCGGCCCAAATGGCACAAAAGACATACACTTTCTGATTAAACATTTTGGTAGATTTCAGGCTTTCAGCCCTGTCTAACCTTCTACCAATGCCATAGAATAGAAGTCATTATCTTACGAGACATGCTCTACATGGCCAGAGGCTACATACCAGTACCCCCGTGAATCTAAGTCCTTTCACTGATCACATGGTCAAAGGTATATCTTTGCTATCATAGATAGCAGAAATAATAACAACGGAAAAGCACATAACACATATAACACATAACATACAATTGTTCCTATATATTGAACTCACCGTGAATTAATAGGGGGTTAAAATAGTAATTTGTGAAGCACTTCGTTATAATAAATAGACTTCTTCGTTGAAAACCGGGAGCTTTATTGAAAACCGGGCCCTGCGAGGGTTGAGCTTCAAATCGAAAAGATAAATTTCTCGGGCTCTTCGGGCACTTCGTAACGTATTTCGGGTGTTGGATATGATCCCGGGGCTTCGGGGGATTAAAAGTGGCTTAAAATAAAGTTTAGGGAGTAAAAATGTAAGATATTCCAACATTAGCCGGGAGGGTTCGCACCCTCCCTTATATAGTATGCGGGACCGAGGATCAACGGCTGAGAAGGAGACACGCGGCAGCAGATGTGAGGACCAGGTGGCTCATTTCACAGTTAACACGCATCGGATGCGTAGGCTCGCCACCAAAGTAACACACGTCGGATTCTCATTGGACCACTTTGGACTCATCATCAGATCGGAACATGCGAATTTTCTCGGTTTTTGTGTCCCAAACTTCTAAAATCCATAACTTTCGCATACGGGCTCCGTTGTTGACGTTCTTTATATGCACGCATAGGCGGGAATATACCCTACAACTTTCGCTTAGACTCCATCGGCTAATTTTGAATTTATTTTTAATATTATTATTTTTAACAGACCGGGACAGGAAAAATCCGTTAAAAACTCATAACTTCTTCATCCGACGTCCGTTTTCATCTGTATTTTTACCGTTGTACTACTATTGATGAGACATTTGATTCTCTTTTAGGTTGAATCGGCTAAAAATCACTCAATCTTTATTTCGAGTTTTTAGTTGTCTACTGTTATTCTGAAACTTAAAAAAATCATAACTTCTCATACGAAGTCAGATTTTGACGTTCTTTTTATGAAAATTCTCGGTTTAAAAAATACTATGACTTTCGTTTAGATCACCAAGGCTAAAAAGTAGTTTATCAAAAACTCACTTTTTACGTCATTCGGCGTCGTGCCGGTTTTGTCACGGATTTTCGATTGGTCATAACTTCTTCGTTATAACTCGGATTTCGATGAGTTTTTCGCCTAAATGTTTCTAACGAGATTCTTTACAACTTTCAATAATAAAATTTTACTTATTTCAAATTTTATATTTTCATTAAATTTCGATATTTGTCTTTTGATTGGAATCTCATAAGACTTCCAATATTTTTCGATTGATTCTAAACATAGTTTTATTTCATTTCTAGTAAAAACCATCAGTTACAACTCAATACTCAAATTTCATATAATATTTCATAATAGTATTCACTTTTAAAATTACATAACACAATAACTGAACGTGTATGTTACATGTACCTACTAATTAGTTCTTAAAACATTCCATGATATATGTAGTGGGATTCACTCCTCGCTTGCGCATATGGAAGTCTACTATTATGAGGCTTACGCTCGTCGTGAAGCACTCGACAATCTAGAACTTAGAATAGAGATGTGTTATCTCATTGGAGAACCCATCAAGCATTTTGGATAGTTCTTTAATGTGACATCGCCAATTTCACGGTCAGAAAAGACCGATTTGTTTATGCTTCTTTTTAAAAAAAATCAAAGTATACTATTAAGAAAAGTGTTGCGAAATTTGTTCCCAGAAAACATGATAAATATATTATCACATTTCCAAAGAAATGTATTTAGTTTATATTAGAACTTTGGGATGTCATCGTCAATACAGAAACATAAGCATAAACAGACCTTACATTCATTTACACTAGTGATTTACATCTCATTTAATCTCTCAGTGTAATGTAGCTTCGTATCGACACCTGTGATACAAATAAACTTAGTGGGTCAGGTTGGGAAACCTGGTGAGTACATAGGGATTTCAATCCCACAATGTTATATCATATATATTTTAGGACTCACAAAGTATACAATTTCACCATATATAAGCAACTTTACCCCACATCATCGATCCTCACAATGACGCGATCTATACTCTAAAATTAACCTCTTTACCTAATCCATACTCCCAGATCTAAAATGTACCTTTTTACCTAATCCATACTTCCGGATCGGGTATGTATTGATCCATACTCCCGAATCTAAAAATTTACCTCTTTACCTAATCCATACTCCTGGATCTAATAACAAGTAACTATATCCTAACCATACTCTCGGGCTAAGGACAACTGACTAAGTCTCATCCATACTCTCGAATCAATGACAAATTTTAAAGTTATTCCTTTCGTGTATATCTCACTTGTACTCATAAGGAGATGCTACCCAATATCCCTCTTAATTTATTTAGGTCTACTCTGTATCCTAGATCATCATATTTTTATCAGATATGCTCTTAACACGTATTTCAGGCAGTATCAAATATTCCACACATAAACATATAATTTAATACTTGTATTAAAATCATGTTCATGAAAGGGACTATGCACTCACTTAATGAAGTGGTGATTCCAACTTGGACAACGCTTCGCTTCGACGAAACCGGGTGGTTTGCTTGAAAACCGGACTCTGCAGGGGCAGAGTTTCCGAACCGAAAAACTCTTTTTTCTCGGAGCCTCCGGGTGCTCTAGGGCTTTCTTCAAGTGCTAGGGAAGTTCCCTAGGATTTTGGGGGTGTTTTGGGAGGTTTAGAGAGTGAGTAGAGAGAAGAAGTGGATTTTGGTATGAAAAATGAAGGAACTCTCGGGTGGTATTTATAGGATGAAAAAGTGATGAACTCGTCAAGTTTATGACCCAACTCGTCGAGTTTCTGACCCCAAAATCGTTGAGTTTCTGGTCCAACTTGTCGAGTTGGTTCCACGTTTCGTCATCCGGTGGAGAGAAATCAATGGATCAGATTGCGCCACGCCGCCCACTTCGTTGCAACATATGCTATAACTTGTTTAAGGTTATTTACTCTAGATAATCTTCTATCAAAAAGTTATTATTAATTCTCATTGTCTCTAAATTGACTAGTTTGAATCTGCGGGCGTTACATTTAACAAACTTTGTGAACAAAGTGTATGTTAATCAAAAGGCAGCCTTCCAAGAAAGGGAGATGATATCTAAAAAGGCTAGTGGGAGCTATATTGATCTCGATAAGATTCAAGAGTCAACCAACAAATAACCTAAATTTTGACCTAGCATTCAATTCATAATTGAAAGAGCTATTGAGGAGACTGACATATTTCCACTTTTTCCTTATATATTTGACAGAGAACATCATAACCTAGTTATATAAGTGTTTATATTACTAAGGTATATGAGTCACTAGTAGATACCAATCAGAGTTACCATCTATGGATCCCAAGCCATACAAGCTCACATGAAACATACTCAGTAAGTACCATTACATTTGATAGTTGTTCGAATGTGATGATATCATAGTCAATAGAGACATCTCGAAAGATAATATTGTCGATCCATTCCCTAAGACAATGTCGTTGACCAAGCCTAACAGTCAGACAAAGTCAAGAGGCATTAGATTTGAAAATGAATTGGCTTGAACACTTTTATTTTAGTTTGTTTTAAATTAGAGAACTTAAGCAGTATAAGTTTTAATTCGATTTGAAGATTATTAGGTGGAGATCTTAATATATGATGGAGATCAGTCATTTCAATTAACTTATCACTGTGTTCTCCTTTTGCATGTTTGGAACCCACTTCTCGAGTATTAATTTACTCAAATATCCACAGTCAGTCATACTCTTGGAAGTAAGTAGTGATTCAAGATTGTCATGAGTATTGGTGGATTGCCCATAGTAATTAGGCATAACATAGAAATTACGCTAACACTCATGAACAATTAATAGAGATTTAAGTATTAGATCAATCCACACTTATAGATTACTTCATAGATAAAGTAGTGAGTAATTCTAAGATGATAATATATTCTATTCTTCAAACCAAGATACATGTGGGGTTTTGCTCTATGATTTTGTATGCATTGGTTTACTCCAATGCTATCTGTAACTGGTAGTTATAAATGGTATGTCCATGTGTGACATGATGAAGTAGACAAAAACTATGTAATCGAAGTTTATTTGTTCCTTTTGCCTTAACAGAAGAAGGGATATCTATGGGCCCCTCGATGATTTGGTGCTGACATCAAAAGTGCTTGACCAAGCCCTGACTGAAATTGATGTGTTCAATTTGGTAGTCAGATGCAGTCGTCACATATCGATATCGGGGAACAGAATCTTGAATTCTGAGATTAAACATAATCCATGTCTCGAATTCATACAAATATCAAAGAATGAAGGGATAGTTGATCACTTATCTAAGGACTGAATATTGATTAGATCAAGAGTTTCGTAGTTACATTGGATGGCTAACTCTCTTTGAATTATTGAAGAAGTATTTGACCATGTATAGTTGATGACTTGTCCAAGTGGGAGACTGTTGGAAGAGTGTCCAAGGTCATTAAATATTGGTAATATTTCTAATAATAACAGGGTCCTCTTGGGTTTCCCTCAAGACCTAAATTGAGTAGAATAAATAATGGAGAAATTGGTTTATTAATTTTCATGTTTAATAATTAATTAGAAACTACCTGGAAATATATTTTCGGAATTAGTTAACATTTTAATTAGTTAAAGGGTTGAATATTCAATTAATCAGTATTTGGTTGATCAAGAATATTCCAGAACACTTATGGAATTAGGGTTGGACGAAAATCACTTCATCTCATGTGGGAAAGGGAGTGAATTTCGTGGTTGACTCCTTGTCCCGCATGGGAATGATTACAAAACCTAGGAAGGCATCCAAGGCTATAAATAGGGCCTTAGGGATTTCATTCTTCCTTGCACCTTGACTTGAAGTTCCGCCAACCCTTCTTCCTCCCTCCTTTATGGACGATTTCTAAACCTTTGGGTTTGTGAAATTGACCCTTATCCTAGTAATTTTTATTCCACTCTTTGGTGTCATTGGGTGTGATAACATTAGAGGGATTCTGGTTTAGGTCCTCTCATCTAAGCAACTTCGTGGAGGACAAGATCTCAAGCATGGAGATCAAGGGCTACATAAGATGTATGTTTTTCTTCTTTATGTTTTTGATTTTTCAGAGGGTAGCTGTAATTAGTCTGAAGCCATAGATCCTAGGGTGCATGTACACTTAGGTATATCATAGGTTTATTTTTCTGCTACCTAGTTTAAGTATATTTGATGCAAAGAAAACCCAACAGTATCATTGTGTGCAATTTATGTGACCATGAATTATATTGTGTTATTATCTTGACTCGTTGAGACATTATTGGGATGATACCTCCTTTTGTGAGTAGTTGTGTGATTCCTTGATATAATACGTTTTCAAATAGGAGGGAACCCAGGAACAAATTTACAAAATGGGAGGGTACCGTGAATATGATTCAAAACTAGAAGGAGCCTAAGGGAGATTATTTGATAAAGAATTACGTTGGTGTCCCCTTAGAGGTACATAAATCAGTTTCTTTGATTTCTTTATGATTGAAAACATGTATACCACTTGCATTGTATTGTTATTACTTTGGAAACAAATTTTGTGGTTATTAAATTTTGTGGTTATTAGAAAGTGTATTAATGCTATTTGTGTCTTAAACTCATGTACTTACGAGACAATGTTGTCTCACATATCACTATTTTATGACATGTGTTCCAGATACCAAGAGCAAGTATTTATGGACTTGTCTTGTCTAGAATACCCTTTTGAATAACTTATACAATTAGAATTAGCATGTAACAAACACTAGTAGAAGTTGTTTTTAAGCTTTAATAGTCTTTTGTACAATTAGTTTTTGTTACGACTTTTTATATTTTGTGTCCCTTTATTTGGTTATATATATATATATATATATATATATATATATATATATATATGGTTATGTTATTTTGTTTCTTACATCTATTGTGTGCCTGTAAGCACAATTATGGACCAATTGATGAATAAAACCAATGGACATGATCTGAGGGTCTATGATATTACAATAGGGTAACATGTACTATATAATCACACAAATTTCAGCAGAAGAGTATTTTGGTCAATTAACTTATATTAAAAAGGGAAATTTCCGTATTTTAAGGGATAATTAATTTCCTTTTTTAAATGTGAAGTTTTTAAATTAATTCAAATTTAATTATGTTATAATTTCTAATACTAACCGATTTTATTCTGTCAGAATGACAGATAGTCAAACATAAACTAGTAAATATATTTTCGATTTTATTCTCTCAGAATATGGTTCATCCGATATATTTTTTATAATTAACATGCTTAAAAAATTATACAACATATTATCAAGAATTACATTAATTCGTAAAGAATAAGACTAAACAATTATTACATTCATTCTGAAAAAAGAAATGATTAATAATGGTTTAAGAATTACATTTATTCTTAAAGATTAAAACTAAGAATGGTTAAAAAATAAAAAATAAAAACATCAAAATCTAACAAAATCACTTTATACATTCTGGCAGAATACATTCTACTAGAATACTCTCGTTCTCCATGTTTTCTTCTTTTTCCACATCAACGTCAGCCTCTTCAAAATCTATATGCACAATAAAAACATAATCAACTTTAAAATATTAAAACTTTTAGTATATTCTAAAAGAATAAAACTATAAATTCTAATAGAATGTGTTAGACATTAAAGACTTTTAATTTATTCTAACAGAATGTAATACTCGAGTCACTTGATCAAGTATTCCCCGAGTCACTTGATCTAAATAATCGACTTAATCTAATTACAATGATTCTAGAGCCTACATTGTAGCTAACACAGAGGACAATACTTTGGAAAAAGGTCATATTATTACAAGCCAGAATGTGGGAAATATGACAGTTCAAAGATCACAAAAAATTTCTGAACAAAGTAAAAGTGCTAAAAATATAACTATAACATCCAATGTTCAAAGGACGGTAACTCAGCCAATATTAATCCAATTAAAATGGCTTCAGAACCTAACTTGTAGCTAACACAAAGGAGAACATGCAGAAAAAAATCAAATCATTCCAAGCTAGTATGAGAGATATGATAGTTCAAAGATTACAAAAAAATTGGTTGAAATATTTGATTCAAGCATTTTAGCAAACAATTGGCATGCAAAATCGGATGCTCAGATCTTTATACTCCATTTGATGAAACATACAACATATGTAATTAATAAAGACATGAATGTGACTAAATTTACAATAAAAGAGTATATACCTTTAAATACTAACAAGTAATTTGAGATTCCATGCCATAAAATCAAGATTCCATTCTGACAGAATTAGAACTTGATCCTCCATTCTGGCAGAATTGTTGTCATATACACCCATAATCAAAAATTTGTGGTAATTATCCAATCAAAACCACTGCTCTGTACATAAAAATTATACTTTTAATTTTTCGAATTTCTTGTTGGAGCAAAAGTCTTCAAATTTCTTGTTAGAGAGAAAACTAAAAATATAAACAAAAAAAGTTCCAACCAAACTATAGGGTTAGAAATTATCCCCATAATCTAGTTTGTTTTTCCCTTCATCCCTAAAGTCGTGTTTAGGGTTAGAAATCATCCCCATAATGCTTTGCTGAAAGGTTTTCAATCAATTCTTACACTATCATTTACCATGTTTTCTTTCTTTTCCATATTAAAGTGCAAAAACCTATTCATTTTATGAGCATATAAATACTATATAAAACATGTGCTACTGGTAATTCTAACAGAATGCATACCACATGGTTAGATTCTTTAGATTCTCTTTTAGGCATTTCAACAAAAACTTGTTATGTATTATCATCAAACAAGCCAAAATTAATATAAAAAACAAGTGTAAAAACTGATTGAAAACCTCAGTTGAAACACATGTAAAAAACAATTAGATTTATATAAAGAAAACTAGAAATAAAACACTCATTGCTAGTAATTCTGAAAGAATGCATACCACATGGTTATATTCTTTATATTCTTTTTCAGGCATTTCAACAAACACATGTTAGGCATTATCATCAAACAAACCAAAATTCATGTAAAAAAACAAGTGTAAGAACTGATTGAAAACCTCGGTTGAAACACATGTCAAAAATAATTAGATTTACAGAAAGAAAAAAACTAGAAATTATAATAATGAGAGAACAAGGCTCACCTTTTCCATAAATCTCGATACTACATCCCCAACTTCTGAAATGGCAGCCAAAGGATCGATTTGGGCATTTCATTAGATAAACTAATGCTTATTCGCAGTCGTACCATAACAGGAACGAGAATGAAGGAAGGATGGAGAAAAACTTATCACGATGATTTCAGGTTGAAGCAAATCATCCGAACCAGAGACATGAACATCATATGGGGTATTTTGGGTTTCAAAAACGCCAAACTTCTACCACGAATCTCTGTATTTAGACCTTCAATGGAGAGGAATAGGGTTTTGAGAAGGGATACGTGATTATATTTTAGTCCACAATTGATAAAGGGATGCAAGCTTTGTAGTGTTTATTCCCTTATTTTAGGATATATTAATTGAATTATTCATTTACCATAATTAAATATACTAAGATTACCATTATACCCTTATTTATTTATTTAATTATTCTATTATTTCATGAATTCTTATTGGTGCATACATGCACATAATAGTTGTCAGGAACATTTGAATATATATATATATATATATATATATATATATATATATATATATATATATATATATATATATATAAAATGATGCATCTAATAAAGGATTCATGTTGCGTACTTACGCAAATGGGTAAAGTAATTTGCATATGCTTCAACACAATACAAGGCTCACATTTTGGAACTTGCATCGATATATTTGCACTTAAGATTTAGAGGCGTTACCTTTATGGGACGAAATATAAACTTACACTTTACACTTTGCACAAATCACAAAATTTTATAATTTGCTTCCACTAGAAAAAATACTTGAACATGAGAGAAAGTATGTGGATATAAGTGACTATGACCATGAAATCAACTATAATGCACAAAATCTAATGTTGTAGTCGATGCTCTAAGTCAAAAGACACACGTAAAGTCAATCATGGGAAGATCGATGCGAATAAATTTAATATCAAGTATAATAAAAAAAAATGTTTGGTAAGGCTACGATTGTGTGTTGCAAATGTTGTTGAAACTCATTGGATCTGGAACCTTCTTTCGAGAACTTCATTCACTGCTTGGTAAGGTTATTATTGTGTATTATGATAATGTGAAGTGTTGTTTACCTATATAACAACCTTGTGCAACATCAAAGAACAAAATATGTCGATATTTACATCAACTTTGTCCATCACAAAATGGACACAATCCAATTACACGCTCATCATGTACCTTCCATACTTCAGCTTGTGAACATATCCACGAAGGGACTTCATATCTCTCTTTTCACGGATGTCAGAAACAACTTGAATATTCGTTCTCAACCTCCCTGATCAAACTGTGTGGGCATATTAACGGACATACATTATTCTTGTATATTTAGAGTCAATTATATATATATATATATATATATATATATATATATATATATATATATATATATATATTCTTTATCCCTTTATTTAGTTGATTGGCTTTGTATTGTATTTAATTTGTTGTTAATGCAATTGATCGATGATGTGAAATTACCAAAACAAATAGTCATGCATTAATGGAAGCTATATCGACTACGGTATTTTTAAATACGATGTGTTTTATCAAAGAGGTTGAGTCATCTTTAAGCGAATTCGTTTACATAACAACAAACAAACTTCCGCACAAGTCATGATGAGTAAAATTCCAAACGCATGGATCTATCATATATGTCAGGTGGTGTATTAAAGCTAACATGTCTTATGTTTTAAGTGTGACAAACACATACCAATCTCATCTATGTGGAAGTCACTAGATGGTCGTGAAAACATTCTTAAGTAATTGTGAAAGACTAAATATACATGTTTAGTATATGGACGACTTGATGAGGAGTTGTGTTTAAGAGGTTACATGGATGAGATCTTGTAAACTGACATAGATGATTTCAAGTCTATGTTTGAATTTATTTTTTATTAAATGAACTTCTATAAGATGAAAGGGTTTGAAAGCAAGACAAATATGACAATTCTACTACATAAGTTGAGTATACATAAGCATATGATGTAGAAAAGAAAGTTGCCTTGATTAGGAAACCCGTTGTAGAATGTCATGTTGTCTAGCGGTATTAGGAATTAATAGAAGGTGCCCCTCAACCAAATGTTAAAGTTTCAAATCTTGCATGAGACGAAAATATAGATTTAGGAGTAAAGTAAGGAGTGTGTGAGTTAGTGGTCTAAAAAGTTTTATTTAAACAATTTTTATATCTATATCTTTTCAAAATAATATTGTTTTAAGATTCTTTGGTATTTGATGCTATTCAATTTTTAGAGTAAATTATCTTTTTGGTCCCAAAGTTTGTTAAAATATCAATGGTCCATAGACTATCGTTTTATCTTGCAATTTTTCTGCCTATTCTCAGTTAGTAACATTTTTGGTCCCTATAGCTATACGCTAAGCGCCAAAATTGCAAGTTTAATAACAAAAATCGTAGAACAATTGAAACCAGGTACCATAATTGCAAAGTAAAACTATATAGAATATATTTCAAACGAACATTAAATTATTTACATGAAACTTATTCCATACATAAGTGATACTTATATTTTACTTTAATTAAATTTTACTTTACAAAAATAGCATTACTCTCTTCTGAATCACTTTACTTATAAAATAACAAACAACACGATGTTTGAATGAATCATTCCATATTTGAAAACAAACCAAACATGATAAACAATACAACAACCCATTCCAATTCCAATTCCAATCTCATTCGGTCATTCCATTACTTTCTCAATTCCATTCCATGATTCAAAGTCCTAACAACAAATGTAAAACCACTCCCACAATACACCTTTGATGTCATATCTTGATGTTGACCAAATATTACAACTTGTGGACTTATCTCATCACATGTCTTCCCTAATCCAAGTTGACCATGTTCACCCCACCCCCATGTCATCACCACTCCATTTTCTACACAAAATTTACACATTTTTTTTAATTAATAATAAAGATGCAAAATAATAATAATTAATATATAAATCCAAAATTCTTGCCTGTTGTAAGGACAGAATGCTCTGATCCCGATGCAATTCCAACAACTTTTATCCCATCAAGTCCATGAATTTTTTCCACATGGGCTTCGTTTGAATCCTCTGTAAATCAAACAAGATTATAAAAAAAATATATAAATTTTATAAAAGTTTGTGTTATGAGTTTCTTTATTTGGTACATACGTTTGACTGAATTGTCCTTTTGAAGGCTGTTAAGAACCCCATGATGCCTGCCACCTAGCATAACAATTTCCCCTTCATCTGTAATAAGTTTAGTTACAATAATTTATAAACAATGACAATATTTTATTATTATTATTATTATTATTATTATTATTATTATTATATATATAAATTTGATTTTTTTAAATTGTACCTGTTAATATTAAGGCATGATTCCAACCAAGGGCAGCCTGTGTGAATGAGAATGATGAAATTACTAAATTGGGATTAGACACATCTGCTTTACTTCCAAACCCTCTTCCCCAAGTGTACAAATCACCATTTTCTAACAACAAAATGTGATTAAAATATTAAAAATAAATGGAAAAGAAATTATTAATGAGATGTCAAGTTTCTTTAACTTAAATTATTACTATCACTAACCAGATAATGCTGCACTATGATCTCCATTTGCAATGATACTACTAACATTGACTTCCTTCAATCCAGTAACACTTTGTGGAAGATTTATTGATTTGACTTTGTTAATTATTCCTAATTGACCACGTTTTCCATATCCAAAACCATATATTTGGTCTCCATAATCTAAAATTCAATCATATAAGCAAAGAAAGAAGCTTTTATGGATAATAAAAGAATACTCACAAATCACAACCATCAAGATTACCTTTCAACAAGACTAATGAATGACGCATCCCGCATGCAATTTGGTCAACGTGTTTGGATGAAAAGAATGAGACTTTGACTGGATAACTTTGTGACTTGTTATCACCATGTCCAAGTTGACCAAATTGCCCATCTCCACAAGTAAAAAGTTGTCCACATTCTAAAAGCAAATAAAGACAAATCAGATTAACCATGTTATGTGGTTTAGGTTTTTTTGTTGCAACTCAAGAACAAGATCAATATGGTTAAAAATAACACTTTCAAGAACTCTCAAGTGAGTACAAACCTGAAACAAAACCTGAGTGATTCCATCCAGCTGAGACATGAGTTATATTGAATTCATTTAAAGCATCAATAATTTTTGGTTCTAAGCTATTGACAAGATTTCCATGGCCAAGTTGTCCAGATGTACCTCTTCCCCAAGTCAACACTTTTTTATCTGTAAAGAAAGAGAGAACGATTGCATAAAGATAAAAACAGATGGCATACATGTAAATAAGGGGAGAATAAGGGAGGTAGAAGAGGATACCTGGTGTAAGGGCAATGACATGGGCCCCACCACAAGAAAGGAGAGATAAAGAAGGAAGGATATGGAGAAGTTGAGGAAGGTGTTCATCTTGAAGCTTGCCTGTTCCTAGTTGTCCCTCTGTACCTGCTCCCCAACTCCATACTTCTTCTTCTTCTTCTGTATCTTTCACTCTTTCATTTGCTTCCATTTTGGTTTTACTTATTTGTGATCAAGTGGTGAATTAAACTCCAGAAATATGTTTGTTATAAATCAAGGTTATTTGAGAATCATACGAGTGTTAATCTCATTGGTCAATGAAGATGAACAGAACTTGATTATGATCGATATTGTGAAGGTTGGATGCCTAAAAAACACATTAATCAGATGGATAAGTTCGACACTAAGAAACTCAAATCACAAATAACTTAAAATTAGGACCTAATGTGCAACAATCCAGGTGATTGCTTTTCCATAAGTGTTTCATCAAGCAACAAGTGTATTTTATGCATTAAGAAATTTCCGTTACTCTAAAAATCTACGTATGTTCATTTTCAATTTCGTTGATGATTATTCTTCTCATACAAATGCGCAGTATAAGGGAGCATGATACAGTTACCCATCAATCGAACGACACGTTCTATTTCGCGTATCAGATTTCTTCCACGAAAATGCAAACTTACCTAAAGTGTGATAGATGTTTACATAAATCAAAAAGTTATAGAAGTAAACCCTAAAACCCTAAATGAAGAGAAAAGAGGAGTATGAGATTATCAGAAGATGGGGAATATGATACCTTGAAGAGTGGTCTAAGAATCAAAAGCTTGTTTTTGCAGCTTCTTCACTTTCGTGCATCAATGGCAACAGGGTACCCATACTATAACTATGGTCTCAATTTTGACTTTTGATTTCCTTTATTTGACTTCCAAAAGATAGTTGTAAATTTGTAAAGCCTTTATTTATGGGTTTTTGTTGTATAGTCTATAGGCTTTTGTAGTTTTTATTTGACGAGAACTCTGTTTTTTTAAGTTTCTAATTCCCTTATTTAAGGGTTTTTGTTGTATAGTATATAGGTTATTGTAGTTCTTATTTGAAGAGAACTTGTTTTTTTTTTAGTTTCTAATGCCTTTATTTATGTGTTTTTGTTGTATAGTTTATAGGCTTTTGTAGTTTTTATTTGAAGAGAATGCTGTTTTTTTCCTATATATGTTTTACATATTTTCATAGATACTAGATCACCATTTGTAACGATATTATGTTATTAGTTTCTTAAAAACGGCAAACATATAGTGTAATAAAAGGCCACCACGATTAGCACATAGCCAATACGTGGGGCACGTGAAAGAGTACAATGATTGTTTACAATTGTAGATTATAAAAAAAAAAAATTAAAAAGAAAAAAAGATACTCTAATCTACCTAACTACCACAACCAAGAGATTTCATATATTTAATCCAAACATATGTTTGTGAGATTTCCATTGCCACGAAAAGGTTGAATTGTTGATTCTTGGAGTGTTATGCTTCCACACCAGATGTCTTTCCAAAACATGATGTCCATGTTGGAATAAGGGATTAGAGAAAACAACACGTTTAGATCAATTTGGGTCTCTTGAAGACTTATAATGGCCTTTTGGATGTTGCACCATGCTCTCGTGATGGATTTTTTTGCGATTTATGTTACTGGTTTCCTCTTTAGATTATGCATGCTATCTATGCATACTTTCCATAGATTATCTTTCTCTAGCTTTAATCGTCACCACCATTTAGTGAGAAGATTTTGACTCCAATCCTGCCTTTCTTTTTTGAAGCTACAATCCTTTCTTAAGAAACCCAATGAATTCTTGATTTTGAATCATCACCACTCCATATAAATCTACGCCTTAGCTTTTCCAATTCATCAGTTATGTCATAGGAGTTTTAAAGACAGAAAAGTAATATGTAGGTATACTATTCAGGACAGATTCTATTAACATTAAACTCCCCCCAAACGATAGTGTTTTTGCTTTCCATGTTGCCAACCTTGATTGAAATTTCTCAATTACCTGTCTCCAATGTTTTTTTCAATAACACGTTTGCTCCAATTGGGATTATTATTGTCTTATTAGGGTGGCAAAATTTATGATGGGAGTAGGAATATATAACTTATAACAATTATGTCGAACAAAGATACTAAGATTTAATATGAGATATATATTTTTTGTTGGGGGTTGTTCATTACAAATATGTTACAGATTTTTAACAACATGATTAAAGGTGTTCTTTTTTTTTACTAACTATGCCATGTACAGACACTATTGATATGAGTTGTTCTTAGAGGTCTAGTGCTCAAGCTAGCCGAGGTGTGGTTATTATCTATGTTGTTGCAAAACCAGCAACATCAACTCAAAAGATAGTGCACACACAAAAATCTTTTAAGTGGGCCAAAGAGATGTTTAAGGTGTTTATCCACATATATTGAAGGATACTTTTTCACAATTAAACTTGTGGTAGATAATAGTTATAAAATGTAACGTCTTTTATCATTTTTAATGTCAATGTAATTTTTCGGGAAAATTTTGTATATGAACTTTTTAAATATAAAAATATCACATTTATTCAGCCTAACTTCTAAATATTATATTTACTAGTTTATAACCCGTGGAAATCACGGTTACAAAAGTAATTGAACTTTTATTATAAAAACTCAAAGTTATTAATCAATTATTTTAAATAAATTATTAATTAAGAGATTGTTTTAGTTATATGAAATTATAATCATTGATTTAAATAAATATGTGAAATTATATCACTTTATAATTTGTATTAATTTTATTTTAATTTTTATTCTAATGTTATTAATTTAATGTACTTAGAGTGGTAAATTTAAATTTTGAAATTTGAAATGAATAATCAATAGGTTGATAAATGACATGCATTAATTAGATTACATAATAGGGTGATACATAGCAAAAAAAGAATAACATATGCATTAATTAAGAAACCTAATAGAATGACACATGTCCAAATGAGAATAAAACTATTCTTTTATTATTAGAATAGAGATTATTTATAAATTTTCAAAATATTATATTTGCCTAAATAATTTTTGTACCACCTTTTGAATATTTTATACTTATTTTTTCATATTATAAATTCATGATAATGGTATTGAAGCTGCAGCGAACCAAGCCCGGCCCCCTGTGGATGTGCAACGGATGCAGTCGCACAGGGCCCCGAAAAAAATAGGGCCCGAAATTTTACGAAATTGTGTGATTAAATAGTTAATATATATTATATTATTCAAGTAAGAACATAGAATTGTTCAGGTGGTAAAGAGCTACATCCTCCGTTTACAATTCCGGATGAACGTATGTTTGAGTCCTGTTACCACACTTTTTCACTTCCGTTAACTAGTGAGCTTCACTTATTTTGCACTTTCAGCCCTTCATTTATGCTCAATACTTTACAATTTGTCCAACAATCTAATTTCTATACATAATCAGTTTTTAAAAATTATATATTTATCCCCTCAACTTTTTAAAAATTACATTTTTCCTATTTTAATTAATTTAATATACTTTTTAGACAATTTACATCTTTATGTTATATATATATATATATATATATATATATATATATATATATATATATATGGGCCCATTTGTTACGGTTTGTATAGGGCCTTCAAAATCAACGGACCGAACTTGAACTAAACCACCTAAGCCGGTAGCTTAGTATTGGGTATTGTTCATAGGCCAATAAGTAAATTAATATTTATAATAATTATTAAAAAAATGACCATACTCCATATTTTTAAACATGTGTGATATCAACAAACATATGGGATACGATGGTTTCTTTGGAAACCTTCGATAGTACCAAAAATTAAAAAACCAATACTCAGTTCAGAGTAGAAGATATAATGGAGAAATCTACCCACATCTAATTACCTTTAATTCATTTTGTTTGGCATTTGATTTATTGATTAGTTTTGGCTTGTATTTGCTTGTTGTGTTAATGTTAAGTAGTATCCTCTATCTCGTATTATTTTGAGTAGGCTAAACATGAAAATCAATTAATCATCACGTCAGTGGTAACTAACCCTGTTCCTGAGTTGTAGCAAAGAAAAGAAGAAAAGACAAAAGAAAGTCACGAGAGAAAAGAAGAGAAGAGAAAGAAAAATAAATTTGTTTTTGTGTTCCCGAGTTTGAGAGAAGTGGAAGGAAAGTTAAACATTTTGTTCTTTCTCTCCAAATCCTTCCAAATCGGAAGGAAAGTTAGGAGGAAAGTGATCATTTCATTTCCTTCCACTTACTTCCTTTAATGAAACTCGAGAACACCAATTTCTTTTATTTTCCTCTCACTTCCACCCATTTCTTTTCTTTTCTCTCATTAAATTGAACTCGGGACAGGGTGTTAAAACTTCAAAGAAAAGACTCACCAATATAGGCTTTGGAAGATGGAAGCCGATTTGATGTATTGCAATCCTTCAAATCTCTTGACCATTATACCCTGTCCCCTATAACTTTTGATTCAATGTGAATAAACAATTGTGATGTAGTTTTTTTGAGGTACATGATGTAATTTTTCGGATAGAAGATGTGATAATGTTTTCTCAGTATCTAATAAATATAGTTATTCTAATGGAAGAGAAAATGAGAGTTCAGTTTATATTTTTTTCAAGAATGAAAAATGATTTGGATGTTGAAAAACACTTGTCAAAGTGGAAAAGGACATCCCTTGATCATAGAAAGTTATAGTGAATTAGTGATATAACATGGCCAAAAAGGATAGTTGTAACTTTGACATTATTAGGGTTAGTTCTACATGAAAAAACGATTAAAACAACAATTTAGGTAATATGATAATTTCAAAATTTCAAAACGATATAGATGATATTTTAAATTTATCTTTATGATAAAGGTATAATAGGCGATTGGTAAAAATATAATTTAAAATTGTTAAAGCATGTTTAAATAGGTTAAAAAAGATTTGGACAAATTGACAATTTGAACATTTGTAATAAATCAATAAATATAATATTAAGAAATTAGGTTAATCAAATACTATAATATTGTAGCATATTCTTCCTAACTTTTTAATCAAATTTTGTTTTATTTCATAATATCATAACTACATGATTTTCATGTGGACCTTTTATTAGGTCTGCCACTAATAAGGCTATTAAATTCATTAGCTTACTCATTTGTGCAAACTTGATTATGACTAAAATATATATTAAAAAAGAAGTAAAAAATCACAAGGCTCTAAAAAGTAGTATTTTTCAACAAGCTTTGTAAAATCATTTAACATCCATCTTATACCCAAATCCAAGAACCAAGATTACAAAAATCACCCCCATTATTTATAGCTCTATTTATCCTACTACCCAAAATGTCACAGTTTGATGATCAACAAAATCACACCTTTAATGAAACCAAGAATTAGCCAACATAAAATAAAAATCCAAACAAATTATTACAAATTAACACAACTCAAAAATCAAAACCCCATCAATTTATTATTAATGATGTTACAAACTTTTACAATTCTAGACTATTACTTCAAGAATCCTTCAAATCAAGAACAATATACAAGTCTTATAACTTCTTGATGTACAAATCATCTTATCAGAATTATACTTTAATGTGAGCATCAATGTCACAAAATATCATCATAAGCAACAATTTCCCTACCTCTTATTGGAAGATTCAGACCTTTTCTTCTTCCACTACTGCTCTCAATCGCATTGTTGATGGTTGTGTTACCATCTTTCTTTTCATCTCTGGAGTTCACAATCACAGACCCAAGCTTGTTCCCTCTTCCATGTCTGCTAAGAGGCAACTCTGGTTTCAATAGCTTTGATGACGATGAATAAGCTTCTTTCTTCTTAACCCCTTCTCTCCATTGTGGCACTGGATCACTCGCCCACATCACTTGCACCTACAACATTACAACATATCATTCATTTAGTTTTCTATCGAAATCTGATCTTTTGTCAGATTATAAACCTAATTGATGAAGATATTCATTCCAGTCAAAGGATCTCCTTTTCGTACATAATTTTTTCTGTAAGGAAAGTAAATTTATGTGAATTTTTAATCGAATGAGTGAAATTGAGAGTTACCCTAATGGAATGGAGAGTGATGCCGAAGGAAGGATCAAGTGAAGCGGCGATGGCGGATTCAGCAGAATCTCTTGAACGAAAGGTGATGTTGGCGACACCGCCGGAATCCATGCGTGTTCGGGAAATCGATCCGTAGATCTCGAATCTGGACTTGAGGTCAAGGACGGAGCAGTTGGAGGAAAGGCCAGTGACGACGACTGCAGTGTTGGTGTTACCGGAGGATGTTGGTTTGCCTTCAAAGTAGTCATCGCCGTCGGTTGCCGGATCGGAAGGGAGAGGGCGGCGGCGTTTGGGGAAGTTGTAGGGCGTGTGGCGGGAGAAATAGGGTTTATCTCTCTTTCTGTTATTCATGGTGCGTTTCTGATTTGTGGTTTGGTGGTAGGATGAAATTCGGGGCTATTTTCAAGCTAAATTACTGAATTATTCTTTTCTGACTTATATATCATATTAAATGTATTGGAAATATGCTACAATTTATTAATGACAAAATTTCATTATCGGTCCTTGTGGTTTATTAAAAGTATCTTTTTAAGGCACAACTATAGATCTAAGGTCTTTTTGTGACCATGCATGAGTTCTAGTCTTAGGGTTGCCACCCTTAGTGCTAAATGTGTCCCTATGTCAGTAAAGTTTCAATCTTTAAGGTCCTTTTGTGACCATGCATGAGTTCTAGTCATTTCCATGGAAGTTAGTTGTTACATTCCAAGTTTGGGTTCATTTGGTGGATTGCAAGCCACCACATAATCGACTTTATGGATTAAGACGTGAAAAAGGACTTGGATCTGTGATTATAGCCTTTGAAATAGAGTATTAAGTGCTTAATGGGAAAAGTGGTGTAACAACCGAAAATTCCAACCAATTTAAATTTTTCAAAAACAACCTGATTCCATTTAAGTTATTACAAAAAGGTTTTCAATACAATTTATTTAAAGTATTCCCAAAATCACTTCACAACAAAAACATGAGGAGCGGTACGATCACGCCTTCGCCTTGCCACGGTCTCCTAAAGAACCTGAAAAACATTAAACCACAACTGTAAGCCCGAAAGCTTAGTGAGATATCCCCAAAATACCAACCACATATACCATACACGCATAACATGCCAACATATCCGATCACAGAACAGCCATGCACTTCGGGTCTACTGTGTGACCGGTCTGCCGCACCGGGCCTTCAATCCACCTGGTCCACTCTCCGAATCTAACCACATACATCGAGTATGCGGTGTGATTGGTCCGCCCGCACCGGGCCTTCAATCCACCTGGTCCACTCTCCGAATCTAACCACATACATCGAGTCTGCAGTCTGATTGGTCCGCCCGCACCGGGCCTTCAATCCACCTGGTCCACTCTCTGAGTCTACAGTATGACTGGTCCGCCCGCACCGGGCCTTCAGTCGGCCTGGTCCACTCTCCGAGCCTCGGCATGTCTGGTCCGCCCTCTTGGGGCCTACAGCCTATCCGGACCGCTCGTTGGGCCTTCGGGACAACCGGTCCGCCCTGGGTATCTTGGCCTACAGCACAAAGCAGGACCCGCCTCAACCCAACTCCAGTCCAACAACCATGTGCACATAAACTGATGGGTTTTGAGCATTCTAACACTTCCTAAGTGTACATACAACCCTAATAACCTTGGATCTATGTTTGTCTAATTATCATGCTAAGTTGAATTCCAAGGCTATATTCCTATCTAGCATACATGGGGAACAATTTTAACTTGAATAATAGATAGAATAACTTACCTTGTTGTTGCTTATGTTCCTTGAAACCTTGTGAGCCTAGCACCCCAAATGTGATGCCTCAAATGCTTCACACAACACCAAATGCTCTTGGAAAAACTTATGAGAGAACACACACTTCTTGAAATCAGCCAAGCCCTCTTGTTTTCTTAGTGTAGCCGATTTTGGTGGAGAATATGATTCTTATATAGTGTTGACACATCTAGGGTTACACCATGTAAACCCTAATGTGTCATGACTCTTCATTTCCATGACCCATGGGTTTGTAACTCCCATGGAGCATCCTATGGGTAGAACCCAACTTGATAATCCATGGAGCCTCTTAGCCCACTATACAAGATATGGATGATTTACATAATCAACCCATATATTTAATTAGTTCTCTTTTGACCACTTAATTAATTCTAAATTAATTATTGATCAAACTAATCAAATAATATTATTAATATATTAGAACTTATAATATATTAATAATCTCCAAGTGTTATTTCTCTCATTTAGTCTATCCAATTGCATGGTGCCATGCAACCCAAATGGACCATGCCGGGTCGGGTCAAGTACATACCAGAAATAGTTATGGACTTAGACACCTTATCCAACAGTCTCCCACTTGGATAAGTCTAATAACTATTACTGCAAGTATGACTTCAGGAACCGATCGGCAATCGTAGCTCTTTTCAAGGTTTCTCGGAACTGAGAAGATGATGGTACGCCATTTAAGATAAGTGATCATATAATCCTCTGTTCTAGATATCAGCCGGACAAATACATGGAACATTGTCTTGCTTATTGTCCAGCATTTGTTTCCCGATTTCCGATTTGTTTGACATAGAACTTAATTGAACACATCAACTTAGTTCTGACCGGGCCCGGTACATAGGTCAAAACAAAATCATCGAGGGGCCCAGATATCAGCTTCTAATCCAAGAAGGAACAGATAAACTTCGACTCATATGTTTGTTCTACCACTCATTGAATTACACACAAGAGCACGATTTATAACATCGAGTTACCAATGCGTTTTCGTACAATCAATGCATAACCAACTTGTAAGTAACAAATCATATCTCTAGGTTTGAAGACTTATACGATATTACCGGCTCACGATCACTCGAGATAGAATTCCATGAAGTGATTCCAGTGAGCGTGGGTTGAGTCCAATGCTCAGGACTTATGAGCACTCATGATTGCTGTAGCCTTGTCCAAGACCTCTACAACCAAACATGACAGTCTTGATTCATACCTACTTCCGACATATGACTGACTGTGGAGGTTTGAATAATATGTTATACCAAACAAAAATTATTCTGGAAGTCAAAACATGCAAAAGAAATATAGTAAACGATCGACAAGAGATAGCAACACCTTACTCATAAATAAAACATTTTTTATTCATCATCAAATGTCAATTACACTTTACAAATTTTGAGGTTATCTAACTACTAAATCTAATATCATCCTTCAGCCCTATGCTCCGAGCATGCTGAAGATGCTTAACCCGATTCAGTCCCTTTGTGAGGGGATCTGCCGGATTCTCATCTGATGATACCCTCTTTGCCACGAGGAGTCCCTCTTTGATCCGATGTCTGATGAAATGGTATTTTCTGTCGATGTGTCTGGATCTCCCGTGATCCCTTGGTTCCTTGGCTAAGGCAACAACACTTTCACTATCACAGAAAATTTCCATTAGCTCTTTAATAGCTGGTACAACTCCAAGGTCTCCAATGAAGTTCTTCAGCCATATCGCCTCCTTTGCTGCCTCGCTAGCTGCAATATACTCTGATTCACAAGTAAAATCTGCCACTGTCTCTTGCTTGGAACTCTTCCAAGAAATTGCTCCTCCGTTTAGGGTAAAGACCCAGCCTGACTGAGAGCGGAAATTATCCCTATCAGTCTGGAAGCTAGCATCACTGTACCCTACTACTCTCAAGTCATCACTCCCACCGAGGGTAAGGACCCAGTCCTTAGTCCTTCGTAGGTACTTGAGAATATTCTTTACCGCAGTCCAGTGTGCCTTGCCAGGGTTCCCCTGAAACCTGCTAACCATGCTCAAGGCAAAGGCTACATCAGGTCGAGTACATGTCATAGCATACATGATCGATCCTACAGCCGAAGCATAAGGTATTCGACTCATTTCTGCTATCTCAGCCTCAGTGCTAGGGCTTTGTGACTTACTCAATTTGGCGTTACTCTGGAAGGGAAACTCTCCTTTCTTGGAGTCCTGCATGCTGAATCTCTTCAGCACCTTATCCAAGTAGGTACTCTGACTAAGTCCAATTAGTCTTTTACTCCGATCTCTCAAGATCCTTATCCCTAAAATATAGGCAGCTTCACCAAGCTCCTTCATAGCGAAACACTTCCCAAGCCAGGACTTTACTTCCTGCAGGGTTGGAATGTCGTTTCCTATGAGTAGTATGTCATCCACATACAATACCAAAAAGCTAACTATACTCCCACTAGCCTTGACATACACACAAGATTCATCTTCACTCCTAGTAAAGCCAAATTCCTTGACCTTCTCGTCAAAGCAAAGATTCCATCTGCGAGGTGCTTGCTTTAATCCATAGATGGATTTCTCAAGCTTACACACTCTATTAGTGTACTTGCTGCTGACAAAACCTTCTGGCTGACTCATGTAAACATCTTCAGCCAACTTTCTATTAAGGAAAGCGGTTTTGACATCCATCTGCCATATTTCATAGTCATGAAATGCAGCTATGGCTAACAGAACCCGAATAGACTTAATCTTGGCTACCGGAGAAAAGGTCTCATCATAATCCACTCCAGGAATTTGAGAGAAGCCCTTTGCAACCAGTCTAGCCTTATAAGTGTGTACTTTACCATCCATGTCGGTCTTCTTCTTGAAGACCCATTTGCACCCTACTGTCTTACGACCTGGTACATTTTCAACCAAGTTCCAAACTTGATTGTCATACATGGATTGTATCTCGCTATCCATAACCTCTTTCCATTTAGCAGACTCGGGGCCTGCCATGGCTTCCTCGTAGCTGTTAGGGTCATCTTGACTTACTAGTGTCCCATCACTAATAAGTGTCTCACCTTCTGCAGTAATATGGAATCCATAGTAATGCTCAGGTGCACTCCTAACTCTCGTGGAACGCCTCAGAGGTACAGGTTTGTCAATTGGCTCAACAGGAGTTTCCTCCTCAAGTTGAGGGCTAGAGTTTGAAGTTCCTTCACCACTTGATTCTTGAATTTCTTCAAGATCAACTTGCCTCCCACTGTCTCCTTGGCTTATAAACTCTCTTTCTCGAAAGACTCCTCTTCTTGCTACAAAGACCACATTGTCACTGGGTCTGTAGAAGAGGTAACCAAAGGATTGTTGTGGGTAACCGATGAAAATACACCTCTCGCTTCGAGGTTCGAGCTTATCATGAGTCTCGCATCTCACGAAAGCCTCGCAACCCCAAATCTTGATGTGGTCTAGTTTAGGTACTTTACCAGTCCACATCTCGTGAGGAGTTTTGGCAACTTTCTTTGTAGGGACTAGATTAAGAATATGGGCGGCAGTCTCTAAGGCATACCCCCATAATGAGATTGGTAGCGAAGCTCGACTCATCATGGAACGAACCATATCTAACAAGGTTCGATTACGCCTCTCAGCCACACCATTCAACTGTGGTGTCCTGGGAGGTGTCAATTGTGAGACAATCCCACATTCCCTAAGATAGTCGAGGAACTCTGAACTAAGATACTCACCTCCTCGATCGGATCGAAGCATCTTAATGTTCCTGTCCAATTGATTCTCGACTTCCTGTTTAAATTCCTTAAACCTATCGAAAGTCTCTGACTTATGTTTGATTAAGTAGACATATCCATATCTAATGTAATCATCAGTAAAAGTCAAATAATAACGATTAGCATCCCTTGTGGCATGTTTGAATGGTCCACACACATCCGTGTGTATAAGGTCCAACAAACCTTCACCCCTTTCACACGAGCCTGTGAAGGGTGACTTTGTCATTTTTCCAAGTAAGCATGATTCGCAACTATCATCTGACTTTAGGTCAAACGACTCCAAGACTCCATCCTTTTGGAGTTGGCCTATGTGTTTCTTGCTTATATGTCCAAGACGACAATGCCATAAAGATGTTTTATCTAGGTTATTATTATTATTAGTAGAATCAATACACAAAACATTATTTCCCAAGTTATCTACAACAGATACAGCTTCATACACACCATCACAAGGTAATGCTTTAAAATAAAGAACATTATTAAAGAAAGCATCAATAGAACCAACTTCATTATTAAACGAAAAGGTAAACCCTTGTTTGTACAAAGCATGAAAGGAAATAATATTTCTTGCCATTCCTGGCGAGTAACAACATTTATTCAAATCTAAACTAAACCCACTACTTAGCGATAAAGTATAAACTCCAATCTTGGTGACAGGTGAAGCTTTCCTATTCCCCATGATCAAGTTTACTCTTCCTTGCTCCACATCCTCACTTCTTCTTAGTCCCTGCAAGTCACAACAAATATGAATACCACAACCGGTATCAAGGACCCAAGATTTAGAATGGGGTGAGTTATTAGAAATGATAGTGTAAATACCTGCATGGTTGGGTTTGACTTTCCCATCCTTCACATCCTGCTGGTACTTTGGGCAGTTCCGCTTCCAATGAGCCTTTTCATGGCAATAAAAGCATTCAGCCTCTTTTGGGTCAGAAGAAGGAGTAATGAAACCTTTCTTGGTTCCACTTGAAGAAGAGCCATCAAGGGTCCGAGCCTTGGTACCCTTCGAAGATCTCTTTCTCTTCCTCCCTCGACTTTTCCCGATTGCCAAAACCGGAGTTGAGTTTGGAGTAGGAGTGATAGCAACCGACTTCCCCTTAAGACCTGTTTCTGCGGTCTTGAGAAGTCCCTGAAGTTTGCTGAGGGTGACTTCTTCCTTGTTCATGTGATATGTCATGCGGAATTGATCATAGCATGATGGTAAGGAGTGCAAAATGATATCTATTGCAAGATCCTCAGGGAAGTTCACATTAAGCTTCAGCAAACGATCCACATACCTTTGCATTTTCTGCATGTGGCTCGTGACGGATTCCCCGTCCTTCATCATGGTTGTTATCATGGAGCAGATGATTTCATACCTCTCTTGTCTTGCACTTTGATGGTATCTTTCCATCAAATCTTGGTGCATTTCATAAGGGTAGAAATCCTTATAAGACTTTTGGAGTTCCGCTGTCATCGTGGCCATCATGATGCAAGCCACTTTCGTAGCATCCCTTTCATGTGCCTGAAAGTCAGCGATCTCCTAAGGAGTTGCAGTGGTCTCATCAATCTCCTTAAGCTCCATGTCAAGGACATATTCTTTGTCCTCGTAGCGGGTAATCATTCTGATGTTTCTGATCCACTCATTGAAGTTGGATCCATCAAAGGTGACTTTCCCACACAAGTTCATAAGGGTAAAGGAGCCATTAGGATTAGAGCCAGAAGCATTGTTGAAAGACATCTGAAGAGAAGAGAACAAGGTTAGTTTAGATATATAAGAGAGTCCTTAATAAAACACCCAAATGTAATATTACGGCTAGGATCCAATCACAATATAATATAACTTAGAAGAGGTATGCCGTAATCTAAGCTATATCATATTTGAAAGGTCGGTGAATGACGATTCACCAATTTCCACCACGAAAACCGCAATATTTAAGTATTAGGTTTTTGAATGGTTCTTAGAAATTCCTAGATTCTTTGAGATTCAATGAACTTTTCAAAGGCATGTTTCAATCTCGAGTGTGCCCTCCAAGTTTTGTGACTGGGATATCGAGGATCACAAAACGAGGTGTGAAGTAACCATGCAAATCACTTGGTACCCTTAAAGTTTATCACTCAATCGATGTGCCGGTAAACCACACACGCTCCATCGATACTATAATAAACCCTAAGTCACCCTTTACCTACCTTGTTAAGTCCAAGTTAGTGTGCCGGTTAACCACACACGCTCCACCAACGACTTAATCAAAGTGTAAAGTGTAATTTCATGGAATAGCACCTTATTCACATTTTTCCTAAAGTAACTAAGATTGGGAATTTAATAAAACATTTAGTTACTTTATAATATTCATCATACTTTGAATGAGAATTTGTAAGTCCTTGTCTTACCCGTTCGGCTAACGACCCTCCACCGGTCAAGCAAGCGGTGGGTGAGAGTGGACACCCATTAAGTCACCATTTTATAGGCAACAACCTTATACCCACCTTATAGACCGGCTTCGTGAATGAGGCGTACTAGCGGTAAGACGACTTTGTTCTTATACATATATATATATATAATTATTAAATCATAATAATATAAGTATAAGGGTTGAATTTTAACTTTTTTTAAAATTCTAAGGGTTGGAACTAAAGTTTTAACTTAACTTTACTTGTTCCAAAACTTGAGGGCAAGTTTTGCAAACTTTCAAAACTTTTCATTTCTTGTAACTTATGAGTTTAATAGAGTAATAAAATGAGGACTTTTCATTTTTCCTAACTCTTGTGTTCTTTTAATGGTTTTTAATCCAAGAGACTTTTGGTTTTCCATAACTTGAGGACAAGTTATGGACTCCATTAAAACACATTATGATCAATAATTAAACTACCACATAGGTTACAAATAATTCCTATGATCATCTAAACATCATAAGAACAAGAATATGAATATGATCACCTTCAAGAATCAAAATCACATTAAACTTTGTAATTTTGATAACTAGTTGTTGTAAATGAGTTAGCAAATACATTACACCATCTAAAACAAGTTTTCAAGTACCAAAACAATTTAGGGTAATGTATCCAATCCATTTCCAGCAACTGAAGTCGAAATTCTGCACTCTGTCGACCCTACTCGTCGAGTGCATGAACCTACTCGACGAGTGGGTTGAAGATACAAGTGAACTCGACGAGCCCCCCCATGGACTCGACGAGTCCAGCAGTCAGACAACAAGTTTTTTCGACTTTCTTCAACTTTTAAGCACAAATAACAAACAAACAAGCCTAGGCTCTGATACCACTGATGGGTTTTGAGCATTCTAACACTTCCTAAGTGTACATACAACCCTAATAACCTTGGATCTATGTTTGTCTAATTATCATGCTAAGTTGAATTCCAAGGCTATATTCCTATCTAGCATACATGGGGAACAATTTTAACTTGAATAATAGATAGAATAACTTACCTTGTTGTTGCTTATGTTCCTTGAAACCTTGTGAGCCTAGCACCACAAATGTGATGCCTCAAATGCTTCACACAACACCAAATGCTCTTGGAAAAACTTATGAGAGAACACACACTTCTTGAAATCGACCAAGCCCTCTTGTTTTCTTAGTGTAGCCGATTTTGGTGGAGAATATGATTCTTATATAGTGTTGACACATCTAGGGTTACACCATGTAAACCCTAATGTGTCATGACTCTTCATTTCCATGACCCATGGGTTTGTAACTCCCATGGAGCATCCATGGAGCATCCTATGGGTAGAACCCAACTTGATAATCCATGGAGCCTCTTAGCCCACTATACAAGATATGGATGATTTACATAATCAACCCATATATTTAATTAGTTCTCTTTTGACCACTTAATTAATTCTAAATTAATTATTGATCAAACTAATCAAATAGTATTATTAATATATTAGAACTTATAATATATTAATAATCTCCAAGTGTTATTTCTCTCATTTAGTCTATCCAATTGCATGGTGCCATGCAACCCAAATGGACCATGCCGGGTCGGGTCAAGTACATACCAGAAATAGTTATGGACTTAGACACCTTATCCAACATAAACATACAATCATATAACAATTCACAGTCAACAAACCGATCAAACAGTTCACATAGCATATCATCATCCTAATCAGGATACCGACCTAACCGGTCACTAGCATAGCATCACCCTACATCTCAGGATACCGATCTCAAACAAGTCGCTAACGTACACCATCCTAGCTACCAGGATGCAACATATCAAAGCAATAACATAAAACAAATACCCGGATCTCAATCCGATAAAGGGCCGACCTTGGTGCCTTAGACCCTGTTGATATAGTGAGGATAACTCACCTCGAAACTGCCTACTAAACAGATAAGATCCCGCTGCTCCAAACTCCGACACGAACTCCTCCACTGAACAACACCAAAGCACTGAACTCAATAATTACCAAAATACCCTTGGAAGACAACTGGTCAACCCCTGACTGACTCTACTCGCCGAGTCAACCCGATGACTCGCCGAGTCCCCATGCTCAGAACTTTCCCCAATCCGCGACTCAACTCGCCGAGTCACCCCAAGACTCGCCGAGTTCGACAACTTTGAGTCCACTCACACACAACTCACTGAGTCATCCCCTTGACTCACCGATTCACAGCTCAACCAGAAAAGATTGGGACTCTTCGACAAGACTCGCCGAGTCCAAGAACAGACTCGTCGAGTCTAAGGCTATCTTCAACCTACTCGCCGAGTTGTTCTTCCAACTCGTCGAGTTCCAGGCCATCTTCATCCAACTCGCCGAGTTGTTCTTCCAACTCGTCGAGTTCCAGCCTATCTTCATGCAACTCGCCGAGTCCACTGATATGTGCATATTTAGTGTGTATTTAGTATAGTTTTTTATTCATATATTAGCTAAATTATCACATATTATGGACAAAAGGTACTTAAAAGTGTTAAATTATGTTTTTCAGTCCAAAGATGAAGCTCGGAAGTAAAAGGAAGCAAGAGAAGCGGTTAGGAGCTAGAGAGTGGAATGAAGAAGGAAAAACACTAAGAAAAGCTTCTACTTGTCGAGTCAGATAGCTACTCGACGAGTCCGGTCGAGGAATCAGAAGGATAATGACTCGGGATCCCAGATAGTTATCGCAATACGGGGAATGTGAGAGGGACTCGACGAGTCACCACTTGACTCGACGAGTCGAACCGCTTATTTAAAGATAATTCCACAGATCGAGAAAGGGGAGTTCTGGGAAGTTTCAGAAGTGCTTAGCTGCGATAAAGAAGCCAGAAGAACCCTAAAAGTCGACCAAGGAAGCTAGAATCCAATTCCGGGAGTAATTAAGGCATAATTCCACCATTCTACTTATTTCTTTTGTTTTGTCAACATGATTAAGCAATTTGAACTTATTTGTTTGTTGTTATTTACCTTAGTTATGAACTAAATTCTTTAAACTTCTATTTGGGGATACGAAATTGGTAGTATGGTTTGATTCTTGGTAGGATTAATTCTATGTTGGTTAATTTAGTTATTTTAGCTTGCTAAAGAACCTTGTGTGTGAATGATAATTGATTTTCTGTTAATAGGGAGATAATTAATTAGCATGAACATCTATTAGTTATCAATCTCATATGCTTAGTGAACACTTTTTGTCATATGTCTAGTGTAGTGAACATGAAACTAGGATTAATAAGAAAATCAAGTAAATTTATGTGCAAGCTTGTGAGATGACCATTAAACAAGAAGTTAATTAAAAGGAGAAATTAATTAGCTATTGCAAGTCTAATTTAACCCGAATTTTATATCTAGTAAATTTAATTGAAATAGACAACTGGCCATTGTTTAAATTGATTTATTTGCTAAGGATTAATGAAGTGAATACGGAACTAATCAATCGAATCGGTAACTAGCAAAAGAATTAATCCATTGCACTTTTACCTTGAAATCAACCATAGGATCAATTAAGTTGAACTAAATAGAAGTACTTCTCCGTTATTGAATCTAGTCAAAGTCTTTATTTTCTAGCTTAAATTAGTAATAATTAGTAAGTTTCTAGTCTTGTAAAACTAGAGAACAACCCCTGCTTTTTAATTAACTTAGATTAAATTAGTTTTTAGTTTAATTTGCCGTTCCCTGTGTTCGATACCCTACTTGCTTGAACTATACCACAATTGATAGGTTCACTGCCTTTTGTGTGTTATTTGATAATTAAAAGTAGGTTTAAAACTAGTGGGTTTTACACACATCATCCACCAATGTGACTCGCCGAGTACCACCGGGTCTGAATCCATACAGAGGCTTTCCAAGCCATGCAGATGATCCAAACCATAGATCTACCCTTCCTAAGGCCATCCATCACATAAAGTGGCAAAACTTTACGTGAATCCAAGGAGATCTAGGCACTTTACACTCTAGGGATAGGGTTTGGGACAAATTAGCTCCTTCAAACACTCATCAACAGGGACTTTATGACATATAGGACCATCACAAGCTCAGATCTGAAGTAGCATCCTCAGATCCAAGCTTCTATCTCACTTTAGATGCCATACCAACCACCACACATGAACCCATGAATAAAATAGCTTAAGGAAATGGTTCCTTACCCTTGGAATGAGCCCAACCAACTGTAGTTTGCTGTTTCCCCCAAGCTTCCTGATACAAGCCTCCAATCTTCAAGCTTAAAACAACAAATATCCTTCTCCAAGCTCTAATTCACTCAACAATGGGGTTTCCTCACGAAATTAGGGCTTCTGGAACTCAAGGGATGATAAGGAGGCTGGGGAGGAGACATAATGTTCTTTATATAGGGCTCAACCTCTGGATTTAGGGTTTTCTCCACTCAGCACCAACTCGCCGAGTCCACCCATGCTACTCGCCGATTTGGTCACTTAACACGCGACTAGAGTCGCGACCCTACTCGCCGAGTCCACTCATGGACTCGTCGAGTCGCTCTTTCCCATTTTACTCTTTTAGCCCTTCAACTTTACTCTTGCTATTCCGGGATGTTACAATTCTCCCCCACTTACATTAGGCTTCGTCCTCGAAGCCTGCGGCAATTCAACTCTAGAACCACTCCCGCAATGCACCACCTGGCATTAACCAGGCCAGGCTCCTTAACGCACAACCATCGAAACCAGAACTCACTTTCTCCTTTCTTGCGGTGTCCTGACCACCGTCTCAAGCCGGCCACCAGCTTTACCCTCTGATAACTCCACTTAACAACTGAGTACTACTCATGATGCAACACTGCTCCAAATCACAACCATCACTCGACCCATATGAGCTAGAAAATAACCATGCACCATCGGATTCCCGATCTGAGTCCAACTCTAACCATTCTGCTGACAGAAAGACACATTCTTCAGAGCAAATCCCATGAGTTCTCCTCTTGCAATCACATACACATGCTGAACTAGCTCTAGCACCCTCAGGTTGGGAAAACCCGATACACTGATGACTACTCCAAACATCCCCCAGGATGAACCACTACTACATACACAATTCCCTGATCAGAATCACACTGCGAGCCCAAGACTCCCTCCCTGCATCCCTTCCGAGCCTCTTGGCTCTACACCCGCGGAATTCCTTCCGCGACCTCAACAGACATCCCAAACCGGATGTGCTTCCATTCCACTGCCGCAAACACGCTGCTCAATGACCATACTTGGATCACTCTAATCATAACTCTGCTCTGCCGCTTTCACTTTCGTGAACTTGCACTCCCTCTCGGAGTTACACTCCTCTTTCTTTCCTTTACCAAGGAAATCCACTTGGCCGCCTTGTCACTCCGAAAAGTGCCACGGTGCTCGCCCAACGCTACACCACTCTTTCATATCGTAACCGCTATCCATCCAACACACATACTCTGACTCTAATCGTAGGGACTCTCAAGCCCATGCACTATCTCAACTAATCAAGATCACTACCCGGTGCCAGACCTTCTAATGCTATCACACTGCAACATACACAATCCATATCCTCAAACCGATCCAACAATACCTGCAGAGTCTTCAGCATGACTGCACCGTCTCACCAGGCCTTTAGCCAATCTGGACCACTCTTAGAATCTTCAGCCAATCTGGACCACTCTCAGTGCCTTCAGTTTAGCTGGACCGTTCTCCGAGCCTTCGGCCTGACTGGTATGCCTACCGGCCTTCAGTCTATCCGGACCGCTCAACTAGCATTCATCATTCCGAGCTATCTCTCCGGGAAATCCTCCCATGCATACCGTTCTAGCCCTCTAGGGGTTCCGAAATCTATCTCCATCACACATAATCGATCCCGGCCTGATCCCCAGGCCCTCCATAATCAAATGCCCTAGGTCTGTATCCCGCCCTGCAAGCCCGACACTTGCTCCTACCAGCCTACACTCTGGGCTGACAGAACACTGCTGAATCCCAACAGCTAAGCACCCTCAAATGCTCATCGATCTTCCGGAGAATTTTCCAATTCTCCCCCACTTGTAGCACTGACTATCAAACACCGGTCGCCATTACTGACCACCCAAACAACCCTGCACAAAACCAACACTTACACGCGGACTGCTTCCCACAAGCATAAACAACCTTAACAAAATCCCATATCATCACTGATTAACCCGCTCGAAAGAAACTCAATCCGCAGCTAACCACTCCCCAGAAAGTAGATGTTACCCGGCCTTTAGACCAATGCCAGGTTTCCACTAACAACCCCTCATAAATGATAACCATGAAATTCCCAATACTAACCCATAGCCATGCCATAACCCTCAAAGAACAACGAATACCACACCGAGAACCACACAAAGATACTAGCACATAAACAATACTCCACAATAATCGCAAGATAACAAGACAACAAGAAAGAAACATACCCGCAGTTGCATCCGACACTGCTCTGACCTCCTCTGCTGTAAGCTGAAAAGCACGACCCTAAGCCCTTGGGGGCTCCGCTCCACCCTGACCTCCACCCGTGATCCTCAAAGTGGCCGGTGCTGGAGCCTGCACCGGTCCTGCAGCGAGCTGTGGACAGTTGACCCTCAAATGTCCAACCTGATGACAATGGTAACAAATCCTCAAATCCCGAACCGGCGCTGACTGCCGACAATCCCTCGCATAGTGCCCCTCCTTTCCGCACTTGCGGCATGCACCACCGGACCTACAAACTCCGGTGTGACTCCTCCCACACTTCCCACAAGTGTGGCTACTCAGATCTCCCACTCTAGCATCAACGGTCTTGGACCATTTCGGCGCCGGCTGCGACTGCACTGGAGCCTGCCTCAGCTCACGCAACTGCAACTCAATCTCTAACTCACGCCGCCTAGCGGCCTCCTGCAACTCCAACACGGTCTCGCACCTCTGTGTAGACATAAACTGTCTGATGTCCCTCTTGAGCATGCTCAGATATCGAGACATCTGAGCCTGCTCCGAAGCGAACTCTAGGCAGAACATCGCCCTCTTAGTGAACATCCTGGTGATCTCAGTCACCGACTCCGAATCCTAATTCAGCTCAAGGAACTCCTGATCCAATCTCTCCCTCTCAACTTGCGGGACATAACGAGTGCTGAACATCTCTCTGAACTGATCCCATGAAACCGCAGCCCTCTGCGCATCTGAATATAACCCCGTGGTCAATCTCCACCAATCCTTCGCCCCGAGCCTCAATAGGTTCAGAGCACACCTCACCCTCTGATCAGTAGGGCATGAACACGTGAAGAAACACCCTTCCACGTCCGATAACCACCTCATAGCAACAATCGGGTCCTGAACTCCATCGAAGGTGGGAGGCTTCGTATTATCGAAGTCCAGATACTGAAAACCCCGACCAGCTCCTCCCCCTGCCGCTGCTACCGCCGCTGTAGCCGCGGCGGCAGCCGTCTCTGTGAGAGCTGCATAGCGCTCATCAAAATACTCAACCATGGCGGTCTTGATTGACCCAAACAGTTCCGGTAACTTGGCCCGGAACAACGCAGCGACCTCATCATGCAGGATCTCACGAATCCTCGCATCCAACTCGCATGTGCTCATCTGACCAATAACCTCGGGCGGTACTGACCCGCCCGGAACTCCCTCTCCTGCTCCCGATCCTGATCCGGATCCACTCCCAGCATGCCTCAGAATCTCCATACTGAAAAATACCTCAAAATCTCAGACACTTCCCACTATCCCGGGAACCAACTCTCTCAACCCCACCCTAGAGGTCATGGTTTCTCTTATACGCTTATGGGTCCTGTGCTTTCAGTAGTACGGGCCCATACTACCTTCCACACCTACCCATATTTGTATGAAGTACTACCACAACGCCCTAGAGAAAACATACAAACAAGCGCTCAACCCTCACCACTAGAGGAACACTGGAAATCTCCCACAAGGAACCCTAGGCTACAGGCATCACAATCAGGCAGCATTATCATGAAATCCTGAAGATCCCTAGCCAAACACTAGCATGCTGTTCTATCAAAGCTCAAAAACAAATATCATGTATGGTATTTTGGGGTTACTTACTGGCTCCGGCTGATCGTACCTTTGCGTCCTCCTTTACTCATTTTGAAAACCATTTTAAATTCTCTTTTGAAAACTCTCCTCGATTTGAGACTGGAGTCACACGAGTGTTCCTCCAATTCACTCAAACCAAGGCTCTGATACCAACTTGTAACAACCGAAAATTCCAACCAATTTAAATTTTTCAAAAACAACCCGATTCCATTTAAGTTATTACAAAAAGGTTTTCAATACAATTTATTTAAAGTATTCCCAGAATCACTTCACAACAAAAACATGAGGAGCGGTACGATAACGCCTTCGCCTTGCCACGGTCTCCTGAAGAACCTGAAAAACATTAAACCACAACTGTAAGCCCGAAAGCTTAGTGAGATATCCCCAAAATACCAACCACATATACCATACACGCATAACATGCCAACATATTCGATGACAGAACAACCATGCACTTCGGGTCTACTGTGTGACTGGTCCGCCGCACCGGCCAACAGTCCGCCTCATCCACCCTCCGAGTCTAGCCATATACCTCGAGTCTACAGTGTGATTGGTCCGCCCGCACCGGGCCTTCAATCCACCTGGTCCACTCTCCGAATCTAACCACATACATCGAGTCTGCAGTGTGATTGGTCCGCCCGCACCGGGCCTTCAATCCACCTGGTCCACTCTCTGAATCTAACCACATACATCGAGTCTACAGTCTGATTGGTCCGCCCGCACTGGGCCTTCAATCCACCTGGTCCACTCTCTGAGTCTACAGTATGATTGGTCCGCCCGCACCGGGCCTTCAGTCGGCCTGGTCCACTCTCCGAGCCTCGGCATGTCTGGTCCGCCCTCTTGGGGCCTACAGCATATCCGGACCGCTCGCTGGGCCTTCGGGACAACCGGTCCGCCCTGGGTATCTTGTCCTACAGCACAAAGCAGGACCCGCCTCAACCCAACTCCAATCCAACAACCATGTGCACATAAACATACAATCATATAACAATTCACAGTCAACAAACCGATCAAACAGTTCACATAGCATATCATCATCCTAATCAGGATACCGACCTAACCGGTCACTAGCATAGCATCACCCTACATCTCAGGATACCGATCTCAAACAAGTCGCTAACGTACACCATCCTAGCTACCAGGATGCAACATATCAAAGCAATAACATACAACAAATACCCGGATCTCAATCCAATAAAGGGCCGGCCTTGGTGCCTTAGACCCTATTGATATAGTGAGGATAACTCACCTCGAAACTGCCGACTGAACAGATAAGATCCCGCTGCTCCAAACTCCGACACGAACTCCTCCACTGAACAACACCAAAGCACTGAACTCAATAATTACCAAAATACCCTTGGAAGACAACTGGTCAACCCCTGACTGACTCTACTCGCCGAGTCCCCATGCTCAGAACTTTCCCCAATCCGCGACTCAACTCGCCGAGTCACCCCGAGACTCTCTGAGTTCGACAACTCTGATTCCACCCACACACAACTCACCGAGTCATCCCCTTGACTCACCGATTCACGGCTCAACCAGAAAAGATTGGGACTCTTCGACAAGACTTGCCGAGTCCAAGAACAGACTCGTCGAGTCTAAGGCTATCTTCAACCTACTCGCCGAGTTGTTCTTCCAACTCGTCGAGTTCCAGGCCATCTTCATCCAACTCGCCGAGTTGTTCTTCCAACTCGTCGAGTTCCAGCCTATCTTCATGCAACTCGCCGAGTCCACCAATGTGACTCGCCGAGTACCACCGGGTCTGAATCCATACAGAGGCTTTTCAAGCCATGCAGATGATCCAAACCATAGATCTACCCTTCCTAAGGCCATCCATCACGTAAAGTGGCAAACTTTATGTGAATCCAAGGAGATCTAGGCACTTTACACTCTAGGGCTAGGGTTTGGGACAAATTAGCTCCTTCAAACATTCATCAACAGGGACTTTATGACATATAGGACCATCACAAGCTCAGATCTGAAGTAGCATCCTCAGATCCAAGCTTCTATCTCACTTTAGATGCCATACCAACCACCACACATGAACCCATGAAGAAAATAGCTTAAGGAAATGGTTCCTTACCCTTGGAATGAGCCCAACCAACTGTAGTTTGTTGTTTCCCCCAAGCTTCCTGATACAAGCCTCCGATCTTCCAGCTTAAAACACCAAATATCCTTCTCCAAGCTCTAATTCACTCAACAATGGGGTTTCCTCACGAAATTAGGGCTTCTGGAACTCAAGGGATGATAAGGAGGCTGGGGAGGAGACATAGTGTTCTTTATATAGGGCTTAACCTCCGGATTTAGGGTTTTCTCCACTCAGAACCAACTCGCCGAGTCCACCCATGCTACTCGCCGAGTTGGTCACTTAACACGCGACTAGAGTCGCGACCCTACTCGCCGAGTCCACTCGTCGACTCGCCGAGTCGCTCTTTCCCATTTTACTCTTTTAGCCCTTCAACTTTACTCTTGCTATTCCGGGATGTCACAAGTGGCTTAACAGAGCAGTACGTTGGGCATACATGCATGTACGTGCAAAATACAAGCCATACAGATGTACGCTTAGCGTACAAAGGATTACGCCCCACGTACTCGACATTTGTGGGATTTGCGTGTTTTGGGCCTCGGTTTGGGCCATACATTGGACTTTGTTTCTTTGGGCCATCAGAAGTCAGATATTTTAGGCTAAGAACATGTTTGGGCTTTAGGGTTAGGCCTATTAAAGGGGTTGGGCCCAATTTAGCAAAGCTAGCTATTAGTGGGCCATTGGTGGGCTTGGGAAGTCTACGTAGTATTGGGCCTTTCATATTATGGTTTTGGGCCTTAGGTTGAGGTCCATGTGAAGGGATTGGGCCCAATTGGAAATTTGACCATATATTGGGCCTTGTGGAAGTGTTTATCTTTCGGGCCAAGGTTTGGGTAGAGTTCAATTTGGGACAAGAGTATGAGAGGGGTAGAATGGTCTTTTACCCCAATGAGGACTTATGGTTAAGTAATGAGAATCTCAGACTTATCTAATTTGTATGATGCTCAGTAACTCGGGGAGTCGAGAGGTCAGTAGTTCGGGGATCTGCCAGCTAGCAGCCAGAGGTTTATCCGTTGAATTCTGCAGTCAGCTTATGAGGTGAGTTTTCTCCTGTAGGAACGGGTCGAGGCACCAATGTCGGCATGTATATGTATGTTAGTATGTTCCGGACCAAGGTCCGATGTCGGGCGGGGCCCGAGGAATGTTTATGTTTCCGAACTACGGTTCGATATCGGGTGGTACCCGAGGAATGTATGCATGCTTAGTTATACTTGTTGTCTGTGTGATACTTGTATGTGCCTGGTTAGGGAAGTGAATGTGGGCGGGGGCCCGTATCTCACCACTAGCTGAGTATGGACGGGGTTCCCTATCTTATCATTAGCAGAGCAGGGACGAGGCCTATGATAGGCGAGGCCTTATGAGTAGAACATGTAGTAGTGTGTATGATTCGGTATGTACTAGTATGATTATATGTTATTGTTTGTACATGTATAGCGGGCATGGCCCAGAGACAAACGGTGCCTGGTAGAAACATATATGTATACTGTGCGAGGCTCGATGCCAGGCGGGGCCTAATGTTGGACACTGTCCGATACCGGGCGGGGCCCAAAGAAGGGGCGAGGGCCTATTTTATGTGATTATATGTATGGTATGTGGTAGCTTGGGGAGACTCACTAAGTTTCGTGCTTAAAGTTTTCAGTTTTGGTTTCAGGTACTTCCGGTAGCAAGGGGAAGAGCTCGGGATGACTGCAGCGCATACACCATGATTTTAGCCTGGGATGTTTTTACTTTGATATGTTTGACTGATGTTTATGATCTTTTGAGGAACAATGACTTATGACTTTATGTGATGTTTTGATAACTATGGTTTTATTAATAATTAAAAATGAAAATTTTGGACCGTATTTTTTAGATGTTTCAAAATATATGTAATAGCTTAGTATTGTAATATTTGATTTTTGAGATAATAAGAATCAAACGTGTCATTACATTTATTTGTTAAAAACGTCCATTGGGCACAAAAATTAGCGTCTGAAAAGTTGCAACGTTTTCTAAGTTGTTTAACCTACATGGATAGTACTGGTTAACGTGATATCAGGAATATAAGATTCATAAAAATCCGACTCCAAAAGAAAGAGTTGTAGATTTTATAAAAATAGAAATCAATCATGTAATTAAAATTAATTACGTCAGAACGGTACTTAGAGATTGGTTGAGTTTTCACTAAAAATTCAAAAAAGAGTTTCGTAGTACTCCTCAAGATATAAAATTTAGGAAAAAGTTTGTTGAAAACGGGGTCCGTATGAGAGAGATATGATTGTTATAAAATCATTTATTTTTACCCCCTTTAAGCACAAAAATAAAAGTCCAAACTAGTAAAAAAAACTAAAGGAGAGTTGTAGTACTCATTGAGATCGTCACATAGATATAGAGGGGACTTAGATCGGAGCTCGCACGAAGAAGTTATGACTTTTACAAAATCTTTTCGTGTGCGCTAGGTGCGTGTCTCCGCACGTTGCACACCTGACACCAGATTCGAGCAGATTGCGAGTGACATGACTAATTTGGATGTGACATGTGGCCTTCTCTACATGGAGCCAAGATTGTCATGCGCGACGCGTGTATATATTTGTATCGGGCGCACCCCAAATCCATGACTATAAATAGAGAGGCTAGGCAGACCGTTTCTACACACCTCCCTCATTCACTCTTACTCCCCTCATGGTAATACATTAGATCACCTTAGAGATCGAACTACCATTAGGGACGCCTTAGAGTGGTAGATAAATATGTTAGGATCGTTAGATATCATACAAAGATAGTAAATTAGGAGTAATGAATATATCCTAATAAGATAGTAAGATGGGATCGTTAGATATCCTAAAAAGATAGTAAGCTAGGGTTGATAAGTGACATCCCCAATTTCACGGCCAGAAAAGACCGATTTGTTTATGCTTTGTTTTAAAATCAGAGTTATCTTTTAAAGAAAACAGTTGTGGAATTTGTCCCAAAAACAAAATATGATAACCAATTATCAAAATATTTCGCAAAAAGAATGTATTTTTATTAAATAATAAAACCTCGGGATGTCATGTTCTGATACAGTTCAAAAGCATAAAAAATCTAAAATAGACCTTACAACAGTCATTTATAACCACTGATTTACAATCCAAAATCTCTCGTCAAGTCCACCAACTTATACTCTTGTGCCATTACCTGTAATGCAAAGAAAACTGAGTGGGTCAGGCTTAGGAGTCTGGTGAGCATATAGGGTTTTCAACCCACAATAATATATTTATTATATTCAATCATCAAACAATCAACCCAATTACCCATCCCCATTATCTTCTTTATTTATTAAGGTTTTACCCTAAGAATCGATTATACTTTCTTCATTCATTCCTAAGGATTTACCTAAGGAACTGGCACAAAGTCCATTTGCTACCACGGTTTATACAACAGGCACTACGTCGTATAGTCACCAGGGTTCATACAATTGGCACTACGTCTCATAGTGTAACGCCCGCGAATCCGGGCTAGTCAATTTAGAGGCAATAGGGGTCGAAAACGACTTTTCGACAAAAGATTATTTAGAATAAATAATCTTAACCAAGTTGTAGTATATGTCACGAGGTTTCCGTACATATAAAGAACGCCGAAATCCGAGTTATAACGAAGAAGTTATGGCCCGTCGAAGTTTTACGGCAAAACCAGCACGACACCGGGAAGCGTAAATAGTGAATTTACGATAGAGTGAGATTTAGCCTTAGCAATCTAAACAAAAGTCGTAGAATATGTTAAACTAAGAACATCGATAAAAAGAACGCCCAAATCTGACTTCGTATGAAGAAGTTATGATTTTTCGAAGTTTCGGATTAGCAGTGTACAGCCCGAAATTCGAATATTTGATCGAGCGGTTTTTAGCCGACACGACCTAAACGAGAATCGAAGATCTCGTTGAGAGTAGCGTAACGAGAAAAAGATGGGCGAAAACGGATGTCGGATGAAGAAGTTATGAGGATTTAACGGACCAATCGTGTCCCGGCCCGTTAATAATATAAAATTTAAAATCGAGCCAAAATTAGGCGACGGAGTCTAAACGAAAGTTGTAGAGTACGTTCCCACCTTCGCGTGGATATAAAGAACGTCGAAAACGGAGCTCGTATGTGAAAGTTATGATTTTTAGAAGTCAAGAATGCAATTTGCGAAGGCTGATAAGGAGCTGATGACGTGGCACGTTGTGGGCCGTCGGATGATGATTCAGATCTCGCTTCGGATCATGCCACGAAGCCTCGCAGTACGCCCCGCGTCCGAAGAGGTTACGCCCCGCGTAGGTCCGATCTGATCCATCCGATGGGTGCGAGACAGCTGGGTCCGAGCTGGTGATCTTATCCGAGGAGTACGCCCAGCGTACCCTCGGTACGCCCAGCGTAATTCCGAGCTTCGGTCCCTATAAATACCATGCGAATTCTTCCGGATTTTTCACACATTTTCACTTCTCTCTCTAAACTACTTTCTCTCTCTAACCCTTTTGGAGCCCCCTAAGCCCTAGTTAAGCCCCTTAGCCCCCGAGGGAAGCCCCGAGGCTCCCGGAGTCCCGAGAAAAAGGAGTTTTTCGGTTTCGAAACGCTGCTCCAATTAAGTTCCGGTTTTCGATAAAATTCGCTGTAAGTGTGCTACGCTTACGCAATTTTTAATATAGCTTTCAAATAATTATAGGAATGTTATTAGGTCCTTAAAATAATTATTTGGGCTATTATTATGAGTTATATCGAGTATTATTAACGCTTAATAATAGTCAGACTAATTAATTTGTCGCGGTTATCGTGAAACTAAACCCTAGTGGTATCGATACTAGGTTTTATCGAAGGAATATCGTTTTGAGAGTATCGAAGCGCTGTCCGAGTGCTGAGTCACCACCTACTCAGGTGAGTGCATGGTCCCTTTCATCTTACACATAGATATGAAGTATTTTAATATAAATTACGTGCTATGTGTGCATATTGTTTGAATACTTGTTGTCTATGCTGGATGAATGATTTATACATGTTTTAAATGATTTAAACTGTATATTTATTTTATATCTACAAATATGTTGGGATAAAACATGGGTAGATGAAATAGTTGGTGAGTGATGAAATAAAATAATGAGAGATAGGTGATGATAGGAAGGTGATGATAGATAGGTGATTATGAATCGGTGATGTAGGATACTACAACCTTGTCCGACAATTTGGAGACGTAGTCATCTACCAGAGTATAGATGGCGACCACGGACTATTATAGACAACCCCGTGGAAACACCAGCAGGCTAGCAACCTGTAGGTGATGAATTACGAGTTCAGGTGATGTTGTAACTACGTATTCATGCGATGATAGTCTAACCCTTATTATGAAGTACGAGTCCAGGCGATGTTGTGACTACGTATTCATGCGATGATAGTCTAACCCTTATTATGAAGTACGAGTCCAGGCGATGTTGTGGCTGCGTAATCATGCGATGATACCCTAACTCTTGCTAGACACATATTGAGGGAGTAATCCCCGGATTAGTATTGTCTATGCAATGTAGGCGATGATCCTTAGGTAAAGTTCGTAAGAACAATCATATAAGGAAATACGATGTAAGGAGATGAAAAGTAAATATGATATAGGAGATGACCCTTGAGATAATATCTTTAGGGAAGACTAAAAGAAGATAACGAGGATGGGTAATTGGGTTGATTGTTTGATTGTTTAAACATAATAACTATATTATTGTGGGTTGAAAACCCTATGTACTCACCAGGTTTCCCAACCTGACCCACTCAGTTTATTTACATCACAGGTGACGATATGAAGTGACATTACACTGAGAAATGTAAAGAGATGTAGATCACTAGTGTAAATAATTGTAAGTTCTGTTTATGCTTATGTTTCTGTATTAACAATGACATCCCAAACGTTTTAAAATGAAATAAATACGTTTCTTCAAAAATGTTTTAATAACGTATTTATCGTGTTTTTCTGGGAACAAATTCCGCAACCTTTTTATAAAACGAAGTACTCTGATTTTTATAAAGCATAAACAAAATCGGTCTTTTCTGGCCGTGAAAATGGGGATGTCACACATAGTCACCAAGGTTTACACGATAGGCACTACGTCTCATCGTCACCTGGGTTTACACAAAAGGCACGAAGTCACATCGTCACCGAGGTTTATCAAATAGGCACGAAGTCGCATCGTCACCAAGGCTTACTCAATAGGCACGAAGTCGCATCGTCACCAACTATTCCATCTACCCATGTTCTACCCAACATTTTTGTAGATATAAATACAAACACAATTTAAATCATTTAACACCCACATAAAAACATCAATGCCAAGTCCATCTCAAATAGACAATTAATATATAACACATAGCACGTATTTTATAGCTAATACTTTATATTTATGTATTAGAAGAAAGTAATTATGCACTCACGCATATAAACAACAATATATATATATATATATATATATATACACACACACACACACATAACACGTATTTAATAAAATACTTCATATTTATGTGTAAGATGAAAGTGACTATAGACTCACATGATCAGAAGATGATCGTACAACACTACAACTTGTAGAAGTAGTATTCTTGGGTAGATCTGGAAGATCTTCACAAAAACCAAGCTCCTCGCGGGCAGGGCTTCGGCTCGGGAATCTCACTTCTCGGGATCTTCGGGACTTCAGAACTTGCTTCGGGGCTCGGGAATGATACCAGGGCTTCGAGATATAATTGGCACGCAAATCGAGGCAAAAACTTGGAGAGAAGAAAGAAAATGAGCAAAGAAAATGGCTGATCTCGATTTCTATTTATAGGCTGTTGGGTCTGGGATTACGCTGGGCGTAATTTTGGAGTACGTTGGGCGTACATAGAGTACGATGGACGTACTCTTCGGATAAGCTTTGGTATGCATGCCACGATCTTCAAAAATTCATAACTTTCTCATACAAACTTCGTTTTCGACGTTCTTTATATCCACGCATAGGTGAGATTATGCTCTACAACTTTCATTTAGACTCCGTTGGCTAATTTTGATTTTTTTTCTTATATTATTTTTAGTAGGCCGGGACAGGAAAACTTCGTTATAAAATCATAACTTCTTCATCTGACGTCCGTTTTTGTCAGTCTTTTTACCGTTGGACTACTATCAACAAGATCTTCGATTATCGTTTAGATTGTTTCGGATAAAAACCGCTCGATCTCAAATCGAGTATTCGGGTTGCATACTGCTAAGTCGAAACTTAGAAAAGCATAACTTCCTCATACGAAGTCAAATTCAGACGTTCTTTTATGCATGCTCATGGTTTAACGAACCCTACGACTTTTGTTTAGATCGTTAAGGCTAAATATTAATCTAACATAAATTCACTTTTTACGTCATTCAACGTCGTGTCGGTTCTGTCGCGAAACTTCGACAGGTCATAACTTCTTCGTTATAACTCGGATTTCGGCGTTCTTTATATGTACTGAATCCTTGTAACATATACTAAAACTTAGTTAAGATTATTTATTCTAAATAACCTTTTGTCGAAAAATCATTTTCGACCCCTATTATCTCTAAATTGACTAGCCCGAATCTACGGGCGTTACAGATAAAATACTATAGGAAAGATTTTTCTGAAAGAAAAATGGTTTTAAATTAAAACAACTAAATAAAATCCGAAAACTCTAAAAACATATGCACGCACTAACATTATGTTGACGTTTTCAAAAATACATGTATTCTTATGGAGATGAGTTTGGTGGATAGTCGTGTCAAGGACGAGGAAGTCTACAAGGAAGTTGTTGGACTTTAGTTCCGTTTGTTTATCATTTTTAGTCATTTTTAGGAAGCATTCTTGACTTTTAAAACAATGTAACCCCAAAATAATTTATAATAAAAGAAATTTTTATGACATACCTTCTGTTATGTTCTTTATATATCTGTATGCCTCGGTCCAATTTCCCCACGTTCACACCGCCCGAAGTTTCCACCGCCGGCCGGGGGTGTGACATCTCTAACCCAAATTAGATACATGACATGAATGAAGAACTTAAAGCTCTTACTATAAATAATACATAGGAGTTAGTCCCTCTTCGACCTAATATAAACATCATACGATACTTGTAAGTTTTTAGACATAAAATGAATTATGACGGGTCTTTTGAGCGATATGAGGTGCATTTGGTTTGTCATGGCACATCTCAACAGCTGGGAATCGACTGTGGTGACAGTTTCAGTTGTCATGGGGATTAGAGCTTTGGGAAAGGAAGGATTTAGCCATTTCAGATGTAGTTGCTATGATTCAAGTGATCCATGTATTCGATTGTGTCTTTGGGAGCCAAGGGTATGATTATAAATTGATCTTGTGTTTTGGGTCTTATTCGGAAGGCCTTAAGGCTTGGGGGTGTTGTTAGGAGCGTAGGTCTTCTCTCCACCTTTTCGTGGACATAAGGTTCGTTGGAAACAGACCTAAGATGAGTGAGTTATGTTAGTTTGAAGGTTTTGGTAGTTTTGGCCCTTAATGGAGATAACTGGAAAGGCAATCCCTTGTATGCGAGGTGGCATGTGCGAGGGTACACCCAGCATAAGCTGGGGTACGCTCGACGTGGATATGGAAAAGTGGACGCGGGAGGGTTTGAGCAGTACGCCAACGTAGTGTGCAGGATACCAAAACCCTAATTTCAAGGGTTGGCCCACTATTTAAAGCGCCTTAAATCCAAGGGGTGCGCCTCTATTTCATTCAACAGTGCCTTTAACCTTAATTTCGAGTGGTAGCTTCATCCAAGAGTGTTGTGACCCTTGTGGGTGCATTTTTGGTGGGTATTGGTGAATTTCAAGAAGTGGAAGCTTAGTACAAGGTGGCGGTTCATGGAAGGACTTGTGGATTTGGGCTTTTTGCTACATTTTCAGCTCATAGAAGGTAAAAAGTTCTGAACTTGATCACTAGAAGTTGATATTTATGAGTATGTGAGTTTGTGGTCCCTTTTTGACCTCCTAAATGAGATCTAGTGGCTGGACACCACTCCAGGGGCTTTGAGTTGCTACTCTTAGCATTTCCGAGGTTATAAGTCCATAAAGTTACCATCTTTGAGGCTAGAAACCATTCATGCATGTTCTAGATGGGTATTATGGGGTTAAGATGGTCATTGAGTCCCTTTGAGTCATGCAAATGCATAAAGGTGTCGACTTTATGCATTAAGTGTTGGATTAGTGTCTAAGTCCATAACTATTTTGGTATGTACTTGACCCGGTGGTGCATGGTCCTTTTGGGTTGCCTTCACCAAAGCAACTTGATAGGATGAATTATGGAGAGAGAGGATTAATTATGATTTATTAATATATTGTGAGAATAATATATTAAAGGAGAAATCATATTGTTTAATTAATATTAGTCAAGAATTAATAAGAATTAATTTTGTGGCTAAAAGACATTAATTAAACTTAAGGGACTAGAACTGTCAATTGTATGATAGTTGAATATTGGGCTAATGGACTCCATATTAGAGGGGTGGACGAATTCTATGGGGAAACCCATTAGAAATCATCCTAGGCCTCAAAGGAGGGAGTCCATGGGTTGCTTAGGGCCTAAGCAGTCAAATTAAGGTTTCCTTGTTAGATAACCCTAATAGCCTCACTATTCAAGGACCCCTAGAGCACCAAAAACGTGGCCAACTAATTCTTTAGGGTTTCTACACATTTTTGGGTGCCTCCTCTCTTATCATTCTTCATCCTCTTGCTCTTGGTGTTTGTGAGCCATTAGAGGAGTGATACTTGTGACTCTAAGCTTTCCAAAGCCATTACAAGGAGGAATTGAGATTGTTATTGTTACATAAAAATCAAGGTAAGATCTATAACCCTTTCATATGTTAATATGATTAATTGTATGCTAGATCTAGGGTTTATAGCTTTGGATATTCAATTGCATGTTCATTAGACAAACTAGATCCAAAAGCTATTAGGGTTTGCATGTACACCATAGGAATGATGTTTTGCTCATAACCCATCAGTGGTATCAAATTCATGTCTGTTTATTTGATGTATTTGATGCTATTGTGAATTATCCTTGCTTAAAATTCGAAATTTAGGGTTTCTGGGGGCTGAACTCGCCGAATCCATAGATGAACTCGCCGAGTTCATGGTGAACTCGCCGAGTTAGCTGGTCAGAAAGAGGGAAAATCGGGATTTTGTGCTATTTTGGCTTAGGATTATTACCAAAAACGTTTTTGATGAATAAAATCCGTTTTTTTATTGATTTTGGATGAATATCCTTACCAAAATAGAAGATAATTACCAATTAATCAAATATTTGTTTCCTTATATGATTAGATTTAATTATTTGAATTATTTGGTGAATTATCTTGCAAGAATTTGGGCTAGGTCAAATTAGATAACCACCAATTAATTGTTAATTGTCTTATTTGAATTTTGTGATCTAGAATATTCTTGACAAAGTTTGGAAAAGTTTCAAATTAATCCATTTAGGTTTTATTGTTTAAATTGAAACTTAAAAGTTTTGTTTTTGAAATTTAAATAAGTTAAACCCTAATGTTTTGAAATGTTTCAAAACTTGCCCTCAAGTTTTGGAATTTAGAAGTTGATTAAAAATTTAATTTAGAAATGTTAAATTCTAAAATCCTAGTATTGTTTTGAAAAGTTCAAATCACACCCTCATGGTTTCATTAATTAATTAAAGTGTATAATTAAAGGAGATTTAATAAACCCATAAAGTTTTGGTTTACATTTAATTAAATTAAAAGTATAATTTGTTAAATTAGACCACCTAGTATTTTAAAAGTGTAAAATACACCCTATACTATATAACATTAAAAGTCTAGTATTATATATGTATGAGTAAACAGTCAGTCTTACCGTTAAAGGGCTCATTCACGAAGCTAGTCTATAAGGGGTGTTTAAGGAAATTGCCTATAAAATGGCGATTGAATGGGTATCCACTCTTACCCACCGCACTCTTGACTAGTGGAGGGTCGTTAGCCGAACGGGTAGGATAGGACAGAAACCTTCCATTATAAGTATAATGAAGTACACAAGTAACTAAATGCTTTTACATAATTCCCAATCTTAGTTACTTTAGGCAAAAGTGAATTGATGCAATTCCATGAAATTACACTTTGTGCCCTTGCGAAGGCGTTAGTGGAGTGTGTGTGGTTAATCGGCACACTAAAGGTTTCTAATCAAAGGTAACAAAGGGTGACTCATTGTTTGTCATAATTCGGTGGAGCGTGTGTGGTTAACCGGCACATCGAATAGGTGACTGTAACATTGGGGGCACCATGTAAGTTTGCATGGTTATTCACACCCTGTTTTGTGATCCTCGGCATCCTAGTCACAAATCGAGGGGCATATCGAGATTTAAACATGCCATTGAAAAGTTCAATGAATCTCAAAGGATCTACGAATTTTCAATAGATTTAAAACTTAAATTTCTTTTTCGTTTTTCATGGTGGAAATTGGTAAATCGTCATTTACCTACCTTTCAAATATTCTGCAACTAGATTACGACATCCCTCTTCTACGTTGTAGAGTATTGTGTTGGATCTTAGCCTCAATGTTTCATTTGGGTGTCACATCGAGGATCCTAATCAACTTAACTTGAATTTTCTCCCGTTTTGTAGATGTCAAAGTATGACAACTATGGTCTTCCCAAATCCCGTGGAACAAGCTTTTCACATGAAGATGATATTCCACGATTTGATCGAGGAACACAAGATCATGCTTCACTTCCTCCACCTCCTCCTATTGTTCTCCCTAATCCACAAGTTCAAAATATTGAAAAGTTCAAACTCACTCAAGCCCTTTTGGCAAGTAAACATGAAGAAGGAAAGTCAGTGTGTGCACACGTCCTAGAGATGAAGTCACACATTGATAGGTTAAGAATGTTGGGATCTGTGGTCTGTGAGGAGCTGGCTGTTAACTGGGTTCTTCATTCACTTCCTGACTCATATAGTGAGTTCGTAAGAGAGTACTATATGATGAACCACGACGTGATCCTCATCGATCTCACCTATATGCTTATTGCTGCTGAATCAGCAATGATTTGGCGCACTTGAAAAGCAAAGTTGATTGGTGGATCTGCCTTCCAGACCTTTATGGATATAGGCAATGGCAACGAAAGGCATGCCACGATCGAAAAGTGTGATCATAAGAGAAAGGCAAAGTCAGAAGTAGTTCCGTGTGCTGTTCCAAAAGAGTCAATTTGCTTTTATTGCCAAGAGAATGGGCATTGGAGACGAAGGCCCTATTTACCTAATAGATCTAAGAGATGGAAGATTCAAAACGTATGGCTCTACTTTAGGTAAAATCCATTAACTAACTCTTTTAAGTTCCTATTCTAGATTCTTAATACATGATGTGATAAGATTACATTTCGATGTTTTGTAGGATCGAAGAAAAGAGAGGAAGCTTAAGGGAAGAAGTGAGCGGAATCTAATCGTGAAGAAAAGGATTTTGATCGCATTACTTGAAGATTATAATCTTGAGCTACTACTTGGAGTTAGAATAAGATTGCTAAGAAATATGTATTAACATAGTTTTTCAATTGAATTGCATTGTAAGGACAAATTTTTCCGCAATAAAATAAAATTTGATTTTATATTATTTATTTATCCTTGCAATGGCGTGTATGAAAAATTGATGTTTGTAAGTTTCTATTATTAGCAATAATGGATTTGATTCTTAATTATGTTATTTGTGGAAAGGTCAAGAATTTACCAAATAGGGAAAGTTTCTCATCGCCCAAGTTTCAATTGGACAGAAACTTGGAATCATACAACTTGGTTGCATGATGAATGAAAATTTTCATATTTGGAAATTAGACTAATTCGTTGACAAAGTGTCAAGTGAAGGATTAGGAGATCGAGTACACAAAGTTGTGTGTTGATCAAGTCCACCACAAGAGTAACAAAGATATTCGTCATGATTTACTAAGGTAAAGTAAATATGATTATACTTATGAGATTAAGTGTGATTCTCAGTTGATTGAAAGAGTTTCAATAAATAGCAGAACGAATAAAGAAGAATCAAGTAGGCAGAAAGATAAAAAAATTCTCTATTCTAAGAAGAAGGGAGAGTACCTTTTATTATGTTTTATGATAGGTCTTAATGATTAAGAACCATATCTCAATTGATCCTCTAAGTGAGTCTTAGTACAATTGTATGTCTAAAAAGAGGAATCAAAAATTGAAGAAATGGTTAAATCAAGAAGTCAATCATACTTCGTTCCAAAAACAAGTCTCAGAGTTGAGATTGTGAATTGAGTGACAAGTCTTAATAAGGTTTATAACATTCATCAAATGTGGAATTTGAAAAAGATTTTCTTATTCTTGAACATTTGAAATTGGAAAGTTGTGATGTCTTGGATAAGACAAAAACCAACTAGGACCAATTTTGTGAAGTGTTTTGTCTTGATAAAAGCTACACTAACTCTTGAATATTTGTTTGTCAAGAAATGTTTATTGACAAGAGAATCTTATATGTCAAGGATTCAGTGGGAATCTTAATGGTCTTGAAAAGTTTTAAGAACTAATCAAGAATAAACCCTATTGATCATCACTAGCACACGACTTGAGGTTTACAACCTATCGTGTTGACATTATTTTGTTTCTGTGCCATTCCAGTTGAGTTAATTATACATGTGAGTTCTATGAGTTCTCATTTGAATGCATAAAAGGCAAGAACCTTGATCAATGAAAAGTACATTGATAGGAAACGGTGAGTTGCTTAACTACTTAGAAGACATGGTGGGCACTCATGTTACCATAAGGCAAGAAATCAAGATTGAGAAAGTTCGGTCCATATGAGTTTGGATTTGTCGCAAACTTTGGTTTTGACAAATTCAAATGTATAGGAACACATACACCATAAAATCTAAGTTTCATAAGATTCCCTCCTTCATGAAAATGACTGTGAGGAAATGCTTTCACTAAGTGAGATTTTTAGAAGATAGTGATTGTGAAAATTGTATTCTCGAATTAGATTATGGTAACGGTATCCCTTTCCATAATTTGAATTGTGAGATTTGGCAATTAGTCTGAATTGTTTAGACACACATATGAGCTATCTAAGGCAAATGTGTATAAGTTTAAGAAGCATAGATAAAGGGTTATCAAAACATTAGGTATTAGAAATATGAACTTCAGAAATTCAATAAGTATTGTTTTCTGGAAGTTCAGTTGTTTTCTAAAACATGTCAAAGCTAGTGGGAGCATAAGTGTTATGCTTATATGATAATAATCATCATGATAGTGGGAGCATAAATGTTGTGCTTGTATGATTATTAAGGCAGGTATTGCAAGTTAGCAATATTAATTATAGAAAACAAGAGTTATACTTTGCAAAGTCGTAAGGGTTGAATAGTTGTTTTGCTATAATTAAGGGAGAGAATATTGTACTTCGTTTCAAAATCTAAAGCTTAGATTGAGAAATTTTAATAAATTTAGTCAAAGGATACATAGTGTGTTCTCAAATTTCGATTATGATTATGGCATCCCTCTTCATAGTTCGAATTGTGAGAATGTGGCACATAAAATATTATGGCAGAAGATTGATAAAGTATCAGATCCTTATGTAAGACATTATGCATTGAGTTCCATACACTTCGGGTATAGGATCGATTGCAAATGCTATAATATTTGACCATTCTAAAATTTTCCAAGTGTCTAACACATTTTGAGGGAAAAAGGACAAGAATCGGTTTTGACTAAAATAATAAAAAAACTATAAATGGACGATCCAAAGCTCGTTGAGGATTGGTCGCTTGTGAGTAGTTGGAAGTATGGTATTGGATGGACCATATCGACATTATTATGAATAGATAAGATTCTATTAAAAATAAGTTGTCGTATGGCAAAATATGGAAATGTTTCCATATTAGGAGTTGGATATTGAGAATCTATGTCTAGATTAGAAACTTTTATGCAAGAAGGATGTTCAAAGGAATGTACTTTGAGTAAGAGACATCATATCTATAGAATTGTTTCTGATAGAGATTGGCCAAGTCTTGATGATTTTGAGCTATGACTTTACGAAAGAATCATTGCATAAAATGTTTGAATCTAGCATAAGTAACAAGAATTTGATATTCTTATACTTATGATACGGATTGGGAGTTGTGAAATGAGTTTGATTGGAAATGTGTTCATTTGATCTATTTCACAAAGTAAGGACCGTAGGTAAACATTGTGTGCATACTGAGAGCATGGGACAAGTGTAGTAATAATTCAACTAAGAAGTTGATTACCCGAAACAACAAATAATGAGTAACCAATATGGTGATTAAATAAAATGTTTTATTTATACCTAGATTTTGGGGCCATATGGGATTAGTATTATTCTTGTGTTTCACTTTGCATGTTTTGACTTCCTGAATAATTAAATTGGTTCAGAACAATCAAAATTATTCGAACGGACCACAGTGGTTCATATGTTGGAAGTAGGTATGAATGAAGACTGTCGTGAATTGGTGTGTAGATTGTCTAAAGTGTATTAGACATAAGCAAATGTTTGCTGCAACGTTCATGAGTGCTTATGAATATGATTTGAGCATTGGATTAAACCCACGCTCACTTGGATCACTTCATGGATTTTATCATGAGTGATTGGTGAGACAATAATATCTTATATTCTTGAAACCGAGATGTGTGAGTTGTACCTTGCGAGTCGGTTGCACATTGATAATATGTAAACGCACTAGTAACTTGGTGTTATAAAACATATTGTTGTGTGTGATTTGGTGAGTGAGTGCAAGCAAGCATTGAGTCGAAGTTTATCCGTTCCTTTTACCCAAAGTGGGATGAAAGTGATATCTGTGGGCTCCTTGATGATTTAGTGATGACACATAAGCGCTTGGCCAAGCCGGGACTAATTTGATGTGTTCAATTGTAGTCTGTTGTCAGTCGTCATAAATTGGAAATCAGGAAACAACGCATAAACAAAGAGAATGATTTAAATCCATGTCTCAGTCTATACGATATCTAGAATGGAGGAATATATGATCACTTATCTAAAGGACGCGTATCTGATAAGATGAGAGTTGACAACGGCTTTTGAAAGCTACGATTGCAGATCAGGATCTGAAGTCATACGCAAAATAGTTATTAGACTTATCCAAGTAGGAGACTGTTGGATTAGTGTCTAAGTCCATAACTATTTTGGTATGTACTTGACCCAGTGGTGCATGATCCTTTTGGGTTGCCTTCACCAAAGCAACTTGATAGGATGAATTATGGAGAGAGAGGATTAATTATGATTTATTAATATATTGTGAGAATAATATATTAAATGAGAAATCATATTGTTTAATTAATATTAGTCAAGAATTAATAAGAATTAATTTTGTGGCAAAAAGACATTAATTAAACTTAAGGGACTAGAACTGTCAATTGTATGATAGTTGAATATGTTGGATTAGTGTCTAAGGCTATAACTATATTTGATAGTTGAATATGTTGGATTAGTGTCTAAGGCTATAACTATAATTGAGAATTAATTTGGTGACTTAAAGAGGTTAATTGAATAAAGGGGCATAAAATGTCAAATGTGTGATAATTGTGTTTTGGGCTATGTATCCTTATGGATATAAGGGTGGACGGATTTTAGGGTTAGAGGACCATAAGATCGTCCAACCCTAGTATCTAGGAGGATCTTGGATTGCTTAGGGCCTAAGTTATTCAATTAGGGTTTAAGGTGAAACCCTAGTAGCTCATAGTATAAATAGATCCCTAGGGTGAGGGAAATCAGCACTCATGCAAGGCAAGGAACCCTAGAGCCGATTTCTCACCCTCCTCTCGCTCTCTCTCAAGATCATTCTCTTGCTAGTTGGTGTTTGTAAGCCATTAGAGGAGTGACAATTGTGACTCTAAGCTCTAAGAAGAAGAAGCATCAAGCAAGTAATCCAAGGTATTGTTCTAGATCCGTATTCATATGATTAGAATCAATTGTTTACATTAGATCTAGTATTGAAAGTGTTGGATACAATGCATGTTCAATTAGAGAAACCTAGATCCAAGCAATTAGGGTTTGCATGTGCACATAGGAAAGTTCTTATGACTCAAACCCATCAGTGGTATCAGATCTTTGATTGATTTCTATTGAACTGATGCATTGGTTGATTGCTTGTTGCTTGAAAAATTCGATTTTTGTGATTCTGCCTGATAAACTCGGCGAGTTCCACTGTGGACTCGGCGAGTAGCTCCAACTCGGCGAGTCCATAGTGGGAACTCGGCGAGTTCGAGCGTCAGAAGGAGGTAGTTTCGGGATTTCTTGCTGTTTTACTTGAGGATACTTGCCTTAACTGTTTTGGGTCATTAAAATCCGATTTTTATCAAATATATGAGTATATTCTTGACCAAACAAAAGATAATTACCAATTAGTTGAATAATAATTTCCTTATATGATAATAATTGATTATTTGAATTCAATTGGTGGATTGTCTTGCAAGTAATATTGAATAAGATCAAATTGAGATAATCTAATTAGTTGATTTATATTATTTTCTATTTGATCCTTATGTTTTGAAAAGTTTAAAACTTTTCCTCAAGTTTTGAAATTTAAGTTTTGTGATTAGAAGTTTAATTTGAATAATTTAAATTTCAAACCCTAGAATTTTACAAGTTTAAAATTCAACACTATACTAATATATTATTACAAGCTTAATATATATATATATATATATATATATATATATATATATGATTAAAATGCTAGTCTTACCGTTAGTAGGCCTCATTCACGAAGTCAGTCTATAAGGTGGGTATAAGGTTGCTGCCTATAAAATGGCGCTTAATGGGTGTACACTCACACCCACCGCTTGCTTGATTGGTGGAGGGTCGTTAGCCGAACGGGTAGGATAGGGCAAACCTCTTCTCATTAATAAGTATAATGAATCTATTTAAAGTAACTAAATTGTTTTATAAAATTCCCAATCTTAGTTACTTTATGAAAGTGAATTGATGCAATCCCATGAAATTACACTTTGCACCCTTGTTTAGATGTTAGTGGAGCGTGTGTGGTTAACCAACACACTAATTAGTTCTAAGTAAAGGTGGAAAAGGGTGATTCATTGTTTGTCATAGTTCAATGGAGCGTGTGTGGTTTACCGGCACATCGAATAGGTGATTGTAACAATGAAGGCACCGTGTAGATTTGCATGGTTATTCACACCCGCTTTGTGATCCTCGGTATCCCATTCACAAACTAGAGGGACATATTGAGATTTAAACATGCCATTGAAAGGTTCAATGAATCTCAAAAAATCTAGGAATTCTCAATACATTTAAAACTTAAAGCTTATGTTTTTCATGGTGAAGAATTAGTGAATCGTCATTCACTTACCTCCAAATTATTTGCATGTTGGATCACGGTATCCGTTTTCTAATGTGTAAATAATGTTGTTGGGTCCTAGCCCTAATTTTTCATTTTGGGTGTTAATTAGGGACTTAATTCTAATCAACTTTGTTCCTTTCTATTTGTAGATGTCTAACGCAAACAACGCTGCTGCTAGCTCATTCACGCTAATGAGCCTTTGTCAAAAAGTGACTTTCGATGGATCGAACTTTAGCGAATGGATAAGATACATTCGCACGATCGTGCGTTACGAGGAAAAGGAGTATGTTCTCGATGAGAAGCTCGAGAAGATCAATCCAGAAACTGCTACTCCCGAAGAAATGTTTGTGTTTGAGACACATGAGCGTGATGCAACGAAAGTCCATTGCATCATGATAGCCACAATGAACTCTGAATTCCAAAAGTCCTATGAGGACATGTATCCTTATGAGATGCATCTAGACTTGATGGAGAGATATCACCAAAGCGCGAGGCAAGAGCGCTATGAGATCATAACGAATATGATCACTGCTAAAATAGGATGTGGAGAGTCTCTAACCGTGCACTTGCAAAAGATGCAAAGGTATGTCGATCGTCTTCGCAAGTTGAATGTCAACTTTGGGGAAGATTTGGCTATCGACATTGTTCTTCACTCCTTGCCCTCATGCTACAACCAATTTAGGATGACCTACCACATGAACAAGGAAGAGGTCGCCCTAAGCAAACTCCAAGGGCTCCTAAGGACTGCTGAGAGCAACCTAAAGGACAAGTCTGTTGCACCAACTCCCAATCCATCCGTTGCTCCTGTTTTGGCTATTGGTCAGGGAAGGGGCAAGAAGAGGAAGACTTCTTCGAAGAACCACCGCAAGGGAAAGTCCCAAGATGGTTCCTCTTCTAGTGGGACCAAGGTTGATCCTGCTAAGCCCAACCCTAACCCAAAAGAGGCAGAGTGCCATCATTGCCACAAAATAGGGCATTAGAAGAGAAGCTGCCCGGAATATCTGCAAGCCATCAAGGATGGAAAGATCAAGCCATCTTTTGCAGGTATATACACAATTAAGTCTAATGATTCATGTCATGCTATTTCTTGGGTTCTTGATACAGGGTGTGGTTACCACATTTGTTCTGATTTGCAGGGACTAGGAAGAAATAGGGATGTGGAGCTTGGAAGAATAAATCTAATCATGGGGAACAAAAGATCGTCGCCTGTTACCAAGATTGGAGTGTATTCTTTAGTGCTTAGTAATGGATTGAATTTAGATTTAAATAATTGTTGCTACTCGCCAGATATGGCAAGAAACATCATTTATTTTCATGATTTGTTTAGACAAGGATTTAGATATTCGTTTAATAATGAGAATGGTTCGATTTATGCTTATCTAAATGGTGTTTTATATTTTGAAGCAATGCCTTGTAATGGAATTTATGAAACTGTTATGGTTGTAGATAACCTAGGAAATGATGTGTTGTGTATGGATTCTTCCAATAGTATGGATAGAGCATCATTGTGGCATTGTTGTCTTGGACATGTCAACAAGAAGCGCATAGCCCAACTCCAAAAAGATGGAGTGTTGGAGTCATTCGACCTTAGGGAAGATGACACATGCGAATCTTGTTTACTTGGAAAGATGACCAAGTCACCCTTCACTGGCACTTGAGAGAGGGGTGAGGGTTTATTGGATCTCATACACACCGACGTGTGTGGTCCCTTTAGATCCACCACAAAGGATGGGAACCGCTTCTACATGACTTTCACCGATGATTATAGTAGATATGGGTATATTTACTTAATCAAGCACAAGTCAGAAACGTTTGAAAAGTTCAAAGAGTTCAAACATGAAGTGGAGAATCAATTGGGCAGGAAAATCAAGATGCTTCGATCCGATCGAGGAGGAGAGTACCTAAGTCTTGAATTCCACGACTATCTCAAGGAATGCAGAATAGTTTCGCAATTGACGCCACCTAGGACACCGCAGTTGAACGGTGTGGTAGAAAGGCGTAATCGAACCCTATTAGACATGGTTCGTTCTATGATGAGTCGTGCTTTACTACCTATCTCATTCTGGGGGTATGCCTTAGAGACCGCCGCCCATATCCTTAACCGAGTCCCTACAAAGAAGGTTGCCAAAACACCTCACGAGATGTAGACAAGGAAAGCTCCCTCGTTGGCACACATCAAGGTTTGGGGCTGTGAATTTTTTGTAAGACGAGAAACTCACGACAAACTCGAACCTCGTAGTGAGCGATGTATTTTCATCGGCTACCCGCAGAGATCCTTTGGATATCTCTTCTATAGACCGAGTGACAATGTTGTCTTCGTTGCGAGGAGAGGGATTTTCTGAGAGCGAGAACTCATAAGCCAAGGGGACAGTGGGAGGCAAATCGATCTTGAAGAGATTGAAGAGTCGAGTGGAGTTGGGCTTCTTGCTACATTTTCAGCTCATAGAAGGTAAAAAGTTCTGAACTTGATCACTAGAAGTTGATATTTATGAGTATGTGAGTTTTTGGTCCCTTTTTGACCTCCTAAGTGAGATCTAGTGGTTGGACACCACTCCAGGGGCTTTGAGTTGCTACTCTTAGCATTTCCGAGGTTATAAGTTCATAAAATTACCATCGTAATAGGACATATTATGTAATATTCCTTGTTTTTTAATGCAATTAAAGTCATTATACTCAGAAGTACATGCATAATACCCTAATTGTCTCAAAAATTTGATCATCGTTGACAAAAGGAAAACTATTCATAAAAATAAGTGTTATTAATGCATTACAAATAAAACTTTCCATTAAGTATACTTAGGAACAAACGATACTCGAATTGAATAGAATACGTTGACACAATTTCGTGAATATAAAGAACGTCGAACGGGGATCCTATGCAAAAATTACGGGCCTTTGAAAAAAAATCAAAAATTAGCCGGCTAAAAGTGTAATATACGAAACTTAAATCGCTTTGTTAAGTGAATTAAATACTGATTTTTCAACTCCGAATAATATTTCCTCAATCACAATAAGATCTAGTACTTGATTCAGAGGCTAACTCATATTATCCAAAGAACTCAAAAATCGGACAGTGCGGTGTAAGCTTATTCGATTCATGGGGTTAGCTATGCATCTCATTAACTATTTTTTATCACATTTTTTTGACTCAATCTATTCCGTAATATTTGATTTCTTTAGTGGAAATTTTTTCACTCGAAGTTATGTCATTTTCGCGAAAAACGTCAATCGCAAAAGTTATAAAATATAACATAATTGTAACTTCGAACACGTTTTTAACATAGCATTGTGTTTCGTATGAAATTTTCCATCACATAGTTAAAAATAGCACTTTCGGGACAATTGAAAGGCATTTTCAAAAACTTTTTAATTAAAGTTTAGGTTGCATACTGATAAGATTAGTAACTTTATTAACTTGAAGTTTAGGACACACATTGATAAGTTTGGTAACTTTATAAACTTGAAGTTTAGGACGCATCACGATAAGTTCGGTAACTTTATTAACTTGAAGTTTAGGACACACACTGATAAGTCTCGTAACTTTATTAACTTGAAATTTAGGACGCACAACGATAAGTCTCGTATATTTATTAACTTAAAGTTTAGGGCGCACATTAATAAGTCTGGTAACTTTATTAACTTGAAGTTTAGGACGTACCATGATAAGTCCAATAACTTTATTAAACTAAAGTTTAGGATGCACAACGATAAGTCCGATAACTTTATTAACTTAAAGTTTAGGACACATCGCGGTAAGTACGATAACTTTATGAACTTGAAGTTTAGGAAGCACCATGATAAGTACGGTAACATTATTAACTTAAAGTCTAGGATGCTTGATCACACATAGAACAATAGATAAGTATCAATATTTTATAAGTAAAACTAATACTTATAAATACACGAATCACGTGAACTTTTGTTTTTAGGTTGAAATATGACTTAAGTTAATTTATTGAGTTCTTGTACATATTTACAAGTAGATTTGTATTTGATAAGTTAGCTAAAAACGTATAATCAGGATTGTCAAAATGAAATGAATCACGTAAACATACAAGTGGGATAAGTACTTTTAGTCTCAAATTTATACTTTTTTGGTTAGAAAAAGTAATATTTTTATACAAACTGGTCAACCAATTAAAATGATATAAAAACGCTCGTGGTTATAAAAGTACAATATGTCATTCTAATGAGTGTTAATATGAGAATGTTTCTTTTAACGATTGAAGTTCGTCACTTTGTTTGGTCCAATGGTACTCCGCCCTTTAGGTAAGGTTATGATGAAGAAGGAACACAATCAGTCTAAGAAGTGTTGTGTTTTCTCCTCCTTGGGAGTGTGAAATGGTTGCAGTACAACAATATTACCGTGAAGGGTGTATGTGGACTTAATAGGATACCATGAGAATACTTGGTCCAACTTTATGGCATGGTTCTTGTTTGATTTATTGCTTTCAAGTGGGAACAAGCGTCCAACTGTCTATCTTATTTTCTTGTTGTGTACGACCATGTCTTCGTCTGATGATGTGTTAGTGGCAGCCTGGATTGTGGAAGGGTTGCATGTTTTGAACGCATATGTTTTTGGTAAGTGTTGATTAGGATGTTGATTGGATTTATGCAGGTCGGTAGGATGATGGTCTTGATCCTATAGGTTCACTAAGTGCTGGTCGTGAGTCTTCATGACCATGGTTGGATGATGGCAAGAACGATGAAGGACTGTGAGATTCTCATTCATATGGTTGGATGGTGTCACAACGTGTCGTGCACCATCGTGGATTTCACTTATATGAGTTGGGCCCGACAATTGAGTAATGGAGACCCTTGTGTTAGTTCGTTAGTCGTTTGGCATAGTCGATGTTTGAGTAGTATGGAAATACTACTGGTGGCTCAGAAGCCGATAGGTCTGGGTTAAGATTTAGTAGGAGGTGGAATTGTTGAAAAAGGCATGGTTGTATAACAACAGTTCCTTGTTGATCTTATCCTTATTGGATACTTGCTCAATTTTCAGAACAATTTCGAGCGTGTGAAGCTACCAGTGATGGAGTTCATTGTAGAACTCTTGAATGATTTTCCAAAAGATGGTACACTTGAGTGTATGGGAGTATGGATGCCACACGAGATTTTGGTTTGGCCACTATTACTCTCATAGGGGCAGTGGGTTAGTAGTGACTTGTCATGAAGTTAAATGTGTGTTTGAGAACTTGTAGGCATGCTTTCTGAAGTTGGGATAGGTTAGACTTCACGATTAGATCAGTTAGAGTGGTTTCTCTATGAATAGGGTCATACCGCTAGAGAAAAAGGTAGTTTTTGCAATTGAATGTTTTCAAGTGACTATGTTGTTTCTTGGCCTCATTTGGGTTTGAATGATCTATTGAGCTTTCGATATGGATGCATTAATTTTATGAAGCGGTTGGAGGGAGCATATGGATTGTGTTAAGGTTGTTTACGACCAAGAATTTCGAGGACGAAATCTAATTCAAGTGAGGGAGAGTTGTAACATCCATTCTAGGAATACTTATTTTGAGATTTGATCATTTTAGACCTATAAAATATGGAGTTTTTGGTGACCAATATGAGGTGGTGGAGGAGCACCACGACATGGTCACAGCAGATGAGAAAAGCACATTTTATTGTGTCACGACGTGGTAAGTACTGGAGTGTAAAACCCTAATTTTCGAGCCTAGAGCCCTATTTAAAGGATGTAATGGCTAGGGTTTGGCCACCCTCAACCTCCATCACTCCTTTAAGCCCTTATTCAAACCCTATCCCTCTTGTGTTTACCTTGAAGCTTATTGTGGTGATTTTTGACCTTGAAGAAGGAAGAAAGGAGCTCCAAGAGCAAGGATTCAACAAGCAAAGTTCTTCACCACCTTCTTGTGCATAACTTGGACCTTTGTAAGTCCACAAGTTCTTATCTTTTTGTCCCAAGTCTTCTAGATCTAGGTTTTGAGGCATATTCTTCATATTTCTATTGATTTGAATGAATTAATCCCATAAATTTGGCAACTTTAGGGATCATTGAGGTCCCAAAGTGGTCATATACTCTAGATCTTAAGTATTGTGAAGTTTTAGGTTCATGCATGGTATTTTGACCCATTATTCTTATTTTAACCTAACTTGAGTATATGACATGCATTTGACATATATGTCCATGAATCAAGGGTTGTTATGATGGTTATAGGTGTAAGGAAGCTTTTTGGAAAGTATGAGTGTGAGGCTTAATGGATTAGATGCTTAATCCATTAAGACGTCCAAAACAGTTACCACAACATGGTGGTTTTCTCACCACGACGTGGTGGTATGATTTCTCGCGGCTATTTTGTCGTGAGGTTTCCATGGCATGGCCTATGCTTGGCAAAAACGTGGTCACCAACTGAGTTGGCTTTGATTTTTGACCGTTAACTTTTTGGTCAACTTGAGGGTTTTAGATAGTAGATTGAGGATTTGCCTCTAACTATGGTATATGTGAGTTTTCTCGCTGGAGTAGCTACACACCTCCCCCTAGCTTGCGCCAAATAGATTTGACAGTTTGGGAGGTGGTTATTGTGTTGCTAATCGGAAACCGTATTTAATGGTCGAAAACTAGATTTCGATGGTTCCATTTTTGTCACCAGCACCCAAGGTTCTAAAAGGCGTGAGGTGTGGCGTGGCGGCAAGGTCAAGCCTCAAGCTTAACGAGTTATGGCGAGCCATGGCGTTTTTCAAGGCGTGATGTAAGGCGGCGATTTTGTATTAATTTATAATTATATTACCGCATAAATATAAAGTTATATCAAATATACCTAGTTGTTAGAAGTGTTATATCAACAACTAATAACAGAAAGTTAATAAAAACACAATACTTGTATGTCCGATTAGAAAATGTATAAAAAAGAGCAAAAAAATGTGTCTCAAACGAAAAAACACGCGCCAGAACACGCCATAACGCGCCATGGCACGCCATATCGCGCCTTTCCATGCACCACACCTAACAGCAACGCTATGAAGCTTTTCGTAACGGCGACGCCGCGCCTCACGCCATGACGCCCATCATGACGCGCCTTTTAGAACACTGCCAGCACCATAGTCGAAGCTTCCATTTTTGTTTTTAATTTCCCGAATTAGGGAAGAAGATAAAGAAGTTACGTATTTGGTCATTAAAGTTTCAGCAACTTGGTATTTTTTGTCAAAAAGTTGAACCATTTTATTTAATATTAAAATTTTGTGTTTTATAAAAATATAATCTATTTAATATGAAATATTTGTGAATTAAAAAGTATAATTTTTTTAATTTTGATAAAGAAAAAAATCAATGAGTGCTAGGATGCTACCACTCCCTATGAAATACTAAGAAAAATATGCTAGCGATGTGACAGACAAAAAAATATCATGACATTCAAAATAATAATGTGACAAGGTGTTAAGAGTGTTACTATTCTCTTCGATTTTATTGTCGTCAAACTAAAACCTTGTTTGTTAATTTCAATGACTTTAGTAGAAATGCCAGCTTCATCACCATGATTGGTGACCGGTAATAAGAGGTTACAATGTATTTTTTTTTTTTAAATACGATGACTTTAGAACAGAAAAGATAATATAATGCTTAAAGCCCGTAATAAGAGGTTACAATGTATATTTTTTCTTTTAATATGATGACTTTAAAAAATAATAATATAATGCTTAAACTGTAAAATTTTGATAAAATATAATACTTTTGTATAATTAGACCTAAAATATAAATAAATTTTTATAAATCTTGTACAACTATAGAAACTTGCTACTCTTTGTGATAGGCAAGAAGAACAAGAAATCAAATGTGAACAGATTGATATTTAGCAATATCCAAGTGTAAAAACCGAAAATTCCTACCCTCAAGGAGACAAACACCATTTGGATGAAAGAAATGAAAAAAGAGCATAAACTAATCCAATAAAAAGCCCTTGGTTTTATCCCTCCCTCATTGTTTGTATATGGATTTTTGTCGATATTAGAAATATTTAATATTAAAAACATATATAATACGTTTAATACCCGTAAAAACCACAAGTAAAAAAACATTATTGATAATTTATAATCGTAACAACCAATAAAAGATTTGTTAAAATTTATTAATTTACAAAGATAAAAGTTGTGTTTAAGTTTATAATGATTAGCTAAAATTAGTATATACATTGTTATAAATATATGATCTACGTTTTATATGTGTAGATATTTGATAAAAATTATGATTTTGTAGTACAATATAAATTTGAATAAGATGAAAAAAAAAGGAACAAAGTCAATTATAAAAATAATATTATAATCTCATATGGGATTTAGGTATTTCAAAATTTAAATTGATTTCTAAAATTAAGAAGTGGAAATTAAAAGAAGTTTGTGCATTTTGATTTATTGTTAAATTATATGATTTATATTAATGAGGATGAAAGGTAAAATGGTAATTTAATTTTCATAGAAGATGATTTGAGGATTTGACAAAATTTGAGTCTTTTATTAGAATATGAATTTAAATAGATTAATAACAATTTTTTTTTGACAAATTCAATTTACTTTCATAATTTATTGTGATACATAAGTTAACTCTAAGACGACTCAGTATGGGTAACGCTAGACGGCGTTATTACGACGTAGCGGCGGGATAATGATGTCATAACGCGATAAACACCGTCCCGGTTCCCCATTTTTAGGCGTTATGTTAGCATGCGTTATCATGGCAACGAGAAGAAATGGATTAAAACTCGTCAACATTTTTGTTAACGATCATAAAATGGACCGTTGAATAACGGTCAAAATGTTTAAAAAAAAACTATTTTTTTTCAATTTTTACTCACGATATATATACATTTTCACTTCAAATTTTACTCACCATTTCTCATTTCAATTTTTACATATCATTTCTCAATTCATTTTTTACACAAAACATCATATGGATCAAAACCCAAACACTCCTCTTAATACATCTCCGCCTCTCGGTTTTGTACAATATGAGTTGTATGCGAACATCCTTAACACTCAAGGCGCACCGTAACATCCAATTTCCGACAACTTTTTTCACTCCCGCCTCACCCTCACCACAATTCCTTACAACCCTTCCACAAAACCTTTTCAACGCATTCACTACAATGCAACCAAATACCACACAACCACCACCCACGCAATAAACGGTACCCGAGACGCAAACAGAGGGGAGCCGAAAAAAAATAACCAACAAAGGGAGAGCAAGAAGGAAAAGGAAAGCAGTCATGATGGAGCAATCAGAAGACGACCTCCAACATGGTGGACTGTGGAGGAAGAATACGCGTTGACGGTGTCATGGTGTGGGACATCAAAAAAATCCAACTCAAGGAAACGATATGAGAAAAGATGCTTTTTGGGAAGCTATGATCGAGAAAATTTCGGACCATTTTGAAGAAGGATGCAAATTATCACAAATCACGATATGTTAGAGTAGCAAATTGACTCAAATAAACAAGAAGTGTACCAAGTTCAATTCCATCTACAACAAACTTTCCTCGCACAAGCAAACAGTGATAATGATTTTGATGTTTATAGAGCGGCGATGGACCAATATCATGTCGAGACGAGTCACGTTTTCGAGCACGGAAAGATTTGGGAGATTGTCAAGGAAGACCAAAAATGGAATAAAATGAACACATTTTCGGAACAACAATCCAAGAGGTCTTGCGGCTCGGGTTCAGTCAACGTTTTGGACGCACGCACGAACATCGACCTCATTGCGGACACGGATGAGATACCGGACGACTTCAATGACATCGAAAAGATCTCTCCGCCTCGACGACCTATAGGTCACGACAAAGCGAGACGGGCTCAACGACATGCGGCGGAAAACGAAAGTAGACTTCGAGAGTAAGCGAAAATGAACCAGAAATTTGACGACCACAATGAAATCGCACGTAAAAGATATGAGTTGCAACGTGAGCATTTGGAGTTCCTTTGCCGTAAAGCCGAGAGAGATCGCATTACGAAGGATTTGATAGTTCTTCAAACTAGCGAAAAAAATATGCCACTGAGACGGACAGAGGTGCTCCGAAAAATGAAGGCGAAGATCGAGCAGAAATATTTAGGCGAAGAATAGTGTATCAGTTTTATGTTTTTAAAGTTAGTAGGATTATCGTATGTTTTCGGTCAATGTTTTTTTTTTTTATTTGTAATGCCGTTTTAATTTTTAAAATGGTATGTTTAATTAAGTATTTAATCTAATTATGTTTTATTAATTTATATGTTTTTTAAAAATATTATGACATAAATTAAAAAAAATAAAACAAATTAGAAAAATAGAAATTAAAAAGAAAAAAATCAATAAAATAAATAGAAAATAATAGATGCTATCACATGTTATTTGGTGTTGTTCAATTTCCATATTGGGTGTTATAACACCAAAAATATGATTTAAGATGATGAAGCGAACATTTTTAGTATGATAACATATAATAACATATTGCCCACATTAAATAGCATAAGATTTTTCTACAACAATAATATACGAATTACAATACTTTGCAATAGAATCTTATATTATATTTATATATTTATTGTTTATCCAATAAACAAAATTTGTTGGAAAGGGAACACGATAGAATAGAGGATACCGTTATCAATTTGGATACCAAAAATGATCGTGTATTTGAGTTAGACACTTTCTATAAACAATATTCTCATCTTTATTACATGTAGCATGAATTCGATGATATGAATGAGATTTTTCTTTTGTTTTGACATTAAACATGAAGTTCTTAACTAGATTCATGTAGAGTTTCTTTTATATTCTATATATAAGCATTAAATTACTTGTATCAATAAGTATTTATATGAGTAGTAGGGTGATAACTCTCGACCCAACCTGTAACATGATACTGACCAAACCTGAAAATAGACGTGTTTAAGTTGAGATTTTTGACCCCCTAACCCGTCAACTCGTTTATTTCATGGGTTGGGTTGAGTTACCTATTTGGGTTCGCAGCAGTGACGAATTTAGAATAAAAAATCACGTGGTTCCCAAATTAAGTGAAATCTCAACAACACTTGTGGAGGTCGGGTCGGATCAGGTTGTGAACCTTAAAAAACTGAACCAAACAGTTCAACCGGTTAAAACCGCTCAGACATCACCGATTAAAATTTGTAAAAGCCGACTGAAATATAACTGAAAAAACCGTACGTTTTAATAAAAAACTAGTTAATTATTAGTCCATTGATAAAACGGTGATCAGAGTGTGAGAGTTTTTGGCATGTGTGCTTCTTTTTATTAGAACAATTTATTTATGTATTGGTATTTTGAGAGTGTCGATTAAGAGTTATTAATTTTTTGTTAGCAATCTCATAATTTAAAATAACAAACTGACCGTAGTAACTTGTTTTTTTTTCATTTTAAAATAGTTTTTAAGACATTTAAAAAAAAATACAAACTCAAGATAGGTCATTAATTTTTTCTAAGGTAGTTTCTGTTTTTTCTACTATATATATTAGAGCATTAGGTATGGGCCCATTGAGGTGGTGTTATAACACCTTATAACACCTAGGGGGAAATGGTGTTCATGATGGTATTACCATGTTATGAGGTAGTTAAGTGGAGAAAAATAGAGAGAGAAGAAATGTGCAGCCAATCAATGTTTTCGTTTCAATATGTCATAACGCCAACAAGATATGTCATAACTGCAAGGGAGAAATGGTGTTCATGGTGTTATGACTATATTATGAGATGTCACATCAGCAAAATTTAAGTAGGTCCTAGGACTTACCTTGGGCCTTAGTAGATATGCTTCTGGTTTGTGGGTCAACTCGTCAACCCGTATATATATATATATATATATATATATATATATATATATATATATATATATATTACATTTAAAAAAATAGATATATTTAATTATTAATGAAATCTTGTTTTATTCCGTAATATTTTGTATCATTGTATTATTTCACCTTTTGTATTTGTATAATTATGTTTTTTGCGGTGCCCTAATCAAAAAAGAAAACACGCATACTCACGAGTCACGGACGAAGATCGCATCCACCAGACCACCACTGGCTGACGACCACTGTGACCCGTAAACCCGAACCCAACCCAATTACCATGTCTAATGAGTAGTAACTCTCAAAATGAAACCTACATCATATATATATATATATATATATATATATATATATATATATATATATATATATATCAATTAGGATTTTTTTTTGACGATTTTGGTCAAATATTTCTAACAACATATCAATGACATAAGTAACCCATGATCCAAGTAGTAGCTACATATGTAACAAATTGTATTTGAATATAAGTATACTAGCTTACAACCCGTGGCAACCACGTGTAAAAAATTTATAAAACATTTATATTATTAATAAGAGTTAAGTTTGTTTAAAACTTTTTGTATTGATTATTTAAAGTTAATATTAATATATATTTATAAAAAAGAATATAAATTTTAATAGAGCTTGAAGATAAACACAATGAATAATATAAATTACAATGGTATACAAAAAATAAAACATAAAAGAAATGTAATAAAAATAAATAAAAAAACACAATTGTTTGAATTTAAAAACTACGAAGCATTTATAAGTTTCCAAAAACTTCTTTATACACAACATTGAAAGTTTTGTTTGTAAGTCTATCATCCTTATCTAAAGGTAACATTTTCAATATTTCTCTATTTTGAACTCCAGATAAGACAACATACAATTGTCCATGTGAAAAAACAGGATCATATATATCAATTAGGATTTTTTTTTTTGACGATTTTGGTCAAATATTTCTAACAACATATCAATGACATAAGTAACCCACGATCCAAGTAGTAGCTACATATGTAACAAATCCAATCATATTTATTCATAGGAGCAATACTCCTTACCATTAAATTGTATTTGAATATAAGTTTTTTTTGGAAATGGCAAATAATATAAATAAAAAAGACCACACGACTAGCAAGTAACTAGCCGGAGGCAAGGGAACAAAAACATAGTTTACAAGTTACAACATAAGAAAGGAGAGCAACACCACTCAAACCATTTACATAAGTAACATGACCCCCGAAATTTATGCCAAGAGAAAACCAATGCGATGACATCATCAACTAACGATGTAGGGGATTGAACCATGTTATTGAAGATTATGTTATTCCTAGCCTTCCAAATTCGCCAGATAAGCCCATATAGAATGGCTAATAGTCGTTTGCATTTTTTGGGGCAATTTCCCCATCGGGCACCAAAATCAAGCAATTCCTTCACCTTTGTAAATTGCACCTGACGAATTTCGCACCAGTTGAGAGTTCTTTTAATGACTTCTGAAGCAAAAGTGCAACTCGTAAGCAGATGATCTGTCGATTCTTCACCTGTATTACAAAGTTTACAGATACGTGAGTCAGTTTGAACACCTCGCTTTGACAGTTCAGCTGCTACCAAAATCTTCCCTTGCTTCACCCTCCATACAAAGTTGGATACTTTTTTCGGGACAATTTGTAGCCATATAAAAGGCTCACCTCCTATGTTCGTGTTTTTTGAATCAACAAGTCTCTGTAGGGCATTCACTGTGTACTCACCGTCTGGATTGAGCTTGCGTCGGAATTTATCATGTTCCTGCAAAAAGTTATAATTACATAAAATTAGGTTCAAGTCAACTGGTTCTTGGTTGGATTGATTTGAATTTGGAGTTGATTTCCATTCCCATTTAAAAACCTTGCCCTCTCTCCTTTCAGAAATGAAATAAGTTTTCCGGGATTCTAAAGCGTATAAGTTTGGAAACAGTTCATTAAGTGTGTTGTGGGCAATCCACTTGTCTTTCCACAACAACGTTTTGTTCTCCAAGAATACATGTTGTTGGAAGATATCATCAACATTAATATTCATCCCAGCAAGATCGTTAACAACTTTGGAGATGTTTTTCCACACACCCGATAAGGTTATTTTTCGAGAAATACTACCATGGTTTTCTTTCAAGATTGTGTATACCATAAATGAACGAGCTCCAAAGAGAGCTTGGTTCATTATATAACCTCCAAAGCCATTTACATAGCAGTGCCAAATTCTACGCCTTGAGTGACCCAATCCCTAGACCACCTTTTTTAAGATAAAACCTTATCCCAAGCGATACAGTTGATCTTCCTCCCAGCGCTTGAAACTCCCCATAAGAAGTTTCTTCTCAAGTAATATCTCGGCAAGCTACCAAGAACTGCTTTGATCAACGTCACCCTTCCACCAAAAGATAAGTGTCTAGCTTTCTAGTTCGATAATTTAGATTGAAATCTCTCAATAACAGGTTGCCAGTATTTTTTCTGTGACGTGTTTGCCCCTACCGGGACTCCGAGGTACATGAATGGGAGAGACTCCACTAGACATCCCAATTCAATCGCCCAACTCCTAGTTTCACTATTCTCCACGCATAACCCAATCACTTTTGATTTGTGGAAATTGACTTTTAGCCCTGATGAGACTTGGAAACATCTAAGAATCCTCGAGATGTTTTTTATGTTAGAATGATTCCCTTCACCCACAAATATAACGTCGTCGGCATAGAGTAGATACGATATTAGAGGACCTTTATTTGGAAGTTTGATGCCGTTGAAGATAGATTTTGCACTAGCGGTTTTCATAGTTATATTCATACTATCCACTACAATAATGAAGAAAAAAGGTGAAAGAGGATCACCTTTTCTGACACCTTTCAATAACGGGAATTCACGAGTGGGAGAGCCATTGACGATAACAGAGGCCCTAGCGGATTTTAAGCACCCCCGAATCCATAATCTCCATTTAGTTCCGAAACCCATCTACTCCATGATTGAGCTCAAGAAATTCCAGTTTACAGAGTCAAAAGATTTTTCAAAATCAACTTTAAACAAAAAAGTTTTCCTTTTTCAACTTTTTTGCCCAAGTACATACTTCATTCATAATTAGGGGTCCGTCAAGAATGTTCTTGCCATCCACATATGTTGATTGTGTCTCATTAATAATGTTACCAATCACCACCTTAAGCCTAGAAGTGAGAACCTTGGTGATGATTTTATACATACAACCAATAAGGCTGACGGGTCTATAATCACCAAGTTTGACAGGATCTTTGGTCTTTGGAACAAGAGTAATAAAAGATGAGTTGCAGCCTGTAACGCCTGTAGATCCGGGCTAGTCAATTAAGAGACAATAAGTGTCGAAAATGACTTTTTGATAGAAGATTATTTAGAATGAATAATCTTAACTAAGTTGTAGTGGTCGTGACAAGGATTCTGGATATATAAAGAATGCCAAAATCCGAGTTATAATGAAGAAGTTATGACCTTTCGAAGTTTCGCAACAGAACCGACACAACACAGTGCGATGTAAATAGTGAATTTACGATAGATCGATATTTGGATTTAGCGATCTAAACAAAATTTTTAGAATACGTTAAACCGAGAGCGTGCATTAACAGAATGCCCAAATCTGACTTCATAATGAGGAAGTTATGATTTTTCAAAGTTTCGACTTAGCAGTGTACAACCCGAAGTTCGAATATGAGATCGAGCGATATTTAGCTGAAACAATATAAATGAGAATTGAAGATCTCATCGATAGTAGTCCAACGGTGAAAAGACAGACGAAAACGGACGTCAGACGAAGGAGTTATGATTTTCTAACGGAGTTTTCCTGTCACGGCCTACTAAAAATAATATAATAAAAATAAAGTCAAAATTAGCCGACGAAGTCTAAACGGGAGTTGTAGATCATAATCTGACCTTCATATCGATATAAAGAACGTCAAAAACGGAGTTCGTATGCGAAAGTTATGAATTTCTGAAGTTTGGGGCGCGAAACCCCAAAACTATCAAAGACCACGACGAGAAATCAGTGTTCACGACGTGAAATGTCTTCTGACGCCTCCTGGAGTCTGCCAGACCCAACTTGCGATGACGCATGCAGTGACGATCAAGCCCACAACATGAAAATACTGTTCACGACGTGAAAATCGAGAAATCAACCCTATAAATAGATTTGAAGGGGCAGCCGGCCAAGGTTGCTAATTCGCCCTTCTCTCACCCATATCACATCGATTTACGTGCAAAGAAGTACCCCCGAAGCCCCGGTATCATCCCGATACCCGAAGCGAGTCCCGTCGCTTCGAAGATCCCGAGGAGAAAAGCGTTTCAAAGCCGAAGCTCTGCCCACGAGATGCCCGGTGTGTGAACATACCCCGGTTTCATCGAAGAATACTACTTTACAAGCCGTAGTGCTGTTCGAGCATCGTCTAATCTAGTGAGTGTGTAGTTACTTCTTCTAACACATAAATATGAAGTATTTGCTATGAAATATGTGCTATGTGTTATATATTGTTTGTTTATTTGAGATGTGTGTGGAATGGATGTTTTATATAGGTTTTTAATGATTTAAACCGTATATGTAATTCCCCGTTCCTAAGAGTCACTAATTGTGAGTCCCCGGATTTAAGAGAAGTGGTATTTTGATCATCTTGTGGGAAAAGTGGATTAATGAGGGCCAAGTATGAAATTTGGGGACTCACCAAGTACGCCCAACGTAAGGCGTATATGGACGCGGGTGCAAGGCTGAGTATGCCCAGCATACTAGAGGTACGCCCAGCGTACTCTCAAAGTTCTAAAACCCTAAAATTAGGGTCAGCCACTATATAAGGAACATGTTGGTTCATACCCTAGCCTCCATAAGCTCTCCCTTAACCTCAGAAACCCTAAGATAGTCGTCCCACCTCCTTGATTGGGTGTGTTTGGTCTTGAAAAGCTTGGATTAGCAAAGGAGAGCATAAAGGAAGAAAGGAGAAGTTGTCAAAGAAGGAGAGGAACGGCTGGAGCTTATAGATCTGGGAAGACATCATCCTTTGGAGCCTATTTGAGGTATAAAGCTTCTTGCTTGGCATTAATATTGTGTAGATCTATGTGTTGTGAAGCGTTGACACCATTCTTGTCCCAAAAGTCCTCATCTTGTTGCATGTTTCGAGTTGGTCAAGATTATCTGTCCTTTCAGACCTTAGGAGAGGTCTTGAGTGAGAAAAATGAGGTCCGAAGGGTTGTGGTTGTTCCATGTGTGAGATATGTGGGTCTTAATGGATTAAGACCTTGGATTAAGGTCTTTATGGACGTCCCAAGTGATAAATTTTGAGACTTTATGAATCTTAGGCATGTTTGGCCTAGGAATCTGAAGTTTGGGCTTAAGAGCTTAAGCCATTAAGAAGTTATGGGGACTTAATGAGTAGCGAAGTTACGCCCCGCGTAACATGTGAGTACGCCCCGCGTAGCGAGTCAGTGTCCCGATCCCCTGTTGCGAATCGGCGTGTACGCCCAGCGTACTCCCTCTGTTGGGTTTTCATTTTGGGCCTTAGGGTTTGGGCTGTTATTTGGGCTGCTGGATTTTGGGCCGTGACTGGACATTATGGATAGAGTATTGTGGGCCCATTGGTTGTTATGGATCGTGAGTTTAGGTCCATTTGGTGAGGTGGGCCCAATTTAGTAAATTGGGCCAATAATGGGTTTTGCTTTGGACTTCTGGACTTTGGGCCATTGGTGGGCTTGGGAGCCTACCTAGTGTTGGGCTGGATTGAGTTAAGGGTAAAATGGTCAATTTACCCTTGGAAGGGTATTGTGCTTAGCCTAATGATTATTTGTGCTATTTTGTCTAGTTCGAGATTTTTCGGTGAGTCGGTGATTCGAGAATCTGCTTCTTCAGTTTAGAATTTCGGCAGTGTGAGGTGAGTTATCCTCACTATATCAACAGGGTCTAAGGCACCAAGGCCGACCCTTTATCGGATTGAGATCCGGGTATTGTTGTTATGTTATTGCTTTGATATGTTTGCATCTCGGTAGATAGGATGGTGTATGTTAGAGACCTGGTTGAGGTCGGTATCCTGATATGTAGGGTGATGTTATGCTAGTGACTGGTTAGGTCGGTATCCTGGTTAGGATGATGATATGTTATGTGATCTGTTTGATCGGCTTGTTGACTGTGAATTGTTATATGATTGTATGTTTATGTGCACAAGGTTGTTTGGACTGGAGTTGGGTTGAGGCGGGTCCTGCTCTGTGCTGTAGGCCAAGATATCCAGGGCGGACCGGTTGTCCCGAAGGCCCAGCGAGCGGTCCGGATAGGCTGTAGGCCCCAAGAGGGCGGACCAGACGTGCCGAGGCTCGGAGAGTGGACCAGGCCGACTGAAGGCCCGGTGCGGGCGGACCAGTCATACTGTAGACTCAGAGAGTGGACCAGGTGGATTGAAGGCCTAGTGCGGGCGGACCAATCACACTGCAGACTCGATGTATATGGCTAGACTCGGAGGGTGGACCAGGTGGACTGTTGGCCGATGCGGCGGACCAGTCACACAGTAGACCCGAAGTGCATGGCTGTTCTGTGATCGGACATGATATGGCATGTTATGCGTGTATGGTATATGTTGTTGGTATTTTGGGGATATCTCACTAAGATTTCGGGCTTACAGTTGTGGTTTAATGTTTTTCAGGTTCTTTAGGAGACCGTGGCAAGGCGAAGGCGTATCGTACCGCTCCTCATGTTTATGTTGTGATGTGATTTTGGGAATATTCTAAATAAATTGTATTGAAAACCTTTTTGTAATAATTTAATGAAATCGGGTTGTTTTTGAAAAGTTTAAATTGGTTGGAATTTTTCGGTCGTTACAAGTTGGTATCAGAGCCTTGGTTTGAGTGAATTGGAGGAACACTCGTGTGACCCCAGTCTCAAATCGAGGAGGTTTTCAAAAGAGAATTTAAAATGGTTTTCAAAATGAGTAAAGGAGGACGCGGAGGTACGATCAGCCGGATCCAGTAAGTAACCCCAAAATACCATACATGATAATTGTTTTTGAGATTTGATAGAACAGCATGCTAGTGCTAGGCTAGGGATCTTCGGGATTTCATGATAGTGTTGCCTGATTTATGATGCATGTTAGCCTAGGGTTTCCTTGTGGGAAATTTCCAGTGTTCCTCTATTAGTGAGGGTTGAGTGTTTGTTATGTATGTTTTCTCTAGGGCGTTGTGGTAGGGTGGGGTTGGGAGAGTTGGTTCCCAAGATAGTGGGAAGTGTCAGAGATTTTGTGGTATTTTTCAGTATGGAGATTCCGAGGCATGCTGGGAGTGGATCCGGATCAGGATCGGGAGCAGGAGAGGGAGTTCCGGGCGGGTCAGTACCGCCCGAGGTTATTGGTCAGATGAGCACGTGCGAGTTGGATGCGAGGATTCGTGAGATCCTGCGTGATGAGATTGTTGCGTTGTTCTGGGCTGAGTTGCCGGAACTGTTTGGGTCGATCAAGACCGCCATGGTTGAGTATTTTGATGAGCGTTATGCAACTCTCACAGATACGGCTGCCGCGGCGGCTACAGCGGCGGTAGCAGCGGCAGGGGGAGGAGCTGGTCGGGGTTTTTAGTATCAGGACTTCGATAATACGAAGCCTCCCACCTTTGATGGAGTTCAAGACCCGATTGTTGCTATGAGATGGTTATCAGACGTGGAGGGGTGTTTCTTCACGTGTTCATGCCCTGCTGATCAGAGGGTGAGGTGTGCTTTGAACCTGTTGAGGCTCGGAGCGAAGGATTGGTGGAGATTGACCACGGGGTCATATTCGGATGCGCAGAGGGCTGCGGTTTCATGGGATCAGTTCAGAGAGATGTTCAGCACTCGTTATGTTTCGTGGGTTGAGAGAGAGAGAGAGAGAGAGAGAGATTGGCTCAGGAGTTCCTCGAGCTAAAGCAGGGTTCGGAGTCGGTGACTGAGATCACCAGGATGTTCACTGAGAGGGCGATGTTTTGCCCTGAGTTCGCTTCGGAGCAGGCTCAGATGTCCCAATATCTGAGTATGCTCAAGAGAGATATTAGACAGTTTGTGCTTACACAGAGGTGCGAGACTTTGTTGGAGTTGCAGGAGGCCGCCAGGCGGCGTGAGTTGGAGATTGAGTTGCAGTTGCGTGAGCTGAGGCAGTCCCCAGTGCAGTCGCAGCCGGCGCCGAAACGGTCCAAGACCGTTGATTCTAGGGTGGGAGATCAGAGCAGCTACGCTTGTGGGAAGTGTGGGAAGGGTCACACTGGAGTTTGTAGGTCCGGTGGTGCATGCCGCAAGTGCGGAAGGGAGGGGCACTATGCGAGGGATTGTCGGCAGTCAGCGCCGGTTCGGGATTTGAGGATTTGTTATCATTGTCATCAGGTTGGAAATTTGAGGGTCAACTGTCCACAGCTTGCTGCAGGACCGGTGCAGGCTCCAGCACCGGCCACTTTGAGGATCACGGGTGGAGGTCAGGGTGGAGCGGAGCCTCCAAGGGCTCAGGGTCGTGCTTTTCAGCTTACAGCAGAGGAGGTCAGATGTAACGACCCAAAAATCACGACTAAAAATTTCTTTAAAAACATTACTAAAATCATATTTATAAAAATTGTATCATAAGTCATAACCTAATTTTTCGAGAATTAATTCAAAACTTAATCTCATTATCAGAGTCAAACATTCCCAGGCTAACTGACTATGGTGTGTGCACTGAAATCTTCCCGAGCTCCTCTTTTGAAAACTGAGTACCTGAAACCAAAACTGAAAACCGTAAGCACGAAGCTTAGTGAGCTCCCCTAATCTACCACATACCATACAATAACATATAAAGCACATACTGGGCCTTGCCCACTGCATCGGACCGACATCCAGACTAACTGGGGCCTTGCCCCCTGCATCGGACCGAAGTCCAAAAACTGACTGGGACCTTGTCCCCTGCATCAGACCGAAGTCCGGACTAACTGGGGCCTTGCCCCCTGCATCAGACCGAAGTTCGGAAACTGACTGGGACCTTGTCCCCTGCATCGGACAAAAGTCCGGAAACTGACTGGGACCTTGTCCCCTGCATCGGACCAAAGTCCGGAAACTGACTGGGACCTTGTCCCCTGCATCGGACCGAAGTCCGGACTAACTGGGGCCTTTTCCCCCTGCATCGGACCGAAGTCCGGAACTAACTAAACATCACATAACATAAACATATCAACTAGCATGAACACACATATACTGCATACTGCATCGGGCCGTAGCCCGGAACACATAACACATAATCCAGTCTGAGCCACGAAGGCATCAAACATACTAAATACTGCATCGGATCAAAATCCGGAAACTACTACTAGCTAAACGGGCCGGCATTGTGGCCTTAGACCCGTTCCTACAGGAAGGAAACTCACCTGAACTACTGAGCTCTGCCGATAATCCTCTGGCTGCTAATCGACAATCCCTGAGCCGCTGCTCCTCTAGCTCTCTGAGCTACCAATATCAATATGACACTTAGTCTGACAGTCCTTTAAAAGTCAACTAAGTCAAATCTGGTCAAAGTCAAAATCCTGGTCAAAGTCAACCTTCCAGGTCAATCCTACTCGCCGAGTCCACCTACTGACTCGCCGATTTCATATGCTCAGGGTCCTTCTATTCGCGACTCGACTCGCCGAGTCAGTCCATGACTCGCCGAGTCCAGCGATTTTCGAGTCCTGTCATGTCCAACTCGCTGAGTCTCCACCCGACTCACTGATTCGAGTCTCAACTCGAAGGGTTTGGGGTTTCGCGACCTGACTCGCCGAGTCCACGAATAGACTCGCCGAGTCCAAGGCAATCTTCAACCAACTCGTCGAGTTGTTCTTCCAACTCGTCGAGTTCATGCCCAACTTCATCCGACTCGACGAGTTGTTCATCCCAGTCGTCGAGTTCCTCCTCATCTTCATGCTACTCGCCGAGTCCACTCGAAGGACTCGCCGAGTCCATTCAGATCTACATACATGCAGAGGACTTTTGATTCATGCATGGACTCCAAACTGTAGATCCACTCTTCTAAAGCCTATTCCTTACGTAAAGTGGCAAACTTTACATGTAGCTAAGGAGATCTAGGCTCAAAACACTATAAACTAGGGTTTAAGACAAAGGGGCTTAACAATCAACCCAAAGACCGATGCTTTATGATTCTCTAGGCCAATATACACTTAGATCCGAAGTAGCAACTTCAGATTTGGGCTTCTAACTCGAAATGGTTCTTAAACTTGCCCTAAAAGCCCCAAATCTCATGATAAAGGTTGATCTATATGCAAAAGAGGGAAGGTAGCGACTCATTACCTTCAAATGTTCTGGAAGACCTCACAAACTCTGGATCTACTGCCAATCCTTGAATCCTTAATGGGTGCCTTCTTCCTTCTTCCTTCAAAACACCCAAAATGGCAAGAAAGCTTGAATGAGCAACAATGGAGGCTTAGGGTTTCTGGTTCTGGACTATAGGGGCCGCAAATGAGCCCTAGGGAAGAGAATAAGATGCTTAAATAGGGTCCAAGTCCCGAAATTAGGGTTTCCCAACCCAGACCAGACTCGCCGAGTCCACTTGCCGACTCGCCGAGTCGGTCACTTACTTTACACCCGGATCCCGCTCCGACTCGCCGAGTTCCTCCCTGGACTCGACGAGTCAACCCTCTTTAACCTAGGGTTTTTCCTTTCCTTTCTTGACCTTTCTGATTTCGGGTGTTACATCAGAGCAGTGTCGGATGCAGTTGCGGGTATGTTTCTTTCTTGATGTCTTGTTATCTTGTGATTATTGTGGAGTAGTATTTATCTGCTAGTCTCATTATGTGGTTTTCGGTGTGGTATTTGTTGTTCCTTGAGGGTTATGGTTTGGTTATGGATTGGTGTTGGGAATTTCGTTGGTTATCATTCATGAGGGTTATTAGTGGAAATCTGGCGTTGGTCTGAATGTCAGATAGCATCTGCAGTCTGAGGAATGGTTAGCTGAAGATTGAGTTTCCTTCGAGCTCGGGATGATCAGTGTTGAAAAGTGATTTGGTGAAGGTTGCTAGTGCTAGCGGGACGCAGTTCGCGTGTAAGTTTTTGTGTTGTGTAGGGTGTTGAGGGAGGTCGGTGATGGCAACCGGTGGTTGTTAGTCAGTACTATAAGTGGGGGAGAATTGGAAAATTCTCCGGAAGATCGATGAGCATCGGAGGTTGTTTAGCTGCTTGGGATTCAGCAGTGTTCTGTCAGCCAAGAGGGTAGGCTGGTATGAGTAAGTGGCAGGCATGCGGGGCGGGATACAGACCTAGGGCATTTGATTGTGGAGGGCCTGGGATCAGGCCAGGATTGAGTATGTATGATGGAAATAGAGTTCGGAACCCCTAGAGGGCTAGAACAATATGCATGGGAGGGTTTCCCGGAGAGATAACTCGGAATGATGGATGCTAGTTGAGCGGACCGGATAGACTGAAGGCCGGTAGGCGTACCAGTCAGCCGAAGGCTTAGAGAACAGTCTAGCCAGGCTGAAGGCCTTGGAGGGCGGTCCAGATTGGCTGAAGGTTCTGAGAGTGGTCCAGATTGGCTGAAGGCCTGGTAAGGCGGTCCAGTCATGCTGAAGACTCTGCAGGTATTGTTAGATCGGTTCGAGGAAATGGATTGAGTATGTCGTGATATGTTAGCATTGGAAGGTCTGGCCCCGGGTATTGATCTCGATTAGTGGAGATGGTGCATGGACTCGAGAGTCCTTGCGAGCAGATTCAGAGCCTGTGTGTTGCATGGATAGCGATTATGCTATAAGGGAGTGGTGTAGCATCGGATGAGCACCGTGGCACTTGTCGCAGTGACAAGGCGGCCAAGTGGATTCCCTTGGTAGGGAAAGAGAGAGGAATGTAGTTCCGGAAGGGAGTGTAAGTTCACGAAAGTGAAAGCAGCAGCGCAGAGTTGTGATTGGAGTGATCCAATTAGGGTCTTTGAGCAGCATGATTGCGGCAGTGGTATGGAAACACATCCGGATGGGATGTCTGCTGAGGTTGCGGAAGGAATTCCGCAAGGGTAGAGCCAAGAGGCTCGGAAAGGATGCTAGGAGGGAGTCTTGGATTTCCAGTTTGATTCTGATCGAGGAATTGCGTATGTAGTGGTGATTCATCCTGAGGGATGTTTGGAGGTGTCGTTAGTGTGGCGGGTTTTTCCATTCCGAGGGTACTAGAGCTAGTTCAGCATGTGCATGTGATTGCTAGAGGAGAACTCATGGTAGTTGCTCTAGGGCTGAAGAATGTGTCATTCTGTCAGCATGGAGTGGATAGAATTGGACTCGGATCGGGAACCCGGTGGTTCAGGGTTATATCTAGCTCGTAAGAGCCACGCGATTGTTGTGATCAGGATCGAGAAAGTGCCATGGAGTGGTACTCAGTTGATAAGTGTGGAGCCTGATAGGTGTGGTTATCAGAGGGTGAAGCCGGTGGCCGGCTTGAGGCGGTAGTTAGGACACCGCTAGAAAGGAGAAAGTGAGTTTTGGGTTTCGATGGTTGCGTCTTGAGGAACCTGGTTGGGTTAATGCCAGGTGGAGCGTGGCGGGAGAAGTTCTGGAGTAGAGGTGCCGAAGGCTTCGAGGGCGAAGCCTAATTTAAGTGGGGGAGAATTGTAACGCCCCGTTCTTAAGAGTACCTAATTGTGAGTCCCCGGGATTTAAGAGAAGTGGTATTTTGATCATCTTGTGGGAAAAGTGGATTAATGAGGGCCAAGTATGAAATTTGGGGACTTGCCGAGTACGCCCAGCGTAAGCTGGGATTACGCCCAGCATAAGGCGTATATGGACGCGGGTGCAAGGCTGAGTATGCCCAGCGTACTAGAGGTACGCCCAGCGTACTCTCAGATTTCTAAAACCCTAAAATTAGGGTCAGCCACTATATAAGGAACATGTTGGTTCATACCCTAGCCTCCATAAGCTCTCCCTTAACCTCAGAAACCCTAAGATAGCCGTCCCACCTCCTTGATTGGGTGTGTTTGGTCTTGAAAAGCTTAGATTAGCAAAGGATAGCATAAAGGAAGAAATGAGAAGTTGTCAAAGAAGGAGAGGAACGGCTGGAGCTTATAGATCTGGGAAGACATCATCCTTTGGAGCCTATTTGAGGTATAAAGCTTCTTGCTTGGCATTAATATTGTGTAGATCTATGTGTTGTGAAGCTTTGAAACCATTCTGGTCCCAAAAGTCCTCATCTTGTTGCATGTTTCGAGTTGGCAAGATTATCTGTCCTTTCAGACCTTAGGAGAGGTCTTGAGTGAGAAAATGAGGTCCCAAGGGCTGTGGTTATTCCATGTGTGAGATATGTGGGTCTTAATGGATTAAGACCTTGGATTAAGGTCTTTATGGACGTCCCAAGTGATAAAGTTTGAGACTTTATGAATCTTAGGCATGTTTGGCCTAGGAATCTGAAGTTTGGGCTTAAGAGCTTATGCCATTAAGAAGTTATGGGGACTTAATGAGTAGCGAAGTTACGCCCCGCGTAACATGTGAGTACGCCCCGCGTAGCGAGTCAGTGTCCCGATCCCCTGTTGCGAATCGGCGTGTACGCCCAACATACCAAGGAGGGTACGCCCAGCGTACTCCCTTTGTTGGGTTTTCATTTTGGGCCTTAGGGTTTGGGCTGTTATTTGGGCTGCTGGATTTTGGGCGGTGACTGGACATTATGGATAGAGTATTGTGGGCCCATTGGTTGTTATGGATCGTGAGTTTAGGTCCATTTGGTGAGGTGGGCCCAATTTAGTAAATTGGGCCAATAATGGGCTTTGCTTTGGACTTCTGGACTTTGGGCCATTGGTGGGCTTGGGAGCTTACCTAGTGTTGGGCTGGATTGAGTTAAGGGTAAAATGGTCAATTTACCCTTGGAAGGGTATTGTGCTTAGCCTAATGATTATTTGTGCTATTTTGGCTAGTTCGGGATTTTTCGGTGAGTCGGTGATTCGAGAATCTGCTTCTTCAGTTCAGAGTTTCGGCAGTGCGAGGTGAGTTATCCTCACTATATCAACAGGGTCTAAGGCACCAAGGCCAACCCTTTATCAGATTGAGATCCGTGTATTGTTGTTATGTTATTGCTTTGATATGTTTGCATCTCGGTAGCTAGGATGGTGTATGTTAGAGACCTGGTTGAGGTCGGTATCCTGATATGTAGGGTGATGCTATGCTAGTGACCGGTTAAGTCGGTATCCTGGTTAGGATGATGATATGCTATGTGATCTGTTTGATCGGCTTGTTGACTGTGAATTGCTATATGATTGTATGTTTATGTGCACATGCTTGTTTGGACTGGAGTTGGGTTGAGGCGGGTCCTGCTCTGTGCTGTAGGCCAAGATATCCAGGGCGGACCGGTTGTCCCGAAGGCCCAGCAAGCGGTCCGGATAGGCTGTAGGCCCCAAGAGGGCGGACCAGACGTGCCGAGGCTCGGAGAGTGGACCAGGCCGACTGAAGGCCCGGTGCGGGCGGACCAGTCATACTGTAGACTCAGAGAGTGGACCAGGTGGATTGAAGACCCGGTGCGGGCGGACCAATCACACTGCAGACTCGATGTATATGGCTAGACTCGGAGGGTGGACCAGGTGGACTGTTGGCCGGTGCGGCGGACCAGTCACACAGTAGACCCGAAGTGCATGGCTGTTCTGTGATCGGACATGATATGGCATGTTATGTGTGTATGGTATATGTGGTTGGTATTTTGGGGATATCTCACTAAGCTTTCAGGCTTACAGTTGTGGTTTAATGTTTTTCAGGTTCTTCAGGAGACCGTGGCAAGGCGAAGGCGTGATCGTACCGCTCCTCATGTTTATGTTGTGATGTGATTATGGGAATATTCTAAATAAATTGTATTGAAAACCTTTTTGTAATAATTTAATGAAATCGGGTTGTTTTTGAAAAGTTTAAATTGGTTGGAATTTTTCGGTCGTTATAGTATATGTATTTTATATCTACAAATATGTTGGGTAGAACATGGGTAGATAAAATATTTGGTGACTATGAGACGTAGTGCCTATTGTATAAACCCTGGTGACTATGAGACGTAGTGATTATTGTATAAACCCTTGTGACTATGAGACATAGTGCCTATTGTGTAAACCCTGGTGACTATGCGACGTAGTGCCTATTGTATAAACCCTGGCGACTATGTGACGTAGTGCCTGTTGTATAAATCGTGGTAGCAATGGACTTTGTGTCAATTCCTTAGGTCAATCCTTATGAATGAATGAAGGAAGGATAGTTGATTCTTAAGGTAAAACCGTAAGAAATAAAGAAGATAATGGGGATGGGTAATTAAGTTGATTTTTTGATGATTAAATATAATAATTATATTATTGTGGGTTGAAAACCCTATATGCTCACCAGGCTCCCAAGCCTGACCCACTCAGTTTTCTTTGTATCACAGGTAGTGGCACAGGAGCATAAGTTGGTTGACATGGCGAGAGATTTTGGATGACAGATCAGTAGTTATAAATAACTGTTGTAAGGTCTATTTTATATTGTTTATGCTTTTGGTCTGTATCGGAACATGATATTCCGAGATTTTATTATTTAATGAAAAGTACATTCTCTTTGAGAAATGTTTTGATAAAGTTTTATCATATCTTGTTTGGGAACAAATTCCGCAACTGTTTTCTTTAAAATATTCCTATGATCTATAAAACAAAGCATAAACAAATCGGTCTTTTCTGGCCATGAAAAAAGGGGATGTCACACAGCTCTTTGAGATCCTTCCAATCTCTTCAAAGAATTTCAAAAATCTGATTATATCATCTTTTATGATCTCCCACTTGGATTTTAGAAGCTTGAATGTAAATCCATCCGGTCCCGGCGCTTTCTCACTTCCACATTCGAAAACCGCAACTTTTATTTCATCTACACCAAAATTTCTTTCTAAAAATTGGCCCCCGTCAGTGGTTAGTTTCTTGAATATACTATTAATGAACTTGGGGCGATTCGGCCAGGGCTCGTGGAATTTCAAACTAAAAAAGTTGTGCACTTCTTCTTTAATCATGGCAGGATCGGTATTCCAAGCACCATTGATGGTTAACCCATTAATTTTGTTTTTATGGTGGTTATTCTTAAGAATTTTGTGAAAGAAGCGTGAGTTTTCGTCTCCATCGACTAGCCATTTAATCCTGGACTTTTGCTGAAAATCCTTTTTTTTAACTTTGTGATCTCCCTTAATCTTTGTTTTCCCATTTTGTAAGTTGCCATCTCTTGATCAGTCAAGATTTGTGATTCAGCTTCCAAATCAAGTCTATTTATTTCCTTTTTAAGAGTATCCAATCCCAGATTCTCCTTGTTTGATTCAATTGCTCTCCAAGTTTTGATTGCAGCTTTAAGGTGTTTAAGTTTTACAAGGAGAAACATATTCAACATGCCATATCCAGAGAATGACGACCAAGCTTTGGTTGAAGATCTAGTTAAATTTGTTATTGAGCATCCAGGAGTTGAAAAAGCGAAAAAGAGGGGGCCCGAAATCTGTTTGAGAACTGGAGAGGATGATGGGTGAGTGATCAGAGAACTCATAGGGAAAAGCTTTGACAGATGAATGAGGTTGAGCAGTTAAGAAGTTAGAACACACCAAAAATCTGTCTAATTTGCTCAATTTTAGATCATCATCTCTCATGTAGGTAAATCGCCTTCCACCCATACTTAGATCCGTTAGGCCAGCTTCATGAATGAAGTTATTGAAACACATAGCACTATATATGCAAAATTGGGAGTTTACCCTTTCGGAAGGCCATCAGACCACATTAAAATCTCCACATAATATCCATGTCCCCTATTTTGATCTTCTCAGCTCCAACAGTTCATCCCATAAAAGTTTTTTCTCTGAGACAGCTTGCGGTGCGTAAACATTTACAATAGTTGTTTCACCATCAATCCTCCTACAGAAGCCGCTGACAGCAATGAAAAATCTAGATTTTATGGAGGATATTTTGGAGAATAAGTGTTTATCCCAAATGCTTAATAAACCACCTGATATACCAGTGGAGTTAACCCCTTCAATATCAAAATCAGAATTTCCCCAACAAGCGTGAAAGTTGATTAGCGTGAAAGTCCATTATGAGTGAATTTTAGAGTTCTGATCCAATCTATTTTGTAATCCTCTCCGACCCCCCTGATGTCGAGTGAAAGGATCTTCATTGGGCTCCATTTTGAACACCATCGCCTGCCGCAACCAAAGATTCTTTAAGGATTTCATTATCATCATCGATCTGAAAACCCAATTGAACCCCAATTCTGGCCGTTTTTATAACTTCTGGAGTGGAGATGGAGGATTGGGAGCAAGAATTGTTTGTACCTTGAATGATAGCCCTCTCCGGTTGGACGATCGATATGTTAAGGTCAATGGAGGACTCCGACGAAGCAACATCGGTTCCTGCAAGGGCCTGAGAAATAGGAGTAAGGATCGGATATGATGAGTCTCGGCGAGCACTGTATATAATTCTTCTCCTTTTATATGAAACTTCCCCAGCGGTGTAATCATTTGATCGTTCTGGATTGGAAGGAGTCAATCCAAAGAGATTTGGGCCACTAATTTTGGAAGCCCATTAGGTCTACAACAGTCCATCTGCCTAAGGTTAGGGGGTTGAAGAGGAGCGTTGACCTCATTGATCATCTCCACTTCATGAGGTTCATTGATGGCGTGTACGGGAAGAGCAAGCGATCCATTTCTTGTCGATTCATTCACCCTCTCGCCGGATTTCGTAATCGGCACCGACTTCACGACGACGTATTCATCTACGTTCTCAGGTTGATTCACCGAGATGAATTCTCCATCTTCTAGATCGTCATCACCACCCTGCTTTGGCAGCCATGTTTCTGTGATCCCATCATCTTCATCTCCATCTTCATCATCAGAACTGTCTGAAATTGATGAAACCTCATCATGCTCAATACAAAAGGGGTGCCATATCTCGTCATATTCCAGCACGCCCACATCGTAAGAACGACCCCCGACGACTATGGTAATCTCGTCATTGATTTTCTTTCTGGAGGCGGTCAATATACATATTTTGATGCTAGATTTGTCGGCAGATTCCCATAAGTTCGTAGAAGTCTCCAAAGTTTTTCCAAATTGATTCCCAATTTTTGTGAGATTCTCAGAACTCCATAGATACAAAGGTAATCCCACAATCTTGAGCCACATAAGTCTCTCAAACCTGATTTTGTCAAACCCCTTTGGCGTTATCCACTTAAACCATTCCCCCATACACCACTCTCCTTGAAAAGTTCATTGGTTTTGGTCGAAGATTGACAGTACAACATGACTATCAGACCACCGAGATAGTATACCTTTATATCTTCCATTCCATAAGCATCAAGGATCAATGGTAGATTTCGGAGATGTTCAATACTGTGTACTTCACCAACCAAGGATTTTTTGGAAAATCGATCTGTACCAGCAGCTTGTGCATCCAAATGTATGACGGTGTTGTTTTTCTCCCCTTTGACAACGTCAACGAACGACCTGCGTTTGTTAATCCAACCCTTATCCGGTTTGCTAATGGAGTGTCGTACTTGTGTTCTACTGGAGTCATTGGAAGCAAATTCCATTTTAGAGTTGCGCATATATCTGTCCACATTGCACTTAAGGATACTGTTATTGTACATCACAGATCCAAGATTTCTTTCTAGGGCTATGGTATCTCCTACCCCTTTGAAACTGATAAACGCAAAATTGGAACCACTAGCATCCTTCTTTTTTGCTAGATAAACATCTACCACCTTGCCATACTTTGTGAATACCTCTCTCAGTTCATTACAGATTAATTGCCCCCTTTGGAATATTCGTTAGTCGTAATCCTGTGGCTTGCCGGATGATTTTGTCGTCGGACTTCCGTCCGTTCCCCTATGTTGTTTTCACGACTTTTCATCTTTTCAATTGATTTATCACACACCTCGGAAAATTAGATCCAATATTTTGTTGTCCTAATAATCAGGATACACAATCAAGAACTTTCATTCACTTTATTTGAATATAAGTATAACGATTTCAGATTCGTTTTTTATACTTCTTTATAATAACAAAAGATACGAGGCGAACCTTGATTTCATCACCCATAATTCTTTGTAATATTACTTCATATAATTTAATAATGTTACTTGTTCTTGGGTTGTTTTTGTTAAATTGTTATGAAAAAGCATATCACTATTAAATTATTTTTAAAAGAATTGATGTTCTCTATAAACCGAACACCAAACCCTTTGAGCTGTTGCGTTTAAAACCCTTGTTTCTCTCGCACAAGCTCACTCTCTACCATCAATGGCTTCTTATCTCCCGCACCCTTCAACAATCTTGACAATCTCCCACAAAAAATCCGGTTTTAGACACTCAAACCTTCAAACAACCCTATTATTCATCGAAAACAATCAAATCAATTCCATTTCAAAACCATATCTAACCTATAAAACCTCGTCTCATCTCAATTTTCGCCTAAACCCTTGTTGCACAGCAACAAAATCTTCAACGTCATCGTCAACAACAAACGTGTTTCTCGAAAAACTTGAAAAAGACGACAATTTACCGGTGGTTGAAGACTCCCCAGTGAAATTCTTATTTTGGGCATTGTTGTGGGCATCTTTTTCGGTAGCTTTATATGCATTTTCTCCTGCGGATGCTAAAGCGCAAGAAGCACATGCGGCTGTGCAGTCCATTAAAGCTTCGAGCTTCGGATTGAAGTTCGCTAATTTCTTGAGAGGGTCGGGTTGGCCCGATGAAGCTGTGGTGTTTGCTTTAGCTACACTCCCAGTGATCGAGCTCCGTGGTGCTATTCCTGTTGGGTATTGGTTACAACTCAAGCCTGTTCTTCTCACCGTTTTATCTGTTCTTGGGTTAGTCCACTTCCCTAACATTGTTTTCATCAGTTCACTGTCAATCTGTTTATATTATTCATGTTTACTTGTTTTTTTTTAATTTGGGGTTTAATCATGTGCTTGATTAAATTGGCGAAGGTATCAATATTGCATTTAAAATAAGTTATAAGTAATGATTCTATGTCTCAAACAAATTGTTCTTTAGGGATTTAAAGGACGAATGAAGATTTGATTGCCATTTCATTGGTTTACTATCAATTCTGGTCATATATCTTCTAGTGATTTTATTGTTTTGGTTGTTTATAAGCGTTTCTTCTTGCTTCCCGAAATTAGAGATAAAGTTGTAACTTTTCCGATGAAAACTAAATAAGGTTTGGGGATTTATAGGAAGAAATGAAGACATGGAATACAACCTTTCACCTAATTTTTCTTGTCACATATCAAAGTTGAAAGTATGGGTAGATAAAGGGAAATGTGTCGATGCCAAAAAAGGAGTATCCTGCTGTCTTAAAGGACATTTAAGTTCCTTAACTTGCTAGTTTAGTCTCATGCTCCAAATTCGGCTTAATGGGTTTTTATGTATTTGTTGATCCCGGAGTTGGACTTTGGAAGTTTAAGTGGGTCCTAAGTTCCTAAGTGAAGAGACAAGACCTAATTTGTTGTAAAAATCCTGACTAGTCCTTGATTAGGATGTTTTCTACCATTGATTTCATGAGGGATTGGTTGTGGTATCATCATTGGTTGAAGCCCAATGCTATATCTATAATCGTTAGCTTCAAACTATAGTGCCATAGTGTAGGCTTGTGCTTGATACTTATCTATTTGGTTCTTTTTATTGACAATTTGGGAATGGAGATTAGTTTACTTTCCAAGTGAGGCCTCGTGTCACGTCGGAAGAAATATTCTTTTTGGATCAATACGTGTTTAGTACCTTTTAGGATTTATTTCCTGATGGTGGTGCCCATGTGCCTAAATCGCGCGCACGACTTACTTACAAGGTGGGGTACCATATTTAAGGGGAGGAGTTCATAAAGTATATATCCTTGTTGTTGTTGCCACTAGAATAAGTAGAGTATAGAATCTAAGTAATGGTATGCCACAACTATATATAGATATTGGTTTTAAAAAGCATGATGCACTAAGGGTCCCAGGGGTCGATGCACAATGTGTTCTCTTTCCAAGTTCCTTGACCATTTCATCAAGAAAACCGAACAACAAGTTTTTCTTAAACATCCATGGACTTAACCAACACATAACCCTTTGGAGAGTTAACGAAAAAGTTTATAATATCTTTGTGAGCCTATTCTTTCTTTTGTTTGTTTATCTATTGTTGAATGATATTATTAAGCAAAGGAACTCTTAGCTCATACATGCTAGGTGGTTTCATTCCCAGGCCTAATTGTCCAATTGTTTCTACCATTATATTAAAACTATCATACGTAACAACATTAAAAATAATACCTACATTGAAAATTTACATGGACACATGGTTAATAAAGACATTTAATAGAGTATCAAAACTATTGTATTCGACAACAATAAAACGTCAAACTATCTTGCTATTTCACTACTTGATTGTTGTCTTCCTCCTTTCCTACCATTTCTTCCCTTGATTAAACCTTCATAATTAGGAGTAAAGTGCATATCAGTGGGACCTTTTTGTTTGGGGGGTGATTTGCTACTACATATAATTGTCCTTTCGATACTTTAACTTAGTCTTCTTCTTCTTCTTCTTCTTCTTCAACAAATCACAAACAATTAAAACCCAACAAACTAAACATTATCCTCATTCTACACATAAAGATGTTATTAGCTTGAATTTTGTTTACAAGATTTTTGTTGATGACAAATGACATTTAACACCTATGATTTTAACCTCTCAGGAACATGGTACCTGTGCCTTTGATCATACTCTACTTAAAACCACTAGCAACATTCCTAGCTGGAACAAGTAAACCAGCAGCTCAATTCCTAGACCTTTTATTCAAAAAAGCAAAACAAAAAGCGGGACCCGTTGAAGAGTTCCAATGGTTAGGTCTAATGCTGTTTGTAGCAGTGCCATTTCCAGGCACTGGTGCATGGACTGGAGCCATCATAGCTTCCATCCTTGATATCTCTTTTTGGTCAGCCATTTCTGCAAACTTTTGTGGGGTTGTTTTGGCTAGTCTTTTGGTCAACATGTTGGTCAACATTGGCCTCAAGTATGCCATTGTTGCTTGTATCTTCATGTTCATTGCATCCGGATTCATGTGGAGTGCTCTTCGTGTTTTGAAACAGCGTCTCGGGTCTTCGTCTTCATCCTGTTGATTTTGAGATTGTTGATGAATAATTTGATATATGCTAATTTGATTCTTTGATTTTGGTTTTACATTTTTGTAAATTGTTCGATCGTGTTGTATTATTTTATACAATCGATTGATGCGTAACTTTGGAAATTTAAAGTTATGCGTACTTGAAGCGATAGATCGAGAGTTGATTAAATGGGCCATGTTATATCGAGTTGATCTATTGGCTTTTTTATGTTTTTATTTTCGTTATGTAGAGTTTGATTTATCGGCGTCCTTATTTATTTATTTTTAGAGTAACTTACACGAATGGTCCTTATGGTTTGGGGTAATTTATGAGCTTGGTTCCTAATTTATTTTTTTAACTCGTAAGATCCCTACTAGTTGTTTTTGTTACGCGTTTGGTCCCTACAGTTTGTTTTTATTAAGCGTTTGGTCCATGTTTTACTTAAAAAGACTATTATTTAAATAGGAAAAAACGGTAGACTAGGTAAGGAGGGTGAGGTTTAAATAAATAAAAAAATCAATGGCAAAGTATATTTTTTAGTTAAGACAGCGACCAAACGTATAACAAAAACAAACAGTAGGGATCTTCCGAGTTAAAAAAATAAGTTAGGGATCAAATGCGCAAATTATCCTAAACCATAAGAACCATTTGTGCAATTTACTCTTATTTTTATTTCGTTAATAGTCTTTATATGATTCAATTTTATCGAAAAAGACAACGTTTTTTATGATCTATATCTTAAGGAGAGTTGTCGAAGAAAACATAAATATTGAATCTTGGTCCTTGGATGAAAAATTTCGGTTTATAAGAATAGCCCTTTATTGAATAAGGAGAGTTGTCAGAACTTTTGTTATTTTCTACACTTTAATTTATTTAATTATTTTTTATGGGATGAATTTTTCGAGTTTTTCTTAGACCTTTTAGGTTGATTTTTTAAAATGAAATATAATAAAATTGGTAGTTAGAAATTTTTAACTTTTAGATTTTATATTTTTTAAAATTTATAATTATTTTTAATCAAATTCTTCTACACAAATAAAAATTATAACTTTTTAAGATTTAGTTTTAACAAAAAAAAGGATGAGAAATATAACATTTATGATAATAAAGGGGTATAAAGTGAAACTTACTCAACTAACACATGTGGCAGGTTTTGAAGAGCAACGCAATATGTTCTTCCAGTGTCTGTTCTGACAACCCAGCGTGGTCCGCACGTGGGCGCTAGGTCCCGCATTCCACGTGTCGGTATCTGGGTGAAGGGACGTAAAATAAACATCAATGGTCCTATCAACAGCAGATCGGGACCCACCCTCCCCCTTAAAAACAGGACAAGTCTTGGAGACGTTGAGTAGAACCGGTAATCGGACGCCACGTGGGTGATCGTGTCTAATCAACGGCCCTGGTGGTGGGTCACACGATTATTACAGATGTGGTGTGGTGTACGCTGTATTTATATGCTTGTCATTTGGAACACGTAAAGGGAGATTGATTGTAAAATGTAGACTGTGGCCATCTTGATTGACACGTGTACGGTTCCTACCTTTTCTGTACAAATACAATCAAACCACTTTTACAGTCATCTAACTATGAGTTCCAACTCCTCTTCATAGATACACATTCATAAATAAAAATAATTTAATAGTAATATTTTTGTGAAAAGAAATGACAGTTGATTATGAATTTATGATAAAATTTATCATCCATTTATGATTATTTTGTTTTGTGAAGAAATCATAAATTTCACTTAATAGCTTAAGGTCTTGTCATAAAAACACCTCATGTATTCTTGCATAGATTGTGGATAAGTTTTAAGAAGTTAGTTTTATATGATAAAGACATGCAATTGTTTTTGTATTTGTCGGATGTCATTCTTGAACGAAGTTATTTTTCCCATATGGACCTATGACTATTGAATATCTTTTTGGTGAAATGACATAAAAACCTTTAAATTTAACAGAAATGTGAGGATTTATCTTATATGTAATTTTGGTTTATTAAAGTTGGATGTTTGATTTTTTTTTTTCAATTTTACCATTTTTGCAGGTTTACTTAGTAAAAATGAATATTTCTGAATGAACTAAAAAAGTTAGTAATCAAACATTTATGTCAAACGTAAGGTTTTAATAAACCAAAAATACACGAAAAGATAAAACTGAAAAAAAAAATGCAAATTTTCGGTTTTAATGAACCCAATAGGTAAAAAAGTAAATTCGTACATTTATATAAAACTTAAGGAATTTTTGTCATTTTGCTATGTCTCTTTCTATACCATTCTAATGGGATTCATAAGATTTGTTGTTTCAGTTGTTTTATATATGATAAGGTTTTTCTATAAAAGATTAATATTATGTATGTTTTCTAGTTAATTATTATTCATCTTTTGAAACTATTTTATAATGCTTATCTGCTCAAAGTTTAAAAGTGCACGACTTTTTTTTTCAAGTTAAAAATGTATTTTGGTATTCTACTAAGTTATAGATTTAATCATCTTTTGATGAAAGTATTTTGTGAAAAAGCACAATACTATGTATGGTTATTATTATTATTATTATTATTATTATTATTATTTGGTAATTTTTATTAAAAACCTTCAAAAGTTTTAATGCATATTTTGAATATTCATGATAGAAGCTTATGGGAAACAGTTTAAATTAAATTAGCTTTTTCTTTCAGTCACAGAAACTATCGTGACGTTTTTTCATCCGATTTTTTTTTTCCAATTTGATTTTATATTTAGAAGCCACGGATAGAGCTTGTTCACAATTTAAATAATATTAAGTTTATTAGTTTAACTTTTTAATTTTTGTAGGACCCACAAATAAAGTTTCTGAATAAACTTTATTATAATGATATACATCGTTTTGTTTATTTAATTTTTAGTGAAAAAGATTTGAAAATGCTTTATTGGATCCTTTTATTAAGTTCATGAAGCCACAAAAGTCAATAACATTTATTTACATTCATGATATATTATAATTAAAACTATACAAGATCCTGCATACCTTTATTTACATTTAACTTAGCAAGTGATTTTATAAGGGTAAATTTTGTCAATTTCTCTTATTATATTTACAAATTTGTTATAATTTTTCTTTATATATATATATATATATATATATATATATATATATATATATATATATATATATATATGTAATCGCATTATTCTATGCTTGATAGAGTATACTCATGATTTGTTCTTGGCTCTTTAGATATGTCTTTTATTGATTTGATTTATGATTATACTATGTGTAAAACCCGTGTATTACACGAGTTTATTAAAAACAAAAATTTAATATGAATATATAAACATTAAATATTAAATATTTTATAAAATAATGTTTTTCCATAACAAAATGTAATCTTTTGGAGCATTTATAAAAGAAATCAAATCATTTGGAGCATTCATGAGAATTTATTATCAAATTAATAGAATGACCTTTTATATATATATATATATATATATATATATATATATATATATATATATATATATATATATAACCCATTAGAATTTTTTTTGAAATTTATTTTAAGAAAATTAAAATCCCCAAAAAATGACAAATGGAAAATAATAATTTTAAGAATCCTAGAAAATGACATTTGTCAAAATGAAGGATAAGATGACAAGTGGCAAAAGTATTTTCATTTATTAGGTAGGATTTTAAAATTTTGTAAGAGGTCATGTACTCAAGTCTTGTTCGAGACATATGTTGTTATTTAGGAGTATCTTAGTTAATTTGCCGTTTATAAAAATCATTTTAAAAAATTATGGTAATTTTGTGATGCGAGCTTTATAAAAACTTAATTTTATTAAATATAGTTAATTAAAAAGGCTGTTTCTATTACTTTTAAATAGGAGTGCCCTCAAAAGTGATAGGAAACGTTTCTAGAAGTTGTGGATATGATAAAATATTTTTATTTTTAATAGGAGTTTGAGTGTACTTGGCTAATTTTAATACCCTTCAACATTAAATATGAGAACCCACCAGACGTGACATCAATTGACTTAAATACTCGAAATTAAGAAAATTTTGTAAAAGATAAGAATTGAATAATTATAATATATGCTTATTTTATATTTTATATTTCTGTTTTTGATAGAAGATATAAGTTTGACAGAAAATATAATTGTAAGAATGTTTATATTTTTAGAAACCAAAGGAAATCTATGGAATTTTATAATTTATAATCGTAAAATATGATTCTAAGTTTTGATTGATTTAATAAAAAGTATTTTTATCATATAAATATTGATGTTATTAGCAAACATAACTTTTACAAATCTGTTAAAGATAATAAGTTTATACATTCAACAGTTAAACTATGTTGCATTAATTTAAAAAAATAATGTAACGGGGTATGTGGTTCAACAATTACATAAGAGTTTGATTCCATTTCAATCTCGTGTTTTGGTTGTAAATAAGTATGCAATTGAATAATATTAATGGAACTTACAAAGTCCTTAAATCTATAGGTTTCGAGCTTTTATCCTAAAACCCATAAAAAATAATAAGAGCATTTTCGAGCTCCTCAAATGAAGTCTATGGCCTCATCGGCTAAGCCTAACAATGAAGCGAGTTTTAACCCTAATCCGATTAAAACCCTAAAAGTATATGAGTTTGGAGCATGGTTTTTGACTTGTTTACCCGTTAATGACCCGTACTTGTTAACCCTTTTATTAAAATGGTCACGTATGGATTATCACCGATCTGTTCCGTTTATAACTCGCCCTGTATAAATTTTAGAATTATACTTTTATATTTTATCCTGTCTAAAGTTCAATTTTAATTCTGATCGAAAGTCCAAATGACAAAAGCCAAATATCAAACTGTTTTTATATAGAACTCGAAGAGTCGACTTCTAGACTTTCAGTATTTTACTAAGAATTATGCTATCATTTCATTAATATTTCACCAAACAATCACTGATTTCATTTATAAATCAATAAAGTCATCTATCAACCGGAAAAAAGTTTGCAATTGCTATTCTCTATCACCTCATTCGACATTCAAAAATCAATCAGGAGTTACTACAATAATGATTTTAATTCTAATTGAAAGTGCTCGAGTACGTAATGCGTTCTCTAAATAAACATTTGTGTTTGATTATTCAAAAAACCTACGGGCTACGGGGCGGATTTGAATATTTGTTGATTCGGTGGATAATAGTATGAATTTGATTATTCAAAACCCTGCAGGTTACGGAGTGGTTTTGGGTCGGATTTTGAAATTTGTTAAGCGGGTTTGGATCAAGGTTGATTTACTTCAAACCCCCCCTATTGTCAGGTCTATCTCCGGCTCTCCACCTTATTTTTTATAACGCCAAACATGCACGTATTCCATTATACTCGTAAACTATATCTTTTGTTCTAATAGGACTTGAACCCCTCAGTCTATGGCTAATGGACACCTTTCACCAAACCGGATACCGTTGGGGCTACAAACACTTTGGTACTTCTCCACTAAGTCTATCTCGATTTAGCTCATGAATTCTATTTCATTTTCTATCAACCAAGACTCTATTATCAACAAACTTCAATGGTTCAATCTCTTTTAATTTCCACTCCTTTAAAAAATTCCTAAATTATTCTACGAATAAAAACATCTCTATCTATGTGAGCGTGTTCAACATATAACAAAAGAGAAATCCGTAAAAAAAGTCCTTATATTTTGGCTCCATTGACAAAAAATAATTCATGACTTTTTTAAAAAAAAATTAACCATTAAAATCGGTAAACACTTGCAAAACAACTATTGTATCTGGTTAGTGCCGGTTTTAAGGGTTAATTTGCAAAAAAAAATAATAATCATACATGACCTTTTCATTAATAAGTTTAAACTTTAAGGACTTTTCTATAAATTTTCATTTTTATATATACTATATTTATTTGAAGTTTACTTATATTTATTTATTAAAAATGTATAAAATAAAGACACCATTTACATCCCTTACACTAAAAAAACTCGTATTTTTTTTAATTAAAAAAATACAATAATGATAATTATATGTTATTTTCGAGATTTTTTTGTGATTCTGTTTAATAAATATCATTACTATATGTAACATCCCAAAAATACTAGAAATTTTTTTTGTTTTTAAAATACTAGAAACCATTTCATAACGTCATAAAGTCAAATAATCCAAGACACGAGTTTACAGTTTTCATAAACCATTAGAGTAAATCCCCAATATCATAAAGTGTGGAAACCATTGGTGGATGTAGTACAATCAAACTAGTTTTTTCCCCATGCTACTAGAGGTACCTAAAACAAATAAACTTTAAACCATAAACATGAAGCTTAGTGAATTCCCCAAGATACCACATGCCCCACCCAACATACATAACGGGCCCCGCCCAACATACGTAACGGGCTCCGCCCAAAACACATAACGGGCCCTGCCCAACAAACCTCACTCAACATACATATCGAGCCCCACCCAACATACATGCAAAACTCATAAAGACAGTCTAGCATTCTACACAATGTAGTGAGAAAACTCACATTGCTAATTAAAGTAGACTACACCACAACTCCCGAGACCGGGAAACTGGTACTACTCACTACATAATGTAAAACAAAAGGTCAAGTCTTAGTCTACTTTCTAAAACTATCAAATTGACCAAAAGTCATTCTGGTCAAAAAGTCAACTTAACAGACCACCGCGCCGTGAACAGGCCTTGGCTACGTCGTGATCTAGTCGATTAGAAATCGCGATGGATTTGCACACCACGCCGTGATCAATCAAAAATCATGATCAATTAGAAATCGCTTTGTGGCAAGGCCTGGGTTGGAGATGAAGAATGCAAAAGGTGAGTCGGAGATGGTGGTGATGAGGGCTATTGATGTTTTTATCGGTGAAGATGGTGTTGTTGGTGGTGACAGAGTGTGGTGGTGGTGATGTGTAAATATGGGGGCTTTTATGACAATGATGACCGTCTAAGAGGGTGCAAAACATGATAAAAGGTTAAAATGAAAAAAAAATTAACAAATATGAGGCATTAATGAACACAAAAACAAACTTTCTCGTAATAAGTTTGTTTCTAGGCCATATGGTGTGTATAATGAATCTATATTTAGGAATAACAACCTCGGATAATCCTTTATTTTTTGAGTTGTCATTCGATTGTGAAAGGATCTTCGGTAAGTTATAGTTTAGTGATAAACGTTTTACATTCAAGACTTAAAAATTCAATAATGAAGTAAAATTTGGCATAGAAATGTATTTTTTTTTTGCAACAAATCAACTAAATCCTCTCAAGTAATATACGATATTGATGGTATCTTTATCATTGTAGTAATGACATTTATTAAAGAGAATCAAAAAATTCAAAAAATGATATTTAAATTATCATTATTGTGTTTTTAATAAAAAAATTAACTTTTTGCTTGTTTCAACTATCTGTTTGTGAAAACTGCTTCGTATTTTGGATTATATTAGCCAGATCAAAGTGTTGTTGAGATTTGGAATTGGAATAACTACTTTTTTACATTTAACTTAGAGCAGATTTCCTCCGTTTCCGTTTCCGGTTCCGGTTCCGGTTCCGATTATAATTCCGTTTTCTTAACTTGCGTTGCGATTGGTGAACTGAGTTGACTTCGTTCACATATAATTATTAATATCTTTATTTTGAGTTTTTTAATAAATAAATATAAGTTTTTTTAAAATAAATTTACTATATATTAAAAAGAAAACCTTTAGAAAAGTCTTTAAACTTTAATCTTATCAATGAAGAAGTCATCCATTATTTTTTATTTTACAATTAAACCCTTAAAAACGTCCCTGATCGGTTACAACGGTTGTTTTGTAAAGGTTTATCGGTTTCAATGGTTAAATTGCAAAAAAAAAAACCCAGCGGTAACAAAATTATAAGACTTAACTACATAACAACATAAGAATAACGACTTCTGTGAATTATGGTAGACCATATAACTCGGTTTTATGTTAAACTTAACTATATCTATGTTATATGTTTGGTTAGGTATCGAAAGACCTTACTTGTTATATACAAGGTATTTCAGTCTCACAATGTCATTTCTCTATTTGTCTTGAATCTTCCTAGCCTCAAAGCATGATGCAAGTGTGTATCTATAATACATGTCTTTAATTGCATCATTCATGGGTAATTATGATTTTGTACCGGCTTAATATCACCAGGTATAATTGGTATCTAATATGATAAACCAACAATAATCACATGCTCGTGAATACATCCATCTAGTGTATCTTCAAGTGTATCATTAAAAGAGTTGATATCTATATAAAAGCACAATGAATATAAAACTTTAGTGAACTAATTAAAATGTATAAGATTTATTGTGGTATCGGCTAGGCTAGGCGCGTGCGTGGGCTTGGCTCGTCTCTTGATCCACTTAAATCTGTTGAAGGCCTCAAGAGAAAAGCATTATAAACCTACTAAATGTTTATTCCCTTATCAATGTTGGGTAATAGGAAACTATCCAACTTGTATTTCCCACTATAACTTCCCCCCCCCCCCCCCACCAAGTTGGAAAGTTTCCTTTCAGTCAGATGGATGATGTCACAAAGATTAAACCCTTGTTTTATGTGGACAAACTAAAAGAGACCAATTATGTGGTACCCTTATAGGTTTAAACCAAGAACCTTGTGACCTTCCTGTTTACCCCCACACATCAATTGCCATCTTTGCGTTCTCGTCGTGCACTAATATGGCCATGTGCTAAAATTCATTTCATGACCCTTTAGAAGATAAACCACCAAACTTCTCTTGAGGAGGTACCCTTTCTGGATCATATAAGCAAAGTTTTAAAATATCTTCATTGCTTAGATGTCTCCAAAAATTTGTTAAGAGCCTTAACTCAACCTCGTTCTTGGCAACGATGTACTATCCTACCTCACATGGATCTATCATTAGTGATAATACCTTTTATCATTAGTGACTTCGTTGTTACCCTTTTAAACTTGAGAATTAGGAGCACTAATTTCAAGTTGGGTTTCCATCAGAAAACAATTTTATTGTAGTTTTAGACCCACGACTCTTGTGGTAGATGTAACTAAGGTGCTATTTGTCTTTTCGAAGCGAAAATGTCTAAAGTCTGCGGACCACCTCTGCAACCCTCTGTAGCAGAAGAGGGGGATCAAACGGCTGCAACATGTAATAAAAAGTTTGTTCATTTTTAAACCTCTGCAGACTGCTGCAATAAGTTAAAGTAAAGTGTGAAGAGATTTGAAGCAGAGGGTCAAGTGATGCGCCACGCAGCACACGCGCAACAGTTTTTAAGTCAAAAGTCTTATAAAAAACAAACAACTGCGAAGGGCCAAGTGTTGCGCGTGTGCTGCGTGGCGCAACAATAAGTGGTTAGAAGAGGTTTTAAAAAAAAAACAAACAACACCTAAATCTCTTATCAAAGGTTTGGTAAATGGATCTGCCAAGTTTTTAGTTGTCTTGACATAGATAACTTTGGTGGTACCACTCTAAATTGGTTGTCTCACAAAATTGTGTCGCAAACTTACATGTCTTGACTTCCCATTATATACTGTATTGAATACTTTAGAAAGTGTGGCAAGAAGGGTCCATTACCCCTCTAAATGGAATTTTGGGTAAAAAGTAAGCATTTAGACTTGTTTTAATTAGACTTAATGGATTAAGTGAGGGAAAAATGAAGTCCTTAATACATTCTAAATTTGATATTTGTCTGTAAAGGTTACTACATGTTGGTAAACAAAGGACCTAAAACATCTAGGCAAAAGTACATCGATTTAATGAGAAAAAATATGCATTTGAGCTGTATGCAGGGTGCACACAAATGAACTTGAACATGAATCTGACGCCTCTATATATCTGAATTTCCGTGTAACTTTCTTTATATTTACAGACATATAAGCACCACATGAATCCGAAGTAGGACAAAATTTGAAATTAGTTGAAATTGCAATGTGAAATAATCTTTCAATGGGGGCCACACAAATGAACTTTGACTTTCAGGACCATTACGTGAAATACCATTATATTTAAAATGCCATGAATCATTTAGAATGCCATATCTTTGATAGAAAGTCGCCTTGTTATAATTTGAATTGTGTATCTTCATAAAAACCAATACGGTATGCAACTAAGATTAGGATCATTTCTGATTCGAATCACTTGAATACACATGAAAGATAATAGGAATGACTTTGTTTTCGGATGCAAATAAACAAAATCATTCTTTTTGAAGTTTCGATAAACGACTTTAAGAAAAACTATTCATAACAACTTCATAAAGGGCTTTTGATCAAAATCCAAAAAAAACTTCAATCTTTTGATAAACAGATCAATAACATCTTTAGCAAATTCAGTTAAATTGCACATTTGACAAACCGGTTAGCTTTTGATGAATGGATTTAGGTCTCAAAGATCTAATTTTAATAAGAAGATTTAAGATATGATGAAAACATAAATTGGATTTAGATAGGAAACAAGATAAATAATGGATTTAGGGTTCATTTTTTTTCAATGGGCCTTAATCCATTTAATCCAATTAGATTATATAAAATTAGGCTTTTTAAGGAATAAAATTGGTTCGGATCAATAAAAAATATGATGAATAGTATAATATGATTCCAAGATTTTGAGAGACTCACCAAAATTATCGAATCTAGAATCGATTATATAGAAAATCATGATATCATGATCGTTCCTTGAACAAATGCTTGAATGTTCAAGGTACGATTATGATACCACTTGTTATGATATAAACCTAGATTTGACAATTCATAATTAGGAACAATCAAATCAACAAGAAATGATTTTAATGTCAGATATTATAATCTATAACGTCCCAAAAGTTATATGGTAAAAGTTTCATTTTTAATTCAAACATAAACACCATTAATCCATTTCAATCATACAAAAGCATATCAGAGTAAAATAGTTATCAGAGTAAAATCCCAAAATCATAAATTTGCGGAAACATAGGCAGATGCGGTGCGATCAAGCCGGAGCCTTCCTTCTCGAATCGGAAATACTTGAACATATAACCATAAATCGTAATCAAGGCTGTACCAGGTCTATTTCACCCCTGATTCTATTTCAAATCATATGTCAGCCCAAGGCTGTATCGGGTCTATTTCACCCTGGGTCTATTTCACCCCCGAGTCTATTTCAACTCAAATGTCAGCACAAGGTTGTACTAGGTCTTTTTCACCATCGGGTTTATTTCACCCCACATACATACCAAACAGGCACATAGGCATATAACACATAAATTAGGAGTCACAAAGACTACAAGCACATACAATCCCTAGTTTCCTACAGTATAGTGAGCAAACTCACCTTAGTCCGCTGAAAATCCAACATATGCTCGGGCTACTGGACCAGAGAATCCCCGTACTAACCAATCAAATACAACAAAAATTGATAATTAAGTCATAACCTATATCCAGGACTTTAATTTACTAAACCAGACTCCTAGGGTAAAAAGACCATTTTACCCTTCCCCACAATTAGCCAAATTAACCGTGGCCCAAACTCAATGACACTTAAAGCCAATAATGGTCCAAATCCAAAATACACTTAAGGCCTAATATGGGCCCAATTCTATAAAAGTCCAAGGCCTAACAATGACCCATCTTAGCAATACTAGTGGCCCAACAAGATCCCAAAACCCTAGAGTCCAAAAGTTTCCCAAATCAAAAAGCCTAAATGACTCCTAGCTGAGTATGCTCAGCGTACCACTTGGGTACGCCCCACATACAACCTGCTGCTGCATAACGTATAACTCGCCAAAGCATGAAAACGGGGAATCCATGCATTACGTTGAGCGTACGCATACGTACGCACAACGTAGTCACCAGATGTCCAAAACTCATAATAAGCACTTAATGCTTAAGAACAAAACGTCCAAACTCATATCTAACCTCATTTAAAGGTCTTAACACGTAAAGTTGGCACCTTTACTCCTTTGCATGTCTTAATGGAACCCAATCCATGTTTTTCTCCAAGTCCATAATATGAACACCAACTATTATATGGTTCATCCAAACCTATCAAGATGACATTTTTATGCAATACATCACCATAAATGCTAAGATCTAACATTCTAAGCTCTTGGAGTAGCTCATACTCACAAGGGTGAATCAAGGGACTATAATATGCCTATAACAAAGCTTTAGACTAGATCTAATACATAGAATCATGAAAAATAGAAGTTTTATACCTTCAGATGCTAGAAAAATTGGTGAAGACTTTGGATCTAGGAGCTCCACTCCAACCAATGCTTGAAAACCAAGCTCCTTCTTCTTCAAAGTGTACAAAAACACCAAAAGTTAAACACCAAAGCTCAAGAACACTCAAGAACAAACTATGGTTTCATATTTAGGGTTAGATGGGATGGAGGCTGAAGATAAGAGGGTTTGAGGATAAGTTAAGGCCTTTAAATAGGGTTCAAGACCCTAAATTATGGTTTGAGATCGATTCACGTATGCACAACGTACGTGAAGAAGCCTTCGCGATTACTCCAGCCAAGTACGCTTAGCGTACATCCCTTGTACGCCCAACGTACTCGGCAAGCCCCCAACCAATCTATCTTTCGATGGCCATAAATTTTGTGTCCAAACTCCATTTTCAATAATCTTGATATCCATGGAAAGGTAATGAGGATCTTTTTAACCCATCTAATTACTTTTGACTTAAAACGCCTCGAACTAATATCCTTAACTCATGAAAGGCATGAACCCTCACATTCACCATTATACTCTTGGGCTACCAAGCCCAAACCGAACTCTCGGTACCTGTAACCTATTTTATCCACAACCAAATATGTCTAAACCTCTCTTTTCCCAAGGCCCAAAGCCTTATGATAATTGATCCTTGGGTAACGACCCTAAATTTTGAAACGGTTCAAAACAGGGTGTTACATAATCGATTATTGAGAGTAAAATGAAAAAAGGATTTAGATCTTAATCTAATTTAAACCATTTAAGAATTCTCAACTCTCGTTGAATTACATCTTTAAGACACACCAAAAAAATGAGTGTAGCATCATTATATAGTTATGCGTACAAGTCAATGAAATATTTTCCACAAGTCACAAGAGAGTATTCCAAACCTCATTGTCTTCTTACATGGAAAGCTTTGAACCCAACACAATTGCATGACACCATGAAATATTTTGTAGAAGAAGAAGAGCATACATGAATGGTTGTTTTGCAGAAAATGAAGATATGATTGAATGAATAAATGAATATTTCTTAAACGGATTATGATTTGTTATTACAAATAATATTGAAAGTTGAAATATCGATGATTGTAGGGATTCTCTTTGATTCAACATTTAATAATTTGTCTATATTTGAAAATGATGATAATCAATCTTTTCTTTGAACCGCTTGATGAGATCTAATCAAAGGCTAAGAAGTGCTCTCTAGTTTTTGCTCGTAACTTCGCACACAAGTTTAGTGAACCCAAACCAATATGGTTTGCATTTGCACCCCCCCTGCGCACAAAAGAGAGTCTTTGTGCTATAAGACTTACAAGGCTAAGAAATATTTATAGTTATAAATACATGTTCTTTTCATATTCCCACCCATGTCAGGTGAAATAAAACCCATTTAACCTCTTTGTTAGTTTCTTTCAGTTACCTCGCTTTTGTTTGTAATTTCTCGTTCATCTTTAATCATATGTTTGACATATCGAAATGAAGATATCACAGAGGAGAACATGAACGCATAATCATTTTTCCATTTTGATATTGTCTAGGGTTTCAAATTCGTGCTAAAACCAATTTCCCAACATTCTAATCATGTAAAACACTATTAAACTCATCAAAATTATAAATTGATTTTTTTAGGGGGTAAGCAAATTGAGATGTAAAATGATAGTATCGGAAATCGAAACCGAAGATATAACATATAGTTTGTTTGTTTTTTTATTTTCTTAAAACCATGTATATATGGTGTGGTTCGTTTTTGAATTATATACCACAACAAAAAATGTATATCATACCATTCGTTTAAACCGTTGTCGCACACGATTTAAGCAAATAATATTTTCACTGCTTGGTTGCACCAAAAGATATCATAGGGAAGCAATGTCGAATCCTTAGGGACAAAGCCTAATGGTCAATGACTCTTTATATAAGGAACATACTATTCATTTAACGGAAAATAAAATGGGGGGTGGGGGGTTGATTAAATAACTAAACTTAATGGCAGTGAAATAAAGTAAACGAAATTAGTAATAAAAACGAATTCAAATCTGCTGCAATTTTCCTAATCATCCAATCAACCCAAATCTGGTTATTCAAAATGGCTTCTATCTATGCTAGCACTGAGAAAAACTAACAAGCTCTCGTACAATCTCTTTTAATTAGTTAAATTAACCAAAATAAGCTCTTTAGTTAACCCTAACTTTTTACTGTCTAATTAAACAAACTCTTAATTAAGATCATAAAAGTTTCATTAAGATCTGTGTAAGATTCCCAACAATACCTAATACATCTCACAAGATCGAAAGTGTAAATATATTAAATTTTAGTTTATATCAGAGTTAAATCCCAACACGGAACCAATCAGATACTTGTTACTTATTACCAGTTGACAAGAACATTTACAAATTCAATTAACTGATTAACTGGAATGATTAAACCCTAGCTAGGTGATCAGACTAACTAGAATTAAAAATCAAACATTCATTAAGCTCAAAACTTAAAAAAATTTAGATATAATCACACAATGTAAACCAAATATGATAAATGATCACATAAAAAGTACTAGTCTATTGTAGAACTAAAAACTAGGGTTTTAGCCAGACATGGATAAAATTTGGGAAAAACTTGTAAAAAGAAACATTAAACTTCTAGATCTTACTAAACTAATGGAGAGACACGATCCACAATCTTCAGATCTTCAGAAATCGCTGAAATCAGAGTGAAATCATCTTTTTCGTCGTCTGGAGCTTCGGGAATAGTCCAACCTTTAATCTGATCAAAGAGGCATCGTATATATACGAGCCAGAGTCTTATGGAGCAAGAAGCCCAAAAATTTGATCAAACTTTTGGGGCACACAATCAAAATTTTTAGTTTTAGATTTTCAAGACTTTCTGAACTGCGAAGTGTTTATTCGATCGAATTTCAAGGCAAAATTCGATCGAATTTTTGCGTTTTCTGATTTTTTTTTTCATAAACACAAAAATCCTCCAAAATTTTGTCTAGTTTCCAGAACGTTTTAAATCTCATCACTAAAATTTACAAGTCATGAGGTATGGTCAAATACTAAAGGAGGGTCAAAGTTGCTAGCAACATCCTTTAGACTTTAGAATGTAGCAACCTATCTTCGTAAGATCAATTTGATCAAATTTCTCTTGATCAAAACAGCTTCCAAGTATTCCTCAGAGTTATTCATAAGTTCCAAGCTCCATTAAACGCATCCAAAGCTGCTCCCAAAGTATTTCTCCGTTGGATTATATGAACATGACATAAAAATGCTAGCAGTACGGGAATTCTAACGAATAACATAAGCTAAACATTATTTAAAATAATGTCATTAGATGTGTAAAATATGATGCTAAATGCTAATAAAAACTACCTTAAAGTATGCATAAAATGACATCTATCAAATTGTAACATTCGATTCCAGGTACTTTTTCTTCGGTCCTTTACGTTTGAGAAATTTTGCAAAAATGGTCCCTCGTATGCTGGGTGCACGTTTGGCACACTTAGCGTACATGAGTGTTTTGGATTCGGGGCATTTAACCATGTACACGGGGCGTACATCTGCCTGGGTCAAACCCTAATTTTTAGAGTTTGAACCCTATTTAAACATCATTATGGCCTTTGGACCTCTACCCTCATCATCTTCCACTGTTCATTATGTCCCGTAGAAACCCTAGTTCATCCTTTGAGTATTTTTGAGCATTGGAAGTGATTTTGTGGCATTTGTGTTATCTAGAAGAAGGAACTTGGAGACCAAGCATTTGTTGAGGTTGAGCTTTTAGATCCATAGTCTTCATCAATTTTCGGAGCTAGAGAAGGTATAAAGTTCTTACCTTGATGATCGTTATGGTAGTTTGAGTTTAGGATTGTTTATGAGCTTTATTTGGTCCCATGGGTCATCCTTGTGAGTTTGAGCAACTCCAGGAGTTAGATATGTTAGATCTCAGCCTTTTTGTTTCTCTTGATGCATAAAAATGTCATCTTGATGGTTGATATGAGTCCATGCATGAATTTGAGTTCTTAATATGCGCTTTGATGGATAAAAATGGATGTTGGGTTCAATTAAGACATGCTAAGGGTTAAAGTTGCCAACTTTATGTATTAGAAACCTAAAGTAGACTAGATCTAAAAGTTGGACCTTATGGCTAAATGGATTAAGCACTAAATGGCTTAAGGTGTCAAGTAGCCTAGTACGTTGAGCATACCAAGGGGTACACAACGTGTACTGGCAAGCGGTTGTGTACGCCAAGCGTACGCCTCGTTGTGGCTCTTCATGGGCTTTTGGACTTCAGTTAGGATTTAGAATTTTAGGCCTTAGTTAGGTTTTGGGCCTTGGCCTGCTTAGAGTATGTGGGCCTCAGGATTCTATTAGTGGGCCTTAAGTGTTATGAGTTGGGCCTTTATGGGCCTTGGGGCCATTATGGGGTTATTAGGCCAAGTTTGGTTAGGCCCATTATGGGAAGGGTAAAATTGCCTTTTATCCTAGGACTGTGGGTTGGGATTTCAGACTTATGGCTATGGTTTATAACCTAATTTTGATTAGGTTTATTTGTTTGTGTTAGTGTGGGATCTTCCAGTTCTGCAACCAAGCATCTAATTGTTTATCAGCGGACTGAGGTGAGTTTTCTCACTGTATCAGTGGGTCGAAGGCACCAAGGCCGACCCATTATTTATGATATAGGATGCTAGATATAATTGTGATATGAGTATGAAAACCAAGATTTGGACCCTGGGAATTGTACGAAAGACCAGGATGTGGCCCCTGACATCTGTATGAAAGAGCAGGATCTGGCCCCTGGCACCTATATGTAAGATCGGGATTTGGCCCTCGGCAAGAAATTACTTGTAACTTGTAAGACTATGATTTAGCCTATAGCACTAACTTATTTATGTTTGGTATGTGGTACTTAGGAATACCTACTAAGCTTTTGCTTATAGTTTGTATTTATGGTTTCAGGTACTTCCGGTACTAAGGGAAAGGGCCCGACGTGATGGCACAACATTCTCCCCTCACTATTTTCTACACTTATTGATATTGTTACTCTGATGATTTGACATTGTTACTATGTAATGGTTTTTGGAACAATCTAATAACTGTAACTCTTGTTTAAAAATGAAATTTTTTATCACGGTTTTGTGCTGTTACAAGTTGGTATCAGAGCCTTGGATTGAGGGATTTGGCCACACTCTCGTGTGTTTCAGAAATCAAATTGAAGAAATGATAATCTTTTCAAAAGAAAAAGAAGTTGAATTTTCATAAAAGATTCCTTTTAAGTAAAAAGGGGAGTGCGATGCGTACAATCAACCAAGTTCAAGTAATTGTTTCCCAAGTTACCCATACTTATGTATTGTGATTAATATGCTTAATATGTGAATTTCATGCTATATTAGGGCTAAGGATACCTTCAGGAACCATATGATAGAATTGCCTGATTTATGTGATGCCTTATAGCTCATTAGAACTTGATGCCATGTATTACTTGGAATTGATATCGGCTCAATTATTTTCCAAGTGTATTCTTTCAAACTTGTATATGATTAGGATTGTATAGCCCTAGAATGATCGACTTAGCCTCATTTCTTGTTCCTTGTTTGGTTGTGGACTTAAGGCAGAATCTTCATTCGACAGTCTACGTGATCCTATTTTGTGTAAAAATTGCATGCATAAGGCAATCAACAGGATGTATTGAGGTTCTTGGTACTGCAAGGGGTGAGAGTTGAGAGTTCCTGGAAAAGTCTAGGATATGTATGTTATGTAGCCTAAGCTTTGTTTATGGTTGTAGTATGGTAACTTAGAGGAATCGGGTTTGACCTTGAGGAAGGTACTGGTAGGTGTGGAAGGTAGTATTTGGCCTGTACTACTGGAAGCACAAGACCTGTACCTGAGACAAGAACAAACCCGGGGACTGTAAGGGTACCTGTGTGTTGCGATTTTCCCTCAAGTGTTTGCTAATTGTTTATATCTTTGTATTACAGTTTGAGGATGGTGGTCACTCGTTTGGGATTGGGTGGTATTGGTTCTGGCTTTGGTTCGGGTTTAGGTTCGGCCTCTGGCTCAAAACTGATTGATTAGAGGCTATGTGAGCTTATTGCAGCCAAGGTTACTCACGACATTCTTGACGCTACCCCCATGATTTTCGGTACCATCAAGGAGGGCATTTTGGAGTTAATGGAGGAATGGCTCAAGTTTTTGCTGCATGTCAGATTGGGGCGCAAACCCCTCATTTTAGGAGTTCAAGGTGTGTGGAGTGCCAGAGTCTTGGGGGTTAAGGACCCCATCGCTAACCATCGTTGGATCGCTGACATGGAGAATGCTCAGCGGCTGAGTTATTTCTCTAAAATGGCAAAGGTGAGATTCACATCCTGCCTATTGAGGGACAGAGCTCGAGACCGGTGAGAGGAGGTTAATCGAGTTATAAGGATGACAACGATGATTTTGATGACATGGGAGGACTTTGTTCAGAGGTTTTAAAAGGAGTTTGCACCAGCTATCGAGGTGAAAAAGCTGGCAATGGATTTCTACGACCTTCGCCAGACTATAGAGACTGTAGCGGAGATTACCGCCAAATTTAGGGAGAAAGCATTGTTGGTCCCACCGTTCGTTGCGGATGAGGATATGAGGAAGATGAGATATCCAGATATGACAAGGGATGATATCAGGGAGTTCGTGAGTTTCTCAGGATGCAAAACCCTGAATGATATGGCCGAGAAGGCCCGCGAGCGTGGTATTGAGTTGGAGCTCCAGGCGAAGTGGAAGCCGAAGCAGGTTCAGATAGATGTGGGTCAGACTAAGAGACCCAAGACCTCCGATACCCACTCCAGAGGCCAACTAGGTCGGGCGTTGCACCAAGTGCGACATGACGCATTACGGAGCTTGCCGATCAGCAGGTCCAGGATGTTTTAGTTGTGGCCAGTCGGGTCACTTGAGCAGGGATTCCCCGAAGAGGGATCTGATTTGCTTTCATTGCAATCAGACTGGCCATAAAAGGCCGATTGTCCGAGATTGTCTGGGGAAGTAGTGGTGGCGCCTGCGCCAGCCACCTTGAGGAATACTGATGGCCACCAGGGCAAGGTGGAGGCTTCTGTGGTGAAGAGCACGACTTTTCAGCTGACCACTGATGAGGCCCGTGCAATGCCGGATGTAGTTACTGGTATGTGTCTTAAGCCTATATTTTATTTCTTTCTTATTTACGTTTATTTTTATTATGATCTCGTATAAGGACCTTTTTTTATCAATAGTATGTCTACTCATGTTCTGTTCGATTCGGTGGCTACCCAATCCTTCATATCACTTGTGCTCAGCAAGATGTTTCTAGACGCTCTGGGGACTTTGGATTCCCCTCTAGAGATGGAGATTACAGATGACCGTACCGTGAGTTCTTCGAGGATATTCCATGGGTGTGTCCCGAACATGTTTAGCGAGAGGTTCTCTATTGATTTGGTGTCGATTCCCTTGAGAGGATCGAAGATTATCATCAGGAAGGATTGGTTGGGCCCTAATGGGGTCGTGATTGATTACGAGCGGCAGCTGGTGAGACTTCAACCCCAACTGGGGGAGAAATTGTCACAACTAGGAATTTTGATGCCTTGTAAACATTGAACAATGATAACAAATGTGAACCAACAATGTGAAAACATGTAAGATGCTTATTCAATAACAAGAAAATTTCAGTCAAACACTTCATACATGCACTACAAATAGTCAACAAACAATTGGAAACCCTAGAAATCCTTGTTTAAGTCCATTTTGGACTAGGATTTCCTTATTGGGCCCAATGGACCAATAAGCTTCCAATTGGACTATCTTGGGCTTAGAACTCTTCAATGGGCTCTAATTGGACCCACTTTCATTTATTTTAATATTTTGGGCCATATTGGGCCTAGAATTAAACAAAATATTTAAATGAACCTTATTGGGCCATAACTAACCTAATTTAGCCCTAATAGGTCATAAAAATCACATTTATATTTATTTGGACCAAAAATCACTCAACATAACCATGAAATTGGGCTTAAACATTTAAGGCTCAAAAACTCTCTCTTCCCTCTCCATTCTCGGCCCAAGCCCAACCCATGAAGAAGAGTTGACTTAGGCTTGCCACCTCATTTTTACATGGAGGTTATCCATGCAAATAACCCAAATATCCATGCACCATCTTATCACACTCTCTCTTCTTCATCTCTCCTTTGCTCTCGTCCGAATCCAAGCACACACATACACACTTCATTCAAAATTCTCTCAAAGAAACTCTCTCTCCATTCTCTCCATATTTTCGAGATCTAAGAGGTGTTCAAGGAATTTCTTCCATAAAAATCATCATTCAAGGTAAGTTGGTGGCTAAATCTATGATCTAACTCACTTCTTTCCATCAAAAATCATCTCTTAATCCATTCAAGTTCATGATCTTGCATCTTAGAACCCACTAAGTTCGAGATCCATCTAAGGAACTTGATAGGGCCGAAAATAGCACCAAACTTCTCCAAATCTTCTTCAAAACCGATCCACAACTCAAGGTGAGTTTCATACCCCTTTCTTTTCGGTTTTTATGAGTTTTATGGGGGAGAATACAAGAAAATGTGTAGATCTATGTGTAAATGTATGCTATGTGTGATTTGATGCATGTATGTGTGTGATATCATGTGTTTTGTGATGAATATGTTATCAAAAAGTGTGTAAAAACCGAGATCTAAGACATGAGAAAGGAAAAAAACATAACTTAAGCTATTATACACTAATCAAGTCTAGAAAAATAGTTTATAAGGTTAGGATGAACATACTTGAACATAAAACCCATTTTTGGGCTTAAATTGTCAAAAATACAAACTTGGGGTAAAAATCAACAAGTCACGGTTTCTTGAAGGTTAAAAGGGGCCAAAACAGTTTCCATAAATATTTTTCTGATTTTTAGAAATTTCTAAGGATTTAAAATGTAAATTTTTAACCTAATGGGCTAATTATGGGCTTCTCGGCCCAATAAGCCTCCAAATGCGAAATTTTACAAGTTGAGGGGCTGGAAATGTAACTTTCTGTAAAACAGGGGGTATTTAGCATAAAAAAAAATGTTTACAAGGGTCAAAAATGCTTGTCATTATCAAAAAGGACCAAAATTGCAAGCTTTTTAGATTTTGGGCTAAAATTGTAATAGTTGTGAAAAATGAGTCCTTAACCGAGAATCACTATTCTAGAGGGGCTGAATCTGTCAACTAAGTAAACTTCGGGTTATAAATCGTGTTTTCATCAAATAAATTATAGAAAAGTGTCAAGAAAAGTATTTTAAGGACTAAAAATGAAACTCTTTTATTAAAAAGGACCAAAAGTGTTATTTTTATAAAAGGAGGGTAATGAAAAGGATCAAACTCCATTTTCAAACAAATTAAGTCACTAATACAAAATACAAGATCCACGACTACCGACGACACGGAAAAACAATTACATTCTCAACAACAAATGTCGTTACAAAACGAATTGATTTGGTCTCGAATCAATAACAAAACAAAATCATAAAATCAAAGCATTTCAATAAACACGCGATAATTATGATGAGTTAACTTACAAAATTTGGGCTTGGAAGTTTCAAATTATGCTTGTTGGGCCTTGCTAGCCCAATAACATGATCTTTGGGCCCGAAGGGAATACGCTTACGTGTTATTGTGCCTTCTATGACCCAATTCCATGTAAAAGGACTTTCAATAGCTCTAATGTGATATTGGGCCCTAGTGGCCCATTAGAACTGCTAGTGAGGTCGAGAAGTCAAATGCGAGTTGGGCCAAGTGTCTTTCGCATTCCCGATAGCCTTGAATAACTCATGGAAATAAAGGGGGCTTCGTACCCTCCTTTCTCCTCGGTTGTTGGGCTTATGAGAAATCAAAGTAAACAGATTCAGGATGATAAACAATAGTAATCAGGGTGGGTGGATTAAGTGAGTAGTAACGGCCGACGCCTTTAAGGATCGTTCGTAATTTGTAGTTATAAACTAGTCATTTTCTTAATGCGTGATTATAACAACTCACAAACCCTAATTAACCCAACGCCACCCGGGTAATCAAAAACATTCGACGTAACGGTAAAACAATAAACAAGTCATGGAATTTACGTATTGGGAAAACATCGGGTTTTCCTGGGAAGTTCAACATTTTCCCTTGTGTGATGTATACAAAGTTCAACAATTATACATGTTTTGAAAATCAACAAGCATATTTACGGATCTTCACACTTTTTATAAACAAATACTCTTTTCAGAAAATATCGGATTTTCTGGGTTTACGAACTACACCAAATCATTTTACCATAACATTACTTATGAACTCACCAACATTTCATATGTTGACGTTTTTCAAAATAACTTGTATTCTCAGGTAACAGGTAAGCCGAAGAATAAGTACCAAGTTAAGTCATGGTGTCTTGCTTAGATTATCTATCGAACAGTTTTTGTTATGGATTTGTAATGTTTAACACAATGTAAAAAATATCAGTTGTAATATTTCAATGCATGGTGATGAGTTATGTTATGATTCATGTATATTCATTGTGATGGTATTCAATTTAAGTCACAAGAGCCCTCGGACGTTTCCGCCTTCCGGTTCGGGGGTGTGACAGAAATGGTTATTATCGGTGAGAGAGTTTCGTATGGGCTAACTCTCTGTTCAGCTATTAGGGAGAGGAGATATCTGCAACAGGGTTGTTCTGGGTTTTTAGCTTATGTTTCTGACATGTGGGTTGAGTTCATGGCGGAGTTGATCAGGGTACCCATTGTGTAGGATTTTCCTGATGTTTCCCTTGAGGATTTTCCTAGGGTGCCTCCCGAGAGGCAGGTTGAGTTTTGGATTGATTTGATACCTGGTGTGGCTTTGATAGCCAACACGCCGTATCACCTGGCACCACCTGAGATGTAGGAGTTGTCTACGCAGATGTAGGAGCTGTGAAGAAGAAAGACGGTTTGCATAGGATGTGCATTGACTATCGGGAGTTAAATAAACTGTGACATCCCCATTTTCATGACCAGAAAAGACCGATTTGTTTATGCTTTATTTTGAAAATCAAAGTATCTTTTAAGGAAATATATTGCAAAATTTGTTCCCAGAAAAACATGAAAAATACGTTATCAAAGAATTTATGAAGAAATGTATTTTATTCATTTTAAAACATTGGGATGTCATCGTCAATACAGAAACATAAGCATAAACATACCTTACATTCATTTATACTAGTGATTTTCATCTTCTTAATCTCTCAATATAATGTAGTTTCATATCGACACCTGTGATACAAATAAACATGAGTGGGTCAGGTTGGGAAACCTGGTGAGTACATAGGGTTTTCAACCCACAATGAAAAAGTTATTATGTTTAATCATCAAACAATAAACCCAATTACCCATCCCGATTATCTTCTTTATTCTTAAGTATCTTCCCTAGGTATCATCTATTCCTCATTATTTATTCCTAAGGATTGTCCTAAGGAATAGGCATGAATTCCATCGTTTCCAGGGTTCATATAACAGGCACTAAGTCCATAGTTGTTAGGGTTCATCTAACAAGCGATAAGTCCATAGCTGCCAGAGTTTATCTCATTTATTGACGATATTATTTTAGGGAGTCCACCTGCAATACATGTCAATAGGTTTTTAGGGTACACCGGGTGAACACATCGTTCACAACACTTACAGGTTGCCAGCCTGCTAGTGTTCCACTGGACTGTCTAGATTAGTCTGTGGTTGTCATCTATACTCTGCTAGATGACGGGGCCATCGCTTGGGTCATCGTTTGGCTCATCGCTTATCACCATATTTTACAAGTCATACATCATCTCTCGTCATCCATCTCATCTTTCATCGCTCATCATTTATCTCATCTTTAATCTACCCATATTTTACCCATCATAATTATAGGTATAAGATACATATACTATTTAAGACAAAATCATGTATATTTTTGTTCATCCAACATAGATATCAAGAACACAGATAATATGCACACATAGCACATAATTTACATTAAATACTTCATATCTACGTGTAAGATGAAAGTAACTATGCACTCACTTGTCAAAGTGATGATTCCAACTTGGACATCGCTTCGATTCTTAACAATATAATTTCCTTCGACGAAACCTAATATTATTACCACTAGATTTTAGTTTAATATTCATTGCGACTAATTATTTGTCTAGATTCATCATTACCTCAGAGTCTACTTCATGATCTATCAAGTAAGGATCAGCCAGGAAGGACAGTTGGGAGGCAGGACCATTTTGGAATATAGCTTTTCTGAAATCCAACAACCAAATCCAACGTGACCATTCTAGACACCTCTCTTGTAAGTTGTTCAATCAGTATAATGACTTTGAATCATTGATAAATATTATTTATAGGTTCATAATAACGATATTATATTTAAATATAAGCTATATTTAAAGTAGGATAAGCATATCTCAATTACCGGGAGGTTTGCTAGAAACCGGGCTCTGCAGGAGCAGAACTTCCGAGCTGAAAGCTCTTCTTCTCGGAGCCTTCTGGCACTCCGGGACTCGCCTCTAGCACTTAGGAAGTACTACGGAATGTGAGAGAGGGTTTGGGGGTATTCGGAGAGAAAGAAGGGTGAAGGTGTGAAGAAAATAGATGATTTGCGCCTCTATTTATAGGCTGCCTGGGGCCTCTCACGTCGTGAGCCTTGCGTAGGCACCAAGGCGAAGCTTGGTGCTGACACGTGGCGCCGGGCGCAGGTAAAACAACCAATTTTAAAAAAAAATCATAACTTTTGCATACGAGCTCCGTCTTTGACGTTCTTTATATGCACGCATAGATATCGACAAGATCTACAACTCCCCCTTTTCACTCCATCGACTAATTCTCGACCAATTTTAAATTTAACAGTATGAGAAGATTACACTGTTAAACGACCGTGTAAAATTCATAACTTCTACATACGAACTCCGTTTTTGTCTGTCTTTTTATGGTTGAAATCTTATTAATGAGATCTTCAATTCTCATTAAGGTTGCATCGACTAAAAATCGATCGATCTAAAAATCGAATTCCGTACTATGCACTGCTATGCTAAATCTTAGAAAAAAATCATAACTTCCTCATACGAAGTCAAATTTGAACGTTCTTTTTATGTATGTTCTCAGTTTAACATATACTAAAAATTTCATTCAGATCTCTAAGGCTAAAAAGTAATTTATTAAAAATTCACTTTTTACGTTTCGTGGTGCCGTGATAATTTAGCTGTAAAACTTCGACGAGCCATAACTTTTTCGTTATAACTTGGATTTCAACATTCTTTATATGTACGGGACCCTTGTAATATATACTATACCTTGGTTAAGATTATTTATTCTAAATAATATTCCATAAAAAGTCATATTTTCATGCTTATTGTCTCTAAATTGACTAGCCCGAGTCTACGAGCGTAACATAAGCTCACGGTGAAGAACCGTTAACTACTTCCTTGGATTGACGATTTGTTTGACCAGCTTCAAGGTAAATATTGGTTTTCCCAAATTGATTTGTGGTCAGGATACCACCAGATGAGAGTTAAGGATGAGGATGTGCAGAAGACATCCTTCAGGACTTTTGATGTTTATTACGAGTTCGTGGTGATGCCTTTCAGGCTCACCAATGCACCAGCAACATTCATGGGTCATGATAAACTGGGTCTGCAAACCGATGCTGGATCTGTCTTTGATTGTTGTCATTGATGACATTCTGGTCTACTCCAAGACCAAGGAGTAGCATGAGCAGCATTTGCGAGAGGTGTTGGAGACCCTGAGAAGGGAGAGGCTTTATGCTAAATTCTCCAAATGTGAGTTTTGTTTGCACAATGTGCAGTTTCTGGGGCCCATCATCAACCCTAAAGGAATCTTGGTTGACCCAACCAAGATCAAGGTCGTGATGCATTAGGAGGCCCCGAGTACCGCATCTGAGATCTAGAGTTTCTTAGGGCTCACAGGGTATTATCTTGGATTTATCCAAGATTTCTCCAAGATTGTTGTGCCTTTGACCCGTTTGACAAAGAAGAATGTGAACTTTCAATAGGGGCCTGATCAACAATTGGCTTTTCAGACTCTAAGGCAGAGATTGTGTGAGGCCTCGATTCTTATGCTCCCTGAGGGTTTGGATGAGTTTGTTGTTTACTGCAATGCCTTAATTTTCGGTTTGGAGTTGTTGTTATGCAGAGGGGTCACGTGATTGCTTACGCTTCGAGGCAGTTGAAGCCTCATGAAGCGAACTACCTGACACATGATTTGGAGTTGGGGTTCGTGGTTTTTTCCCTCAAGATCTGGAGGCACTATCTGTATGTGGTTTGATGTACTATCTACACCGACTACAAGAGTTTGAGGTACTTGATAGACCAACTGAATTTGAATATGCAGAAACGACGATAGCTAGATGTGGTAAAGGATGACGATTACGAGATCCTGTACCACCTTGAGAAGGACAATGTGGTGGTCGATGTTTGCTTAAGGATGGTTGTCACCTCGCCTTTGTTATATTTATTCAAGGAAGCTCAGGTTGAGGTTTGGAAAAATGAGAGTTAGAAGGTTGAGTGGACTAGGGGACATATTCACGTGTTTTTCAGGGACGGCCGAGGATTTTTGACTTAATGTGGTAGAGTTTGGGTTTTGGCATCTGGTGGGGTGAGACAGACGGTACTGGAGGAGGCACATAAGTCAAATTTTTATATCCATCCGGGGGCCGCAAAGATGTACAAGTATTTGAGGTTGAGTTATTGGTGGCCATGTATGAAGAGGGAGATAGCTTGGTTTGTCAAATGATGTCTGCCTTACAAGAAAGTCAAGGACGAACATCGGAGACCCCATGACAAGATACAACCTTTACCCATTCTCATGTGGAAGTGGGAGGAGATCACTATGGATTGTATCACAAAATTGCCAAGGATGGCATGCGGTGTTGATTATATTTGGGTCATTGTGGACAAATGGACAAAGAGTGCGCATTTCATTCCAATTACTGAGAGCATATCCACAGAAAAGCTAGCTGGTATTTATGTCCGGGAGGTGGTAGTTCGGTACGGGGTGCTAGTTGCGGTGGTCTCGGACTGGGATGTTCACTTTACCAGGTTTTGGAGGAAACTTCATGTGGAGTTGGGTACTTAGTTGCATTTTAGTACAACATACCACCCTCAGACCGATGGCCAAAGCGAGTGAACGATCCAGATGCTCGAGGATATGATTCAGGCTTGGGAGTTGAATTTTGGAGGGATTTGGGATACTTACCTTCCACTGGCCGAGTTCTCCTACAATAATATTTATCATGCTAGTATTGATCCACCACCATTTGAGATGTTGTATGGGTTGTATGGGAAGAGGTGCAAGACCCCGGTTTACTGGGGCGAGGTGGGTCATTGGATCATGGGAAGCACCAAGGTGGTGCTTAAGACCACATAGTTGATTCATTAGGTGCACGACAAGTTGCGGGTCATGTAAAGCCAACATAAGAGGAATGATGATTGATGAATTTCAGACCTCGAGTTCTAGGTGGGGGACTTAGTGCTGCTGAAGGTGTCACCTTGGAAAGGTGTCATCCAATTCCATAAGTTGGGCAAGTTGGGCCCTTGATTTATTGGTATTTTTAGGATTGCGGCCCGGGTGGGCCAGGTTGCATACCGGTTGGATTTTACTGATGAGCTTAGTCAGATCCATAACAATTTCCACGTGTCTTAGTTGTGGAAGTGTGTAGCCGATGATTCAGTAGTGATTTTGTTGGATGATATTCACGTGGATAAGCGCCTGTATTATATGGAGAGGACGATTACGATTCTTGATAGGAAAACTAAGACTCTGCGCAATAAGGTGGTGAATCTACTGAAGGTGAAATGGAACGACTGAAAGGGCTCAGAGTGGACGAGGGAGCCGATGGGCGAAATGAAGGAGCATTACCCAGACTTGTTTGCACCAACAGACTTCTCGGACAAAGTCTAATTCAAGCAGGGGAGATTTGTTACATTTGATTCCTATTACTTCTTCTTCGGTCCTTTAAGTTTGAGAAATTTTGCAAAAATGGACCCTCGTACGATGGGCGTACGTTTGGTACGCTTAGCGTACATGAGCATTTTGGAGTCGGGGGCATTTAACCACGTACGGTGGGCACACGTGGTGTACGTTAGGCGTACGTCTTCTTGGGTCAAACCCTATTTAAACAACATTAGGGCCTTTGGACCTCGACCCTCATCAGCCTTCACTGTTCATTATGTCCCATAGAAACCCTAGTTCATCCTTTGAGTATTTTTGAGCATTGGAAGTGATTTTGTGGCATTTTTCTGTGTATTCTAAAAGAAGGAACTTGGAGACCAAGAATCTGTTGAGGTTGAGCTTTTAGATCTAGATTCTTCATGAATTTTGTGAGCTAGAAAAGGTATAAAGTTCTTACCTTGAAGATTTGTTATGGTAGTTTGAGTTTAGGGTTGTTTATGAGCTTTATTTGGTCCAAAGGGTCCTCCTTGTGAGTCTGAGGAACTCCAGGAGTTAGATATGTTAGATCTTGGCCTATTTGTTTCTCTTGATGCATAAAAATGTCATCTTGATGGTTGATATGAGTCCATGCATGAATTTGAGTCCTGAATATGAGCTTTGATGTATGAAAATGGATGTTGGGTTCCATTAAGACATGCTAAGGGTTAAAGTTGCCAAATTTATGTATTGGAATCGTAAGATGGACTAGATCTAGAAGTTGGACCTTATGGCTGAATGGATTAAGCAGTAAATGGCTTAAGGTGGAAACCAACACAGTACACTGAGCGTACCAATGGGTACGCAACACATACTAGCAAGCGGTCCTGTACGTTGAGCGTACCATGTATACGCCAAGTGTATGCCTTGTTGTGGCTCTTCATGGGCTCTAAACTTTTGGGCCTTAGTTAGGTTTTGGGCCTTGGCCTATTTAGAGTAAGTGGGCCTCAGGATTCTGTTAGTGGGATTTAAGTTGTATGAATTGGGACTTGGGGGCCATTATGGGGTTATTGGGTCAAGTTTGGTTTGACCCATTATGGGAAGGGTAAAATAGCCTTTTATCCTAGGAGTGTGGGTTGGGATTTTAGACCCACAGTTATGGTTTATGGCCTAATTTTGATTAGGGTTTTTTGTTTGTGTTAATGTGGGATCTTCTAGTTCTGCAGCCGAGCATCTAGTTGTTTATCAGCAGATTGAGGTGGGTTTTCTCACTGTATTAATGGGCCAAAGGTAGGGGTGTTGAACGGGTAATTTTTTCGGGTTTCGGGTAATTCGGGTCGGGTAATTCGGGTTTTTCATGTTAGAAAAATTACCCGTTACCCTACCCAAACTAAATTTGGGTAATTCGGGTATTACCCGAAATATATGATTTTTTTTAATTTCACCTAAAAATAAATTTAATGAAATAAATACGTCGTGTTTTATTAGTCTTGTTTATATAAACAAACGAGACATAAACGAAGTTACTCAAGCTTTGAATATTGAGATTTTCTAGTCAATAATACATGAGATATCAATTAATTTTTTAACATCTTAATCTAATCTATTAAGATGTTAAAAAAACAAATACCTAAAGATCTTAATTTAAAAGTTTAAAATGTTTAAGATAAATGTAGCCATAAGTTTTGCCATGTTCTAAATTTCTTCAAGATAATGAGTTTGTTAGTTGTAATAAAAACTATAATCTAGAAAACAGTTAAGTTTTAAAGAACGTGATGATATATAAAAATTACTTTTAATATTGTTAGTGTCGTATTGTCATAATAAATATATTTATGTTTTACAATAATGATAGTTAGTTTAAGCATGATCAAATACCTGCTATATAATACAAGCTCTACAAAAAAAAGGAATTTTTAAAATAATTTGGATAATTCGGGTATACCCGAAACCCAAAAAATGTACCCTTTACCCGACCCGAAAAAAAATCGGGTAACTCGATTACCCGGAAAATTTACCCGATAACCGATTTACCCGACCCGATTTACCTGATACCCGAAAAAATCGGGCGGGTAATTCGGGTATCGGGTATTTTCGACAGGGCTAGCCGAAGGCACTAAGGTCAGCCCATTATTTGTGATATAGGATGATAGCTATAATTGTGATATGAGTATGAAAGACCAGGATTTGGCCACTGACAATTGTATGAAAGACAAGGATGTGACCCCTGACATCTCTACGAAAGCCTAGTATCTGGCTCCTGGCACCTGCATGGAAGACCATGATTTGGCCCTCGACAGGAAATTACTTGTAAGACTCTGATTTGGCTCATAGCACTAAGTTATTTATGTTTGGTATGTGGTACTTGGGAAAACTCACTAAGCTTTTGCATAAAATTTGTATTTATGGTTTAAGGTACTTCCGGTACTAAGGGAAAGGGCCCGACGTGATGGTACAATATTCTCCCCTCACTATTTTTCGCACTTATTGATACCGTTCCTCTAATGATTCGACATTGTTACTATGTAATGGTTTTTGAAACAATTTAATGACCGTAATTCGTGTTTAAGAATGAAAATTTTTATCATGGTTTTTGGGCGGTTACACAAATCTCCCCAGGCTTAAACCTTACTTGCCCTCAAGTAATAAATAGATTAAACATTATAACTGAAATAGAAAGATGTAGAAGACATAAAAATAACTTAGAATAAAATGAAGGAAACTAAAAACTTAAACAAAAAATACTTCACTCTTTTATTTTACATGATTAGACATAACACCGAGGAAAGCTCCAATGGAATCACTACCTAGATAATTATCACAATACCTTCCATCTTTTACATATTCCCAAAGTCAGGAAGAAGCTTGACAGTGTGAACCAATAATCCAATTGTAACTTTTATTTAAACTTTATACCTTAATTAGCATTGCAAGCAAAAATAACACATTTTAAAATTCCATGTCCTCAAGAGTAGATAATTAAGAACCAGACTCGACGCATCCTTAAGACTTGTCACGTCAAATCAGCTTTCGTTAAAGTAGTGGGACACACCCATAGGGGCCCAACTCCAATGCTTTCACTTTTCTGAGAATGAAAAATATCATATCACATAGTTCTTCATTCACTCCAGATTTGTCTTTGAGAGGGCTTCTGATTTGATTGAACTTGATTTGTATCTTTTGCCTTCGACTTTGAGTTCTTCAATTGTCTTTTTGAATTTCTTGAGATTTTTTCAATTAAGTGCTTGAACTTTGACTTGGGTATCAGATATTACAATTAGTACCCTTTTTTTTTACTGTGTGGATCTGATATAAGGTTCTTGTAACATCCCAAAAATCTCGATAAAATTTTCATTTTTCATTTAGATAAAAACCCGTGTTTATATAAAAACCCAAATCACAACCATTAGTGTCAAATACAATCATTCAAAATCAGAGTGTTCAAATCAAGTGGAAATCAAAACGCAAAGGATGTGTACAATCAAGCCTTCACTTTTCCCAAATTATTAGATGTACATGGAACCATAACAATCAAACGGTAAGCCAAATCTTAGTGAGTTTCCCCCAAAGTACCGTGCACAAAAAAAATATACATATTGCATGTTGGGTCCACAGTCTCCTGACTGAATTAACCTAGCCCACAATCTCCTGATTGGATTGTCACTGTCCCACAATCTCCCGATTGGATTGCCCGTGTTTGTTGGCCGACAACACAAAACAGTTCAGCCTCAATCCACCCACACTATGTCGACATATGTAAGATGTAAACATATAACTAGCAAGTACATGTAATCACACAAATCCACCAATCTAACATATAATCATCATATCATCATCCTATATGATGGGTTTTGAGCACTACAACATTCTTATGGTGTACATGCAACCCTAATGCTTTGGATCTAGGTTTTTCTCAATTTATACATGCAATTCTAATAATCCAAAGCATGAACCCTATCTAGCATACAATTTTAGAGATTTATAACATAACACAAAGTTAGATGAATACATTTTCCTTGTAGCTTGTAGATCTTGACCTTCAAGATCTTAGTGCCTCAATTGTTGCACCTCTAATGAGTCACAAACACCAAGTAGAAATTGGAAGAATATGAAAGAGGTTGGGAGGCTCTAAAAATCGGTTAGGGTTCTTTCCTTTGTTGCATTTGCTGATTTCAGGGAGCCAAGGGGTTCCTTATATAGCTGAGCTACTAGGATTTCAGGTAAAACCCTAATCTGATTGCTTAAGCCTTAAGTAGTATAGTAGATCCTTCCAGAATGCCCCTTGGACGAAATCTATGTGGGCTACACATATAATTTCGTCCACCCCTTCCTAGGGATCCATAAGCCTAACTTGCAACAATCATATAACTGCAATATCAGTCCCCATAATTTAATCAGTCTCTTTTGATCACCAAATTAATTCCAAATTAATTTCTGATCAATACTAATTAAATAATATGATTTCTCAATTAATATATTATTCTTATAATATATTAATAAATCATAATTAATCTCTTTCTCCATAATTTATCCTACCAAATTGCTATGGTGAAGGCAACCCAAAATGACCATGCTACTATCGGGTCAAGTACATACCAATTACAGTTATGGGCTTAGACACCTAATCCAACACTATATACCAAGATACATAGCATAGTAGGTCGGAATTAGTGCCTTCGACGCATGAGTACAGTGAGGAGAAACTCACCTAACTCATAAAGTCGATTAGAAACTTAGCTCAAGGTCGTGCCAACCATAGCTAACAACTCTCACCGCCAAAACATGGGTGCTATCACCTCCTAACAATGGACACAAGGTAAACCCTAAGTCTACCTTTTAATAATAATATAAGTTTGACCAAAAGTCAACCCCTTCCAAAAGTCAATGGTTAAAGTTAAAGTCAACAACCGACAATGCCAACAAAAAGGTCTCACATAGTGACCAGACCTTGGTCACGTCGTGAGAGTCCACTCAATCCAATTCCATCCCGACTCGACCCAACTCAGTCTTTAAAAATCATTTGAAGTGATCTCACGATGTGAACAGCCTTATGTCACGTCGTGAGCTCCAAAAAGCCCAACAAAAAATAGGGTCTTTCACCCACACGTCGTGAGATGTCATGTCTTACATTGTGACTATAGTCTGATGCCAAAATCTAAATATTTAAGTCCTTAATCCACTAATCCATTCATTCTAACTTTTCAAGAAGCCAAAGGGGACTCTAAAGGTCCATAAAATGAGTACTTGATAGACATGCATGTCCTCCACCCATTATAGGTCAAAATGAAGAGATTAAACCAAAATCTCCATGCAAGGGACCAAAAAATCAACCCTCTTCTAGATCTGGAAAATATCCTGCTCTATGGGCTCTTAGAATGCATAAAGTTGTCAACTTTATGTATTCCTTTCATTTCAACTTGCTTGGACATGAACAACATGGGACAACCAATTAGATCTAACAACATTAAGAAATTAAGTTTGGATCTTGGAAACTTTCAAAGGTCTCAAAAAAGCACAAGATCACTACTACAAAATACCCTTTAATGACACGCATTGTGTGTCGTAAAAGCCACTGATGACACGCAAATGTGTGTCAAGGAAGACCTTGTCATAAAGGAAGACGACACACTTTTGCATGTCGTAAACTCACGACGTGCATTTATTACACACATTTACGACACACATTGTGTGTCAAGGAAGGCCCAATCATAAACAATACGACACGCATTTGTGTTTCATAACCTTACGACGTGCGTTTACGACACACATTGTGTATCATTAAAGCCCCTGTCATAAATGAAGATGACACACATTTGCGTGCCATAAGCTTTAATAGCCATTTACAACATGCCTTTACGATACTCATTTACGCATAATACAAAAATATGGAAACAAATATATACCAAAACAATCAGTTTCATCCAATAACACCATGTCAAAAAATTTATCAAAAAATTATAATACATTGATATTAAGGGGATCTGACAATACATTGTTATTAAGGATTTTTCCCTAACTATATAACTCGATACTACATTGCTATTACGGGACTACTTGTTTCACATATTATGTAAAAAAAATCCATCATGTCGTTGGTTTTGTTACCTGGTGTACTAGGTAAAAATGTTGAACTTGGTGTCGTGTGAGGCAGTCCACCGGGTATGGATGGCAAGTAGGGGCTTGAAGCATTAGCTGAAACAAAAAAAACTTTTATTAATCACACAATCAACAACCTTTAGAAGTACATCAGAATGCATATATACTAACAAATGTGTCTCTTTTAGATTGTAAAACCATATGAAGTTTAGAGATATAAAAGTTGAGTAAGTACATTTACCGCTGTGTCTTTCCTTATTTCCTTAGTTTGTGTACATTGTTGTAAGAAAGTGTGTGTATTGAAGTCCCCCAGTTTGCATACATAAACCCTAAAATCTGAAATACAACAAATGATGTAAGGTGGTGTTAATATGCTTGTTGTTGTTAATGCTCTAAAGGTAAGTTTTTATCATGCCTATTGAAAAATAAATAAACCTTACATTGTATGTTACTTGACTTAGAAGCACTAGGATTACATTACAGTGAGTAATAATAACAACCATAAAAAAAGAAATGGAAACTTTTCATAGAAAAAAAATCAAAGCGTTAAGATTCCAAAGTAGCTATAATGATAAAAAGATAGATTTAACATGTTACCTCTGTTTCCATTTTTAAAGAAACTAGGTGTCCTATGACTACTGCAGCTGCTTCTTGGTCAAACCCAACAACCAAATCCTAGAAAATGCAAAAACCAAGTTTGAATTTTGGTTGATCAATAATAATAATAAATATATCAACATTTGAAGCAATAGAAAAATGGTTACAATTGAATTTGGGAAGAAAGGATGTGAAAATACTACTACAGAAACACAGAGAAAGTGCAAAATTGATATCATATGCAATAGTACAAACATAGTACTAAACAAGAAAGTTCATAAATGTTGATAAATTAACAATTAAAGTAACTTATAGGATAGATGAATAAGCATGCATGTATATTTCCTGGACCTGTGGCCCTTCTTCTTGAAAGAGTGGTGGCTCTAAGCCTCATTTGTCCACTGCTATGATGATAATAAGTCAAAATTGGAAATAAAAACTGATTATCTGCAGCTTGACCAGTAACATCTGAGTAGTAAACGAGCCATTCGACCTTTGTTTTTAGCAGATGCATGCCTGATAATAGATGAATGAAAGATAAGACCATATTTCGCTGTGTTGCCCTTCGATTTCAAAGCCCTAAAATTAGAACAAGGTTAAGATTAATATCTAATTGTATTTAGCTGAAAGTTTTAGTGGTTGTGGATAATGATATTAGACCTGAAAAGGGCTTTTTCAGCACCAAGGATTTGAAGGGTAGAAGAAGGGCATCTTGAAAGATTTGTGAGGCTTCCAACATGAGATATCAAATGAGCTCCAACAACTTCACCAATAAATGCAACCAAATTTGGTACTATGTCACTCATTTTAGCAACAAGATAGGCATTAAGCTTCTTTCTGTATTTAGCAAGGTCCATCACACGTTTTGCAAACATCTGCACATTAACCAAGTCAACTGGTGACAAATCTTGACCTGAAGAAGAAAATAGAATAAAATACTCTTTTTATTATTATAAGTTTATAACAACATATTATATAACAAAAACAAACATAACCCTACCCATGGAAACTTTGGCTCCTCCGATTACTTCCTTTGCTTTATCTTCATTACCAAGGATATCTACTAGCCCATCTAACTTATCTCTAGACAACTCTGACTTGTAATTTATGTATTTTTCAAGTTTAGAATAAAGATAGTTATCATTGACAATCTTTAATAGCTTTGGGAAGTGCCATGAGTACCATTCCCTGCATTAAACATCATATGTTTAGTCCACACATCTTCCATGCAGTAGTACCCCCTTGACCAATACTAGTATGAGAACATAAAGCACCTTTCTGCACAAAAAACAACAATAAGTCAACAAATAGTCAACATTCTTTAAAACACTATATGAACCTTCTCAAGTGATGTACATGGACCAAGAATACCCTAAATTTTGATATCCTTTGAAAAGTTTACTTCAAATATACCACTACAGAAAGTGAGAAGTTCATTACAATTTACAATTTACAAACAAAAACAATAACCGATTGAGTCAACATTAACAGATCACATATAATTGTGTTAAGGATTGAAGAGATTAAATCAAACCTTACTTTGATAATAAACCCAAGTTATTGTCACCTGATTGCAGTTTCAATTTTCCGTTTCCTTTCGAGTACATATGAATTTGACCTTTGGGTGTTCGATCAACGATCAAATGCTTCATTGCTTTCATAGTTAAGATACGGAGAAATCAGAGCCAATAGATACAATTCTGAATGATTTTAAGAAGCTTCACTTAAAAAGTCTAGAATCTGTATTATGATGGTAATAAATAAATTATTTAAAAAAGCTTGAAGAAACCATAAAATCTCAAAGACAAGAAACGCAAATTCAAAGAAGCATACCTCAAAGAAAATTCATTCAAAAACATCAAAGAAGATATATTTTTCAAAATCAGAAACAAATTATGATTCATCTCTTTAAACCGGATAGACTACCTTTCGAATTTGTAGTTGACTCTTCGAAATTAATGAATCGATTTGATGATTTGGATTTTAAGAGAACTGGAGATTTAGAGTGTGGAGATGTCGAGAACGATGAGAAGATAAGAAGAAGGATAATCGGTGGAGATTAATAACAAAGAAAATCCTCAATTTAGGCGTGTGAGTTTCCCTAGAATCTGTTCGATTGCTTCTATGTAGGCGTGAGATGCTGTAATTTGCCCCGTGTTCGTCTTCAGCTCCACTGCCCTGGGCTAAAAAATTAATATACGATTAATTTTGGTCCAATTAAACTATACATACCATAAAAGCTCTTGAAAACTTAATGCCCCCTAGATCAATGATTCCATGGGCCATGGCCCTACTGACCCCGTGGGTTGGCTATGGTTGGCAACTTGCTGTTCTAGAAGATTGTTTGTCATAAGATGGTAAACAACCACCATGAAAATCATTACAACCACCATTTGTTCAACCATAACAACCGGAGCAAGAAGAGATGGTATCGTGATTAGGGTTTGTAGAGAGAAGGGAAGAAGAGAATGAAAGGAAAACTTGAAGCGGGGTATTTAATTTTTTTTTAGAATTTTAAGAGGATTTCATTTCCACCTTTTGAGAACGTGCATTTTGAGTAAAAAAATTATAAAGCGACATTTACAGAGGATGCACATTTAAAATAAGCACCCTCCGTGTTTGTAATTTTTTTATGGGACAATAGTTTTAGGGCATGTATAAATGTGTGTCCTCTATCCTTCAAAATTTGGAAGGCTGACATTATTTTAAGGACACAAAAAATGTGTATTGTAAATCAGTGCATGTCATTAAAGGGTATTTTTCTTGTATTGGATGATAGTGATGAAGTTTCCTTGCTAGATCCACAACTAGAACACCTTCTTATTCTTCTTCTAAATGCCAAAACTCCAAAAAGGCCAAGAATCACCAAGGGAAATAAGGTTAGAGTTTTTATGAGGTAAGAGGGTAAAGGAGGATGATAATGAATGCTAAAATCGACTTAGATGGGCTTGGACTGCAGTAGTTCTCACGTCGTCAACCCATATGTCTCACATCGTGAGAAAGGTTCCGAAATGCACCATGTGTTCGCATCAGGGCACCCATCAGAACGAATATCCTTGTTCGCATCCGAATACCCCCTTTCCCATCTAATCACTCCTTTTCACATCCTAACACCCCTTTTTGATCCAATCGTAGCTTTTGCATCCAATTTCAACTTTCACATCCAATCCCCTTTCGCATCCAATCGCAGTGGAATAGTAACCTTCACGTCGTGAACACCCTATGGTCACGTCGTGACACTCGATTTCCTCCAAAAATCAAACGCTTGACCCCTTAACACCCTAAATCGATCAATCTTGAAAAATGGGTGCTAGAGTTCTATGCTACTGCAAAGGTAACGCATGCCAACAAATAGGCCCGTGTTCTGTGGGTCCACACTTGTCAAGCAAGATTCTTTTTAAACATTCCTAAGAAAGTAATTATGAACTGTAATTACCGCCCACACAATGTTTCGGTATGCCATTCTTTTTATTTTTTTGCAGTCGGTGTCTCAAATCACAGTGTTTTGCGACTCCTAGTTATGAGAACTATTACTGAACTAATCACTATCGACCTGATCCCTTCGAACTTTCATTTATGCATTTATATAGAGCTATCGAATGCAAGAACGTCCTCGTCTCATGTAACTTTTTCTGATTTTTCACTTTTTTTTATATGTATGCATAAATAAAAATAAAAATCTTTTTGGTCTTTTTTTCTTTTATGATGATGTAGAAAAATAAAAGCAGAAAACTTTCTTTGGATTTTTCGATTTCTTAAATGCAAATGCAATGCAGAAAATAAAATGCAAAAAGGGAAAATTGAAATTTTTTACAGAAAAAATGAAAAAAATTTTAAAAAATGTAAAATTTTACACTAATCCCCTCCTTAAGCTTAAAATGATGTATTATCCTTGATGCTCAGAGATGAATGAACAACTCAATAAAACATATAAAAACCAAAAGTTTGCAGCTAGGAATGAACACGCTTGTTAAGTTTGAAGAAAATTTGATTTTTGACGAATATGTTGGCGAAGAATTTCATATGATTTCCCCAAGCTTGCTTGGAACAACGACAATCTTCTTTATTGAAAACGAAAAAACAAACTAAATCTACGTAGGTTGCCTCCTAGAAAACTGCCCTTTTTTTAAAGTCGATGAGTCGACTTTATCCAACCAAAGTTTTTAATTGGTAAATGTGGGGATCATCTTAAGCTCAATTTGTTTCCTCGTCACTTCAAATCCCTTCAGATATGGTAGAATTGGTGGATCTGGAACTTGCTCAACACATAAAAAATTCAGATTCTTATCAGATAAGACATTTTTCCTTCGATTTTTTAGTCTATTTCTTTTTCTGATTTTCTTTCCATAAATCTTCTTTTCTTCTTCCCCAAGCTTATCTTTTTCTGCCAGCTCCTTCTCTGATGCTTCTTCAGTAGAAACCAGATGCTCCTCTTCAGGTTTATCTGCTTCTGTCAACTTCTTTTCAACAACCATTTTCTCTTCTTCTTCTCCAAGCTTTCCCTCTTCCAGCTCTTTTGACGTGTCAGATAATTTTCTGTGTACAAATATTTCTTGCACGGAAACATTAGAAAACTCACAGCAATCCTCAGACAAAGGACTATTGGTATCCAGATAATTAATAACAAAATTAGCAGAAGGAAAATCATCATCATTCATTTTAAAATTAAGAACTTCCACATCAAACTCCATTGAATTTGTGGCATTAAAAACATTTGTTTTCCCTTTTTTAGTTTTGATGAATGACCCGCCTAAAATAATAGAGTTTGTATCTGATATGTCCAAATCACCCATGTCCAGAATATAAAAATCAGCGTGAAAGATCAAATCATTCACTTCGACAAAAACATCCTCTAGTACACCTTTTGGGTGTAGTATCGACTGGTCAAACAACTGGATAATAGTCCCGGTCTTTTTTAAAGTTCCTAATTTAAATTTTTCAACAACATAATAAGGAAGGACGTTGATTGAATCTCCTAGTTCAAGCTTAGCTTTTAGAAAATTAAGGTCACTCAGTTTACAATGATTTGAAAAAACTCCCAGATGCTTACACTTTGGACGTAAACCCTTTTGCAAAATAGCTGAAATGATTTCACTAGCTTTTAATGTTCGTTAGTTTTAAATTTTTTCTTTGAACACATACTTCCTTTAACATTTGGGCGTTACAAGGGATGTGTTTTATAACATCTAAAAGTGGAAGATTTACCTCCACCTTACGAAAGATTCCCATGATGTCCACATCCTCTCCCTCGCGCTTCGTACTTTTCAGTCGCGATGAGAATCGTGGCAAGGGCTTTTAGTCCTTCAAAACTTGCTCGGGCTACTTAGGAGTTGTTTTTTCTTAGACATTTTAAGTCACCACCTCTTCATATTCTTTTTCAGCTTCTTCTCTGTCAGGTTCAAATTTGCTCGGGCCTTCCTAGTTCTTCCCACTTCTCAAGGAAATTACGCTCACATTGTGCTTCAGATTGTGTTCATGAAACGTCCCATTTTCACAACCAAAAGTTTTCCTTTTATTAAGGTAAAAACTTACCAATTATAATTCCATTATTAAGAAAACCATCTATTCCAAAATACATTTATTGAAAATCAAAGTGATATAAGAAACGTGGAATCCTCATTGTTGCTGATGAGTGTGTACAGTCTCACCTTCACCTTCCCACGATCACTGATTAAACCTGAAAAACATTAACAGCTGGGTAAGCAAATAGCTTAATGAGTTCCCCCAAAATACCACAACAAAAACATATAACAACGTGCATACTGGGTCCACAACTAACAGAGTGGATTACCCATGAGTCCTCAACATGAGTCTGGCTTGCCTACCAGCCCACAGCTCATGTCTGGCTTACTCCCGAGCCCACAACATAAGTCTGGTTTGCCTCTTGAGCCCACGACTTATGTCTGGCTTGATAGGATTTAGGTAGAATAAATAAACTTAAAAACCCTTAAGTTCACATGCAACCTAAAGGATCTATGTTTTCACTATTGAACCTATAAATAAGAACATCAAATACGAAACCCTATAAACCCTAAGCATATTTTGAAAATCATATTAGGGTTTAGGTTTACATACCATGTTTTTATTATAGTAAATAACACAAATTCCTTCTTTGTAGATCCCTTGGAAGCAAGCACCACAATTGTTATGCCACTAATAGCTCACACCCAAACTATCAAGTATGAGGCTTAAGAGAGAGGAGATGGGAGAGCACAAGGAAACCTTAGATAACCCTGATTTGAATATTAAATTAATATTTCAAATATGGTATTTATCTCATTCCTTATTTATCCACATGGGATATTCTAGAAATCCTAGAATATCCTCCTTAAAACCGTCCATCCCTAGGGTTGGACGGTTATGGAGCATTTTGTTCAACTATTGAACAATCTACACTTTAAAATATTTCCATTAATCCCAAATTAATTCTAATTAATTTTTGATCAATTATTAATTAAATAATAGGTTTTCTAATTAATATATTATTTTCATAATACATTAATAAAATTTTTATTTCAATTTATTAATCACATAACAAATTAATCTCTCTCTAAAACTCATCCTGTCCAATTGCTAGGTTTGAGGGCAACCCAAAAGGACCGTGCTAGATAACCCTGATTTGAATATTAAATTAATATTTCAAATATGGTATTTATCTCATTCCTTATTTATCCACATGGGATATTCTAGAAACCCTAGAATATCCTCCTTGAAACCGTCCATCCCTAGGGTTGGAAGGTTATGGAGCATTTTGTTCAACTATTGAACAATCTGCACTTTTAAATATTTCCATTAATCCCAAATTAATTCTAATTAATTTCTGATCAATTATTAATTAAATAATAGGTTTTCTAATTAATATATTATTTTCACAATACATTAATAAAATTTTTATTTCAATTTATTAATCACATAACAAATTAATCTCTCTCTCTAAAAGTCATCATGTCCAATTGCTAGGTTTGAGGGCAACCCAAAAGGACCGTGCTAGATAACCCTGATTTGAATATTAAATTAATATTTCAAATATGGTATTTATCTCATTCTTTATTTATCCACATGGGATATTCTAGAAACCCTAGAATATCCTCCTTGAAACCGTCCATCCCTAGGGTTGGAAGGTTATGGAACATTTTGTTCAACTATTGAACAATATGCACTTTTAAATATTTCCATTAATCCCAAATTAATTCTAATTAATTTCTGATCAATTATTAATTAAATAATAGGTTTTCTAATTAATATATTATTTTCATAATACATTAATAAAATTTTTATTTCAATTTATTAATCACATAACAAATTAATCTCTCTCTCTAAAAGTCATCCTGTCCAATTGCTAGGTTTGAGGGCAACCCAAAAGGACCGTGTTACTATCAATTCAAGTGTATACCAATTATAGTTATGGGGCAAGACACCTAATCCAACATGGCTTACTCCCGAGCCCACAACATAAGTCGGTCTTGCATTTCAAGCCCGAAACTTATGTCTAGCTTCCTCCCAGGTTTGTTGGCTTCCGCACAAAGCAGGACTGCCTCAACCTACTACCACCATATGTCGACATATAAATAATCAAGGATCAAGTAGGCATATAATATAAGCTAACATCAATCATAAAACTCACTACCGCCTACTAGTGCTCTCACAACACACTGTCCCGCCACCAACTAACCTCTATGAAATGTGTAACCATAAGTAACCATAGGTGAGATAGTCACCCGAATAGATGATCCCACTCTAGAGACACAACCAAACAAGAAACATGCAAGAAATCCTAGATCAAGAGTTCTCAGACTATCCTACATGACTACATACAACCCCCAGGGCACTCCACTAGATGACAACCTTTCTACTAGCACTCTAACCTACATATCACTACTACAACATCCTATTATATACGGATATACACACATATCTCTTAGATCACTACAACACATCAACTTACAATACATAGGGATACATAGCTAAATCATACTCGATGAACATAAGTAATCATATAGATCTACCAACCTAATACATACTTATCATGACATCAACACAATATACTAGGATACAAAATCTAGTGGGTTGTCCTTTGTGCCTTCGACTCACAAGTACAATGAGGAAAACTCACTTGAATCGAAGAACTTTGAAACATTGCAATGCGATCCCTTTATTGCACTGCTTGTACCTGCAAATCCACTAACCCCAGAACTAGATAGAATCATAATAAATAGCCCAAAATCCTCAAGTTTAACCCAAATTCAAACTTGGTCAAAAAGTCAACAATCAACGAAAGTAAACAAAGTCAAAGTCCAAGGCTGCTGAGTACAACCAACGTACTCCACCTATGCCCATCGTACTCTACGTACGCCTATCGTACAAAGCCTAATCCTACTCCTTCATTAAGCACTTTATCCCTTAAGGCCTTTTGTCTAGAGTTCAAATCTAGCCTCAAAACATTGACTTAAGTCATTAAGTTTCCACCTTTATGACTTTCCATGGCTAGAAAAGTCCAAAAAGCTAAAACCCTAACTTATTAAGCCATTAAGACATCATAACTCTTGCATGGAAGGGATAGAAGGACCAAGAACACATTTTTATGGTTCCTAATAGCTCCATAATGGATAAAGTTTCCAACTTTATCCATTAGGATGGTCCAAACAACCAAGATCTAGTCTTTAAGTTTCAAAGGGACGAAAAGTGCATCTTTCTCAACATAATCCATTAAGTCCAAGTTTCCAACCTTCCTATCTGAATCAATATGATGTTCAAACGGATAAAGTTTCCAACTTTATCCAGAACAAGGTCACAATCTTTGTAGACCTAAACTTTTTGCACTAAAGTGACCAAAATCTCATAACATCCAAAACTAGTTAGATCTAACAAATGCAACACAAAGATTTAAGCTTTATACCTTTAGGGTAAAGATCAAGGTGAACAAGGTCTGTATCTACAAGCTCCAATGTAACCAACACTTCCCCAATGAGTTGTTTCTTCTCCAAGATGCACCATGAACACTCCAAAGCACTCACTACACCTTCTTTTGCTCACAAGGCTCAAACTAGGGTTAAGGTTTCAAGGGAGGATGTTGGAGATGTGGAGGTTGAGAATATAAAGGGTTTGGGGAAGTTTAAGAGCTTTAATATGGATCTAAACCCTGAAATTAGGGTTTCGGTTCAAATCGCAGGGGCGAAGGATTGTTAGGGCCAGGAGGGGCTTTGGCCCCCTTGATTTTTTGCTTAGAAATAGTCAAGGCCCAATCATTTTAATATATATTATCCCAAAGATAAATGAAATGGGTTGTGGCCCCTTGCTATCTGATAGTCCAAAATCCAAACCAAAATCACCGACCCTCTAACCCTCGCTCGTCCATCTCCCTCAGTCACTCCATCTTGGCATCTTTCGTTGTTCGTTGAATCAGACACCTCCCAATCATCGAACAATGTTGGCATCTACACCGCTCTCACTTATCGGGTATTTTCATAAACATAAGCTAGAGGCCTTGCATAAAACATAAAATATAGAAATTTATGGTATCTGAGATCTTTCTGAAAAAAAAAATCGTCCTTCTTGTAGTCTTTTAATGAGAAGAGGTGTGACTAGAATCATTTATCCTAAAAAGGAACAATTTCAGCATAGAGACTTAAATTCCTTGTCTGTCTATGACAATTTTTATATGGAAACAATTCAGTTTAATTTCTTCCAAGTAATGTAAACGAGTTCACTAATTTTTGTACTGTTTGATAAGTTGGAATATAATATAACTAAGAAACAATTTTGTTAATTTTTGTAGATATAAATCTTTCATAGCTATACCTTCTACCTATTGTCATGTCTTTTTTCTGTTACCAAGTTGTTGGCAGAAAAGATCAACTAGGAAAAGGACATTAGCAAAAAGAAGAGATGAATATGAAAATGCTTTAGAAATGACATATAAAATACAGAAAATACACCTAACATTTTTCAGTAGTAAGACTAATAAGCACAATCTTTACTTTCGTTCCCCCCAAATTAACTGTTGAAGCTCCGCCACTGTCTGATCGCATATGCCCAGCGTACCAGGCTAAACTTCCGCGATTAGCCATGCCTAGTATGCCCAACGTGCACCCTGTACGCCCAACGTAATAGACTAAACCCAAAACCTTCCAAACTTCTAATAGCCATAACTTTTTCGTTCCAACTCCGTTTTTGACGATCTTTATATTCATAGAAACGTATTAAAGAGCCCCACAATATTATCTAGATATAACGGACTAAAAGTTTCTTGAGCAAAAATCTATATTTCATGTAAGAACCTAGCCTATGACTTTCCTTTTTCTACCCTTTCGGTCCAATACACAGTTGAAGGGTTAAATGTCTTAACCATCATTACCTCCTTCCATAAGGACTAAAATTTGCCTCCTTCAGGCCCAAAGCCTTTACACAAACGACTTCTAGCCTATAGCTGTGAAATAAGAAATAATAGGAAACAAGATGTTACAGTTCAGTTTGCGCATGTAGTTTTCCTTGAGACTCTAGTTGACTCACAGATGTTGCAAGCTGAGACATTTGATGCTCCAATTTTTTTATACTTGCTATGGTTTCATTCTGAAATGCATGAGTGCTGGTGATAAGGATCTTCACTATATCTTCCAATTCCATTCTAGAACTACTGGCTTGCTGATTTGGAGGCTGGTTCTAAAACTATTGTTGCTGATAATTCGATTGTTGAAACCCGACGGCTGAAAATTTCATTGTTGTTGAAATCTGAGTGGATTCTGATACTGTTGTCATTGCTGAAAATTATTTTGATAATTCTGTTGATAGCCTCTAATATCCTTTACTATAGTTGTATCTTCTTAAAATAATGGACACATGTCAGTGGAATGATCAGTCTTCAAGCATATCCCACACTGCTTCTTGGCAACTGCTTTTTCTTTCGTCAGCAACAACAATGCTTTCGTGAGTTCAGAAATATAGGTTTCAAGGTGAGCATTGCTGATTTCTTTCACTCATCTTGGCTAATTCGGATACCATTCTTCTTCAGTTCCTGAATGCTTTAACTCTATCGCCAGCTTCTCGATCAGCTATGAGATTTCAATTGGTGTCGCCTAGAGATATGTCGCTTGAAGCATTTAGCAGGTGCCTCTCCATGGGTGTAAGACCTTCACAGAAACAGTTGTAGAGTTGCTAATCACTAATTCCATGTTGGGGGAAATGTACCACTAACTTTTATATCTCTCCTAATATGTATGTAGATCTTCTCTTCATCCTTGTTTGATACCAAGGATTTCTCTGTGACGGTTCGAAGCTCGCATTTCTGGAAAATATTTTTCTAAAAATAATTTTGCAAGTTTTGTCCGTGTGGTGATTAATCCGAATGGAAGATCATTCATCGATTCTCTTTCTGAGTCTTGAAGTGAAAAAGGGAATGCCCTTAATTTTATATAATCTGTAGTTATCGCGTGTGGCTTCATTCTGGAACAAACCATATGAAATCCTTAAGGAATTTATGTGGGTCTCTGTTTTCTAAGCCTCTGAACATAAGGAGAATGTATATCAGACTAGATTTAAGCTCGAAATTCTGAGCTTCTTGGAAACTGATGCAGAGAGGCTGCTGATTGACCTCTTGGGTGACCCACTCTTTGAGAGTATTTTCTGCTTCATCTCTATTCATGGCTAATTTTGGGGAGTTCGGTTCTGAAGGTTCTGGTGTTTCAGAAGAGTTTGCGTTCTCAAATTTAACTGAGGGTGTTGGTGAGTATTTTTTATAGTGGCTATTGGAAGGAGAAGATGTGGTTACTTTCAGAAAAAATGGAAAAGTTGAGTATGGTTTGTTCCATAACGGACTGCCTTGTGGTGTGCTGGTTTTTGGAGGTAAGGAAGATGATGAGCCAAAGAGATCAGTTGATTTTTTTTTTGCTGTTTCTTTCTTTAGTTTCCTTGCAGTCTTCTCAATTTTTGGATAAAAAACTAGAGGTGTACCTATACGAAAAATTCTTGGCATACAAACTATTAGAAGCACCGTATCCCCGACAATGACAACAATTTGTTAAACCGCTTTCGTGCATGATTTAAGAAAATAATATTTTCACTGCTTAGTTGCACTAAAGGATAACACAGGAAAGCAGTAGTATGGGCCCATACTACCTTCCACACCTACCCATATTTGTCTCAAGTATCATCACAACGCCCTAAAACTATACGTAAGCATGACATGTACTCAATCCCCACTCCTAGAGGAAAGCTAAATATCCCATAACTGGCGGACTCATCCCAAACAACTCATCCATGAAACTTCCACCAACCCCGCAGCACTCGTGTATGCTAACCATACATAACGCTGGACCCTATAGACTTTTGAATACTTGGTCCTACTCTAAGCCCACAACCAAACAAGGAACAAGAAATAAAGCTAAACCAAATATTCTAAAGCTATGAGATCTTAATTATGTACAACCGTGATGCATACACTAAGCTACTACAATAACGATGTCAATTTCATATAAGGAAAAACCCTAGGCTATCAAGCATCATATAATCAGGCAATCCTATCATGTAATTCCTGAAGATCCTTAGCCTAGTACTAGCATGCTGTTCTATTATATCACAAAGCCAAATAATCCGTAAGGTATTTTGAGGTCTATTCGTGAGCTCCGGCTAATCGTACACTTGCATCCTCCTTTAGTATTTTGAAAACCATTTGAAAAATATTTTAAAATCTTGTCCTTAGTTTGATACTTGAGACACACGAGTGTTTCCTCCAATTCACTCAAACCACGGCTCTAATACCAACTTGTAACATCCATAAAAAAAAATCATACCAAACTTAAACTTTTTAAAACATTTCAAACCAATGATTATTACAAAACTTGTTTTCAAAATAGTATAACGTCAGAGTATCCCAGAATCAAATCATAAAATCATGAAATATGAGGAGCTATACGATCACCCCTTCGCCTTCCTGTAATCATCAGAAGTACCTGAAACAATAATCGATAAATGTAAGCTCGAAGGCTTAGTGAGTTACCCATACAGATATAACCATATCATATAAACAAATACAACATGCATAATAAGCCATAAATCTGACTGGACCGCCTCACAGACCATCAGTCTATCTGGACCGCTATTGGAGCATTCGGCACGTCTGGACCGCCTCTTAGGGCCTTTAGCCTATCCGGACCGCTCATTGGGCCTTCGGCCTAACTGTATGCCCTCTCGGGTCTACAGTCTATCCGGTCCGCCCTGGGTATCTTGGCCTACAGCACAAAGCAGGACTTGCCTCAGCCCAATCCCCCAAACCAACAAACATGTGCACATAAATATCATGCGCTAGCTAGCACGTACAAATAATCATATTGATCTAACAGATCACTAACATGGAAACCATCCTATAACCAGGACACAGATCTAACCGATCACTAACATAACAACCATCCTATAACTAGGATATTGATCTAACAGATCACTAACATAGCAACCATCCTATAAACTAGGATACCGACCTATCAGGTCACTAAGCATATCACCATCCTAACTACCAGGATGTAAATCAATAAGCATATCATGCAATAAACCCGGATACAAATCTGATAAGGGCCGACATTGGTGCCTTAGACCTTATTGATATAGTGAGGATAACTCACCTCACAAATAGCTCGAAGTGATAAATTCAAACTCCACCAACTGTAGTTCCAAGTCCAACACCTACATCCATCGATGATCCACTTCTATAAATTCCCAAATTACCAAAATACCCCAAAAAGTCAAACTAGTCAAGCCTTGGTCATAGTCAAAGTCAACGGTCAAAGTTAACAGTCAATGTTGACCAAACTCGTCGAGTGCGCCTAGTAACTCGTTGAGTTCCTTAAGAACTTAGAAAGTCATAAAACGCTAACCGACTCGACGAGTCCATGCGTGTCCAGAAGTCAGGGAAAACCCTAACTGACTCATCGACTCCTCTTACTGACTCACCGAGTTCATGCAGAATCAAATACGGGCAACCTTCATCCGACTCGCCGAGTCGGCTAAGCGACTTGTTACCTCCAAAACGATGCCAAGATGAAGTAGAGTGAGATCCACAAGCTCCTTTTTGTTCCAAGCTTCTTATACTTCACACCTTCTCCACACAAAGCACCAAAACCACTCTTTAAGCCTCGCAATTACTCAAGAACAAGGTTAATAGCGGTTAGGGTTTCTCTTAGCCGTCAAGGGGTGGTAAAGGACAGGAGGAAGGGACTTAAGGTCCTTTAAATAGGGGCAAACCCTAAAAATTAGGGTTTCATTTCCCAACTCCTACTCGTCGAGTCTGGGTCCTCCAACTCGTCGAGTAGATCCAATACTCCATGTGGGCTAACCCGCCTTTACACAACAAGTTGGGGGCAACCAACTCGTCGAGTAGGTCCATAAATATATGTATAATGCTTTAAAACTTGTACCTGGAAGTTGGGGTGTTACAAAATTAACCAAAACAAGCTCTTCAGTTAACCCTAACTTTTTACAGTCTAATTAAACAAGCCCTAAATTAAGATCATAAAAGTTGCATCAAGATCCGTGTAAAATTCCCAACAATACCCAATACTTCTCACAAGTTTGGAAGCGTAAAAATATGAAATTTCAATTTATATCAGAGTTAAATCCCAACATGGAACCAATTTGATACTTGTTACTTATTACCAGTTGACAAGAACAATTACAGATTTTGTTAACCGATTAACTTGAATGATTAAAGCCTAGCTAGGTGATCAGACTAACTAGAATTAAAAATCAAACATTCATTAAGCTCAAAACTGAAATAACTAGAGAAAATCACACAATGAAAACTAAATCTAATAACTGATCACATGAAAAATACTAGTTTATTGCAAAACTGAAAACTAGGGTTTTAGCCACATATGACTATAATCTAAAGTTTGTAAAAAGAAACGTTAAACTGCTAGATCTTACTAAACTAACTGAGGAACACAATCCACGGTCTTCAGATCATCAGAAATCACTGAAACCAGAGAGACATCGCATCATAAATTGTCTTTTTCGTCGTCTAGAGCTTTAGGAATCGTCCAACCTTTAATCTAATCAGAGAGGCATCCTATAAATACGAGCCAGAGTCTTCGGGAACTAGAAACCCAAAAATTCGATCGAATTTTTGGGGCACACGATCAAATTTTCAGGTTTTGATCGAATTTTTCATTTTTTTTTTATTTTCAGGACTTTCTGAATTGCGAAGTGTTTATTCGATCAAATTTCAAGGCAAAATTCGATTGGATATTTCCGTTTTATGATTTTTTTTCACAAACGCGAAAGTCGTCTGAAATTTTGTCAACTTTCCAGCACATTTCAAATCTCGTCAATCGGAGTTACGGGTCATGAGATATAGTCAAAATACGGATAAGGGGTCAAAGATGCCATCAACATCCTTTAGGCTTTCAAATGTAACAATCTATCTTCATAAGATCAATTTAATCGAATTTCTCTTGACCAAAACAAGTTCCAAACATTCATCAGAATCCTTCATAAGTTTCAAGCTCCATTTAACTCAAATGCTCAATCAAACGCATCCAAAGTTGCTCCCAAAGTACTGCTTCATCGAATTATCTAAAAATAACATAAAAACATTAGAAGTACGATAATTCTAACAAATGACATAAGTTGAACAGTATTTAACTTAATTACTTGCAAATGTGTAAAATATGATGTTAAATGATAATAAAGACCACCTAAAAGATGCATAAAATGACATCATATCATATTCGTAAAAAGCATACGATCTAATAAATATTTAAATAATATATTACTAATTTTATATTTGTAAAATGTATTATATTTTTATGTTTGTTTCAATTACCTTTGAAGATTTAGTATCAATAGTCACGAATTTGGTTACGAAAATATTTAAGTCGTGTCTAATATGTATTGGCCATATTTACGAAAACACTATTGTACTTTACAAAGTGAATCGAAACACATAAAAACCGAACCATACAAACCATACCAAACACATAAATTGAACCTACTAAAAGCAAATCTATTCTACTTTAACCAAAAACCATTCCAGAAAGCGCCACAGTCCACACTCACCACTAATGTCCGCAAGTCATTTTCAAGAACTTGCGAAGACAATAAACTCTTAACTACAACTAGCAAATGCAAGAAAAATATTTTACGTGAAATGAAAAGGATGCTATTTATATCTTTCAAAACAAATATAAAATTCTTTAAAAACAAAATCAAATAGAAAGTTACATCATCACCAAAGATTTTTTTTGAATAAATATTTGAAGCTTAAATTTAAATATTCACTAGAGACAAAGATGTCAACACCATTAATAGACCACATTAGGCAAAATGTCATTTTCTAGTTAGAAATATATATATATATATATATATATATATATATATATATATATATATATATATATATATATATATATATATATATATATATATATATATATATATATATATATATTGAAGTGAAGCATTCGGAGAACTTGACCTTTTCATACGGAAGGAGCCCTCAAATTCTTCACAACTTTTGTGCTACATTTCAAAACTATGCTGTCATGTGCCATTAAATTAATACATTTTTATTTCCTATAATAAACTTTTATATTTATGTTTAATCCGAGTTGTAGTAACCATTTTTACTATCTCTAAATTTTGGTCATTTTAGTAAATAATATGATTATAATGCAAGATCAACTACTTTTAACTCGTTATTAGATATGAAACATTCGATTTTATTTAGTTTAATATCCAAGGCCACCATAATCGATAAGCCATTAATTTAAGATTCATGTAACTAGGACCAGTCAGTGTTACCTAACCGAATTGTTTGTTTTTATGACACAATTCATTTGTTCTCGGGATGTCATGTTTAGGGTTTGAGATAAACACATGTCCGGTTTAAAGTCTTGCATTAATAATACAAATGTTTTTACTAGGGATGTCAATAAGACCAAACATGACATAAAAGCCTCTCTAGACCTCGCCTCAAAAATACATTGCCTCATCCCCAAAATCCCCAGTCTCCCCACCATGGCGCCCCCACTCCCCTATCGTTCGAGGTTACTCTCCCTTTTACCTTATGTACCTAATTTTCCTATAAATCCCCCTCTAACCCTATGTTTAACATGAAACACTACATTTCTACATTAAATACAAGATAAATATGAAATAAGTACGGAAAATCATTTTATAAATAAAAAATACTATTTAGAATTATTATTTTGGGGGCCTATAGGCGATATTGGGACGGAGCACCCTAGCCCCAAAAACTAAACGGGGTTAAGCCATTATGATCTCGCCCCCATACATGTTGCTGAAAATTTTGTTACCCCAATTGGGAATGGGGACCCATGAGTTCAACCCCATGTTTTTTTTTTTTTTTTTTTTTTTTGAAAAAATTATAGTTTTCTTATAGGTGGGTGCTCCTTGCTAACTAGCCAGTTCTCCAATCTCATTAACCGTTGAATACCTGATTTACCTCTCACAGAGTGAGCTTGAGCTATTCGGTATAGGATAGTTACAGTTGCCAGAATTCAGCATTGTTATGGTTGAGATAAAACTGACCAGTTTTCGTCCTTTTGCTTTCATACGCTAGATACGAAACCTAGCTAAAACGATACAAACCAAAACGAGGGCAAGCCAAACAAAAAGCATCACACGGAAATAGTATATGTTCAACCGTTTAAACCAACTATCCCTATAAATGATTCAAGAATTAATCCGACAAGAAAAATAAGAAATAAAGAAATGGTATTGTGTTTAGATATGTTACTTTGTTCAACGTCTCTTTTAAGTAATGGTATGATGAGCACGATTACAATTTTATGATATATATACAAATTGTGATGCATGTGAAAATGAAACACATTTTAAAATAAAGTATAGTGGAAGAAAGAGGGACATGTTTTTTTTTTATTGACATCTATCTTTAAATACAAGCAAACTATCCTACACGAAGATTGATTAAAGCCTAGAAATTTCATGGAATCTTGATCCCAAGTAGAGATAACTTTAAAGGCCGTAACCAAAAGGTTGCTTTTGAATTGGGTACCCCAAAGAACCCTCAAATTGGGAATCTTGATCATAAACCCTTTCACCAAAAGACACTTTTTACCAAAAACCAAAAGGGCTAATCTACAACAGGGTACCCTAAAATGGGAATCTTGATCAAAAACCCTTCACCAATAGACAAGTTCAAGATCAAGGCCAAAGCCAAAAGGGTTGATCTTCAATAGGGTATCCTAAAGAACCCTCGTTTGGGTCAATATACGACTCATATTCGATCTTTGGACACCGAAGAATAGTCAAATTATCTTCTTCATCTTGGGAAAAATCGGATTGATTTTCAAAGACATTTGAAGAATCACAAGGCTCTAGAAATGAAGAATGGTTCCCATCACTATAAGAGTCGATAATATCGCTTTTTGTTGAAACCGAATTCGCATATTCTTGTTTGCATATCACCAATTTTGGTTCTTGACTCCAAGATTTAACCGAAAAAGGACTTGGATTAGGTTCTTGAGCATTTGAATCCGATTCTTTTGTGGAAATTTCATTTGGGATTGAATCTTTTTCTCCTTTCTCCGTTTGTTGTAACTTCTCCTTGAGCATTTCAACCTATTTTTGGCATAAAAAGTTAGTTTCTGAATTTACCCACATTACAATATGTTTCATTTAGTTCTTTTCTTTCAAAAGTTACACCTAAAAAACAAAGGAAAATAGGGGAAGTACTCAAGTACCTCATGTTTCAATGTGTCATTGTGTTTTTGAAGACAATCAAACTCTGATTTGAGTTTATCATAGCTTGAATTCAAGATCTCGTAGTCTTTTTCAAGTTGCTTTGTTTTGCATCTTGCTCGACGATTTTGAAACCAGATTGCGACCTGTCGTGGCTGCAAATTAAGCTCTTTTGCAAGCTGAATTTTTCTTTCTGGTTCGAGCTTATTCTCTTCCTCAAAACTTCTTTCAAGAAACTGAACTTGATCCACCGTTAGCCTTCTTTTCTTCTCCGGTTGCCGGAAACATTTTTCGTAGTCATCGTCGGAGTTTTCCTCGTTTTCCGGTTGCTTCTTTTTATTTGATTTTTCTTCTGTAAATGGTTGAAAAATATAAGGTTAAATACTCTTACACAAACTAGAAAGCATTAATTCGTTTTTATAAAAACAATAACTTTTTTTCCTTTCGTATATTGGATTTAATAACGACTAGAAAAGAATTATGATGATTAAGATTAAATTCAAATATGATTTCGACATTAACGTTATTTGAAACTTAAAATTTTCGTCTTTTAATACATGTAAATTACGAACCTACTATTACATTATTCCGACATTAACTCAAAGAACTTATCTTTTCTAAAAGAAAATGCAGAGAAATAACTTGTAAAATGAAGAAAACAATTCAACAATGAAGATTTGTTGATGGGTATTGAAAAAGATTTTAAGAAATTACCATGAAAGGAATTGGGAACCCAAGGGGAGTGAAAAGAAAGGCTTTGATTTTTGAGCAAAGCTTCAAACATCATTCCACCTTCCATTTCCATTGCTTTATGAGAGTGATTTTTGAAGTTCCTGTGTTTGACTTTTTTTTTAAAAGGGTTAAAATTAGACGATGATTGGGAGATGGGGCTTATGCCTAAAAAAGCAAGTGATTAGAATTACAGTCATGTGGTAGCAGAGAGAGATGACACCCATGAATCACAATTTGATTTGGGTTTTGAAAACCATGCAAATTTGTGTGTGTTTTAGAGAGAGAGAAAGAGAGAGAATCTTGTGTGGGGAGTAGAGCTTGATGGGGTGTTTATAAGAACATCAAGGATAGGGGAGAAAAAATGGGGAGGCCAGAGGGGCTTTTTCTACTTGGCCATTGTCATGTCAAAGTACTAATCTACCCCTTGATTGTCGATAAATATATATATTTTTTCCTTTATCCAATAAAATTTGGGAGCTTTTGCAAACACAATATCTCAATATCAAAAACTGTCCAAAATTGTTGGAGCATTTTATATATAAGAAAATTTATATATAAGAAAAATGTATATACATATGGTTTTATTAAAATATAGGGATATAAATATTAAAGAAAATAATAAAAAATATATATATATTTTTGAAAATGATCTATTTTTTATAGAGTGGATGACATTTTTTCTAACAAAAAAAATATATTTTAGACAAGTATTAGGATTCCAAACATTAAAAAAAAAAAAAAAGTTACTCCAAAATTTCAATAACAAATCTAAAATTCAATTAATAATTCCGGAATTTTGAGAAAATACTTATTTTTATTAGAATTTAACAAAAAATAAAAGAAAATACCAACGAGAAGTATATATTTTTTATTAAAGAAAAGTATATAGGATACAAAATGAACACTTTGAACATGATTAAAAAGAGTTTTCTAGGTATCCAAATGAGAAAAAAAAATGCATATCACTATGTATGAGTTCCAACACTTTGCTTTCCCTGTTAACATCCTTAAAATGTTGTCTTGTGATCTTAATTAACATGCAAGTTTTACGCTTTTCATATTCATTTAAAAACTAAGTAGTAAACTCATTTTAGACATCTCTTTTAATCTTTTAAAATGATCATGTCCTAGTCTAGCATATCATAAATTTGCTTTATCTAAGTTATTGCCGGTACTAGTTGAAGTCATGTGAATCAAATTATCATAAGAAGGATAATTAAGATTAAGCCTAATCATAGCATTACATACAAACCAAATCCAACAAAGGCATCATGTCTTGACAAGATATACTCACTTTCCAACACTTGTTTGTAGCCACACTTATTTAACACAATTGCATATAAGAGATTCTTTCGAATCCCTAGTACATACAACACATTGTCTAAACACAAAATTTTCCAAAAGTAAAATTAAGTAGAACACATCCTAATCCTTTGATTGGTTCAGTTGCAACGTTACCCATCTTCACAACATATCCATCTTCAATTGGTTAACACTCTTTAAACCAACGAAGATAATTGTAAACATGAATTGTTGCACCATAATCAAACCACCAACCAACATCATCATCGTGCACATAAAATGGCTTAGAAGTTATAGATTCATAATTCTAAATATGATTAAAATTCTTCACTAAATCAGAATTCCGACCTTGTTGCCTTTCTTGATCCTTAGACTCACTTGGACCATCATGTGACAACCCAGAGAATCCGTCACCAACCGCCGTTAATATTAAACGATAGGACGTAAAAATATAATAAGGACAACCTTGTAAGCACAAGATATATTTTAATATATTCGGATTTTCTATCCATAATTACGTCAACCATTAGGCTCAAAACTAAGTATGCAAAAAGTCGCTTCACTTTGAGAGCAGGTTACCATATTTATACTCCTTACATCAGCACGATTCTAGAAATATAAGTTTCGTAAGAATCTGACATAGTAGCATAACATCCATTAAAATCATGGTAAATTTAAACTTAAAAAAAACCCAAATTCACAAATTGTTTACAAACATAGTTTTCAAAACATTTTTAACATCAGTCTCCCAAAATCATAAGACAAAACATGAGGAGGTGTACGATTATGCCTTCGCCTTCCCGCGATCATCTGAAGTACCTGCAACATAACTCAAAACTATAAGCCAAAGCTTAGTGAGATCCCCCAAAATACCAACACACAAACAATTAACATATATGATAATAGCATGTCGGGTCCAATCAACCATCGGGTTGGAATACCCCAGGCTCCTCAACCATTGGGTTGGAATGCCAATACAATATAAGTCTAGTTAACCATCAGGTTGGAATACCCCATGTAGCAAATGGTTCTTGGTACGTATTCTGTTATTAAATCTTCATTCATTTATTAAACCATCAGGTTGGAATACCCTAGCCGTTTTTGAGAAAATCCAAGGCAATCTTCATAGAACTCGACGAGTTGTTCATCAAATCGGCGAGTCGAGGACAGAACGTGTTCATAGGATGAAGAGTAACTCGATGAGTTGTTCATACAACTCGGCGAGTCAGATGAGGATTCAGTCGGTGTTCATTTAGAAGGAAAACTCGTCGAGTCATCGCCTAACTCGACGAGTAGAGACGGGTATGAGGTTCAATGGAAGGATAGGGACTCGGCGAGTTGGCGAGCCAACTCGGCGAGTCAGGTCAATAAGAAGTTGACTTTGACTTTGACTTGGTCAAGGGGTAAAATGGTCATTTTACCCTAAGAGTAGATGTCAGTTTCTGACTAAGTGTTTTGTAGTTATTTTAGCCGGAGGATTTCCGGAGCAGCAGCGGCGGCAGTCAGAGGATTCCCGCACAGTTCAGCAGCTTACGAGGTAGGTTACCTTCCAGTAGCAGTGGGTCTAAGGCCACAATGCTGGCCCACTAGTAGGAGTTGTATGATTAGATGATTGTCTCTGTGATATTCATCTAGGGTTGCTACTACCTGTGTTATGTTTATGTGCTAGTATGATATAATGTTATGTGCTAGTGACAGTAAGGGAGATAGTCCCCAGATTACCGGTCGATAGGACCGAAGGGAGCAGTCATGCCCAGCCATGCTAGATAGATTATGTGATACGTGACATGTGGTAGTGGTAAGGGGTGAAATAGCCCCCAGTATCCGGTCGAGAGGACCGAAGGGGAGACCAGCACCCATGTATGCTAGTCAGCATCCGGTCGAGAGGACCGAAGGGGAGACCAGCACCCAGATATGCTAGTCAGTATCCGCTCGAGAGGGCCGAAGGGGTAGGTCGGGCACCCATATATGCCTGACAATATATGTATGTTATGTGATTATCTGGTATGTGGTACGATAGGGGGAACTCACTAAGCTTTGTGCTTACAGTTTTCAGCTTTGGTTTCAGGTACCTCTTCAGCGAAGGGGAAGGAGCTGGCGTGGTAGCGGCACATCATCCACACACACATTGGTTTTTCGCATTACGAGATGTTCTGGGATTGTACTCTTACATTATTATTATTTTCATGTTTTGGGTTCTCAGACATGAGATATGTTTTATGAAATGATATGATCGGATGATGTTTTACTACAAATGTTTTACAAACCACTTATTTTAAATGAAATTTTTGGGCGTGAAAATTGGGTCGTTACAAGTTGGTATCAGAGCCCTGGTTTGAGGTATTCGGACACACCTTCGGTAGTGTCTGAACTCAAACCAAGGGATTAAAGGATTTCGAAAAAAAAGTTTTCTAAAAGATTAATTAAAGAGTTTTAAGAAAGAACGAAGTGTGTGATGTGCGCGACTGGCCGAGCTCAAGTAAGTATTCCCCAAAGTACCCATACAATGTTATGCTATGTTTATCAGTTTCAGTAGAACATCATGCTAGAATAGGACTAAGGATCTAGGAGGATGCCTTATGTGCCTGCTTTATGTGTTCCAGCCTTATGAGAATTGCATGCTAGAAATTGAGTAGACAGCAGTAGAATAGCCTGATTAGGTTATGCCTGATAGTATGAGTTCAGCATTGTATGCTAGTGCAGTTTCTCGTTATAAGAATAGATTTTCTTGAGTAGTTCCTGTATCCGAATGCTACTTGCTTTGTGCTTTGTGGGACTCCAAGTGATGGGAGTTAGCCGTTAGGTGAATACGTCACATCACATGGGATTAGGGTTGGATAATCTTAGAGTGTTGGATTTGGCCCGGCTGCGCAGCTCTCGTTTGAGTCCAACCGTTGTAGGGACGAGTCTTTTACTCGAAGGATTATCTGAGCCTCATCACATGTGATGGTATTCAGGTGATGGCTAATTGGTATTACAAGGAGGCCTTCAGCAGCTGAGGATTGGTTAAAGCGGAGTCATGGATTTTCCTAGGGTAAGCCTAGGATAAAGATAGCAGAGATCAGCAGTGGTAAAAAGGGATCTGGTGGAGTCAAGGCACTCCTTGAAGAAGGTACGGATAGATGTGGAAGGTAGTATGGTCCCGTACTACTGAAAGCATAGGATTTGTAGCCGAACCGAGGAAGGTCGAGATAAGACCAGGGAGCCTGTAGTGGATGTGGCTCATCGAGAGGTATCAGTATCACTAACAGTTATATATATATATATATATATATATATATATATATATATATATATATTGCAAAATGGTGGTACTATGATCGAGGCCAGCAGTTGGCAGTTCAGGAGAGGTATCAAGTTCGGGATCAGGTTCCGAGCTAGGGGATGAGAGGCTACGCGAGTTCATCACGTCAAAGATCACCAGGGGCATCCTTGAGTCAAATCCCATTATTTCGGGTCGATCGAGGAAGGGATAGTTTAGTTGATGGAGGATCGCCTCAGGGCATTCAGGAGCGACATGGCATCTGGCCAGTCGGGATCTTGCACACTGTCCTTTAAGAACTTCAGGGGGAGTGGTGCGCCGGATTTTCACGGAACGAAGGACCCCATAGCTACCAGCCGGTGGATTGTAAACATCGAGTCTGCACGGTTGACTAGCTTCTGCCCCGAGGGGTCGAAGGTGAGGTTTGCAACAGGGTGTTTACGAGACCGAGCTAGAGATTGGTGGGAGTCCGTCGGTGCCGCATTGGGAGCCTCGGTTGTTGAGGCTATGACCTGGTCGGACTTTGTGACCAGATTCAGGGCAGAGTTTGTGCCGGCTGTCGAGCTTCAGCAGCTGGCCAGAGAGTTTTTAGATATGAGGCAGACGACGGAGACTATGGTGGAGATCACTGCCAAGTTCCGGGAGAGGGCGTTGTTAGTGCCCCAGTATGCAAGTGATGAGGATATGAGGCAGACCCGCTACCATGACATGCTACGAGCTGACATCCGGGAGCATGTTAGTTTTTCAGCTTGCCCTACCCTGGATTCCATGATTGCTAGGGCTAGGGAAAGGGAGATTGATCTGGAGCATATCCGGAAGAGGAAGGCTGAGGAGGGACAGGTTACAGGGGCTTCGGGGAAGAAGCCCAAGGGATCAGATGCTGGGCCAAAAGGCTAACAGGAGCGAAGCCGCTGCAGGAAATGCGGCAAGACGCACGAGGGAGTGTGCAAGTTGGGATCGTCAGGCTGTTATAAGTGCGGCAAGTTAGGGCATTTTAGCAGGGATTGTACTGTCCCTGCAACTGTCTTCTCGACGTCTGAGTTGTTGTGCTTCCACTACAACCAGAGTGGCCACAAGAAGGCCAATTGCCCCTAGTTGACAGCAGCATCAGCGCTAGTGAAGGCGCTAGCTCCAGTGACCCTGCGGATCACAGATGTCCGACAGGGCAAGTCGGAGGCTCAAGTGGTGAGGAGTCGGGCCTTTCAGCTAACAACAGAGGAGGCACGCGCCACACCTGATGTGGTGACGGGTATGATTCTTTATTTATGCTTTTATGTTATGCTGCTGTAATTTTGATATGTTATATGTATGTGCTCTGCTTAGGATCGTTCCATGTGAACGGTATCCCAGTTCAGGTGTTGTTCAATTCGGGGGCTACCCGATCATTTGTTTCTCTTGCGCTTAGCAAGAAGTTTCCTGAGTCTTCGGGCAGGTTGGATTGCCCTTTAGAGGTGGAGATTGCGGACGACCGGTCGGTTCGAGCATCAGAGGTTTTCCGGGATTGTGTATTGAGATTGTTTGAGGAGCGGTATCTGGTTGACCTGGTTCCCATTCCGTTGCGGGGAAACAAGGTCATTACTAGTATGGATTTGTTGAGCCTCAATGGAGTAGTGATAGACTGCGCGCAGCAGCTAGTGTGAGTCAGAGCCACAAGTGGGGGAGAGTTGGTGATTCAGGGTGAGAGACCACAGCGAGGGCCAACCTTATGCTCGGCGGCGAGGGCAAGGCGTTACCTTCAACAGGGTTGTGCAGCATATGTCGCTTATGTAATAGACTCCCGGGAGGCGGGTAAGGCGGCAGTGGGCGACGTGCTCGTGGTTCGAGAGTTTGTGGATGTATTCCCTGAGGAGTTGCCTGGGATACCTCCAGAGAGGCAGGTGGAGTTCAGAATCGACCTAGTCCATAGTACGGCTCTGATAGCCAAGGCACCGTATCGGTTGGCTCCTCCCGAGATGCAGGAGTTGTCTGCACAGCTGCAGGAGCTATTAGACAAAGGATTCATTAAACCGAGCATTTCACCCTGGGGAGCCCCGATTCTATTTGTGAAGAAGAAGGACGAGTCGCATCGGATGTGTATAGACTATCGGGAGCTGAACAAGGTAACAGTGAAGACCCGTTACCCTCACTTGAGGATTGATGATCTCTTTGATCAGTTACAGGGAGCATCTTGGTTCTCCAAGATCGATTTGCGTTCAGGTTATCATCAGATGAGGGTCAGAGAGGAGGATGTGCAGAAGACCGCGTTTCGGACGCGCTATGGCCATTATGAGTTCGTGGTGATGACGTTTGGGCTCACCAATGTTCCTGCCACGTTCATGGACCTCATGAACCGCATGTGCAGACCGATGCTGGATCGGTCTATGATAGTTTTCATTGATGACATCTTGGTTTATACCAAGACGCAGGAGGAGCACGAGGGGCATCTCCGAGAGGTGTTGGAGACCCTGAGGAGAGAACGCTTATATGCTAAGTTCTCCAAGTGTGAGTTTTGGTTGCACGAGGTGCAGTTTCTTGGGCACCTTATCAATCAGGACGGGATTTCAGTAGACCCGACCAAGGTGGAGGCCGTGATGAGATGGGAGGTTCCGAAGTCTCCATCCGAGATCCGGAGTTTCCTGGGTTTAGCGGGCTATTATCGGAGATTCATCCAGGATTTCTCCAAGATAGTTATACCGTTGACCAGGCTAACAAGGAAGGTCGTGGTCTTTCGTTGGGGGCCTGAGCAGCAGGCACCGTTCGAGACACTGAGACAGAGATTGTGCGAGGCCCCAATCTTAGCCCTGCCAAAGGGCATGGAGGATTTTGTTGTGTACTGCGACGCGTCCATCTCAGGTTTCGGTGCGGTGTTGATGCAGAGAGGGCATGTCATCGCCTACGCGTCGAGGCAGTTGAAGCCTCACGAGGCAAATTACCCGACGCATGACTTCGAGATAGGGGCTGTTGTGTTCGCCCTCAAGATTTGGCGTCATTACCTCTATGGGGTTCGCTGTACCATTTACACGGACCATAAGAGTTTAAGGTACCTCATGGATCAGCCGAATCTAAACATGAGGCAGCGTCGGTGGATGGATGTGGTAAAGGAATACGATTGCGAGATCCTTTATCACCCGGGTAAGGCCAATGTGGTGGCCGATGTTCTTAGCCGCAAGGCGGCGCCGATCAGGGATATATGCATGCAGATGACAGTGGTGACTCCGCTATTGGAGCGGATTTGGGAGGCCCAACAGGAGGCCATGAAGGAGGAACATCGGAAGAGTGAGCGCATAGTGGGTCAGGTTTCCTCCTTCGACTATGACAACAGGGGATTACTGACATTACACCGTACGGTGTGGGTATCATACCTCGGAGGCGTGCGCCAGATCTTGATGGAGGAGGTGCACAAATCCCAATTCTCCATTCATCCCGGGGCGACGAAGATGTATAGGGATCTTCGTCGGGACTATTGGTGGCCCTGCATGAAGCGGGATGTGGCATGGTACGTGGAGCGGTGCTTGACCTGCAGGGAGGTCAAGGCCGAGCATCAGAGACCTCACAGCAAGATGCAGTCGTTGGATATCCCGCTGTGGAAATGGGAGGATATTACGATGGATTTTATCACCAAGCTTCCCAGGACCACGCGGGGAGTGGATTCGATATGGGTCATCGTTGATCGATTGACCAAGAGCGCCCATTTTATCCCAATACAGGAGAGCATCTCGGCCGAGAAATGGGCCTATATCTATATCAGAGAGGTGGTGGCCCGGTACGGAGTGCCAGTTTCGGTGATTTCGGATAGGGATGTGCAGTTCACATCCAGGTTTTGGAAGAAATTCCACGACGAGTTGGGTACCCGTCTGCATTTCAGCACCGCCTTTCACCCGCAACCAGATGGCCAGAGCGAGCGGATCATCCAGACTTTGGAGGACATGTTGCGGGCTTGTGTTTTAGACTTCGGAGGAAGCTGGGATACCTACCTTCTGTTGGCGGAGTTCTCGTATAATAATAGCTATCATGCGAGCATCGACCGTCCTCCTTTCGAGATGTTGTATGGGAGGAGGTGCAGGACCACGATATGCTGGGGCGACGTTGGCCAGAGAGTCATGGGGAGCACCGAAGTAGTGCTCAAGACGGCAGAAAAGATTCAGCAGGTCCGGAGCAGGCTTCAGACTGCTCAGAGTCGGCAGAAAAGTTATGCCGATAAGCATCGATCCGACCTGGAGTTCCAGGTCGGAGATATGGTTCTCCTAAAGGTGTCGCCTTGGAAAGGCGTCATTCGATTCAGGAAGCGGGGCAAGTTGGGCCCCAGGTACATTGGACCCTTCAGGGTTGTAGATCGGGTGGGCAAGGTGGTGTACCGACTGGATTTGCCACCCGAACTCAGTCAGATACACAACACTTTCGATGTTTCTCTACTGCGAAAGTGCCTCATGGACGACTCAGCAATGGTACCCTTGGAGGACATTCAGGTTGATGGCAGCCTGAATTAGATCGAGTGGCCTGTAGCGATCCTTGACCGGAAGTCGAAGGATATGAGGAACAAAAGAGTAGAACTCGTGAAGGTGCAATGGCAGCACCGGAAGGGGTCGGCGTGGACTTGGGAGTCGGTGGATGAGATGATGGAGCACTACCCCGAGCTATTTCAGGATCGAGCAGCAGACTTCGAGGACGAATTCCAAAATAAATGGGGGAGATTTGTAGCACCTGGTTCTTGGTACGTATTATGTTATTAAATCTTCAGTTATTTTTGCATTTTTAGCCTTTGACTCGGCGAGTCGAAGGACTGACTCGCCGAGTAGCAGCAGGATGAGGCGCGGAGTTTAAGTTGCGGACTCGGCGAGTCGGGTCCCGGACTTAGCGAGTAGCCGCTGTCTGGACAAAAAACCCTAATCCAGGGGTTTGCACCCTATTTAAACGACTTTATGCAGCCTCCATTCCCCCTTTATGCTCCCAAACACTTCTCATAGCGAACCCTAGCCGTTTTTGAGAAAATCCAAGGCAATCTTCATAGAACTCGACGAGTTGTTCATCAACTCGGCGAGTCGAGGACAGAACATGTTCATAGGATGAAGAGTAAATTGACGAGTTGTTCATATAACTCGGCGAGTCAGAGGCAGGACATGAGTATCAGTTGATGATGAACTCGACGAGTTGTTCATACAACTCGGCGAGTCGGATGAGGATTCAGTCGGTGTTCATTTAGAAGGAAAACTCGTCGAGTCATGGCCTAACTCGACGAGTAGAGATGGGTATGAGGTCTAATGGAAGGATAGGGACTCGGCGAGTTGGCGAGCCAACTCGGCGAGTCAGGTCAACTAGAACTTGACTTTGACTTTGACTTGGTCAAGGGGTAAAATGGTCATTTTACCCTAAGAGTAGATGTCAGTTTCTGACTAAGTGTTGTAACGACCATAAAATTTCAACCAATTTAAACTTTTCAAAAAAAACAACCCGATTTCATAAAACTATTACAAAAGGGTTTTCAATACAATTATTTCAGAGTCTTCCCAGAATCACAGCACAAAACATAATCATGAGGAGCGATACGATCACGCCTTTGCCTTGCCACGGTCTCCTGAAGAACCTGAAAAACATTAAATCACAACTGTAAGCCCGAAAGCTTAGTGAGATATCCCCAAAATACCAACCACATATACCATACACGCATAACATGCCATATCATAACAGAACACAAAACAGCCATGCACTTCGGGTCTACTGTGTGACTGGTCCGCCGTACCGGCCTTCAGTCCACCTGGTCCACCCTCCGAGTCTAACCACATACATCGAGTCTACAGTGTGATTGGTCTGCCCGCACCGGGCCTTCAATCCACCTGGTCCACTCTCTGAGTCTACAATATGACTGGTCCGCCCGCACCGGGCCTTCAGTCGGCCTGGTCCACTCTGCAAGCCTCAGCACGTCTGGTCCGCCCTCTTGAGGCCTACAACCTATCCGAACCGCTCGCTGGGCCTTCGGGATAACCAGTACGCCCTGGGTATGTTGGCCTACAGCACAAAGCAGGTCCCGCCTCAACCCAACCCCAGTCCAATCAACCATGTGCACATAAACATTCAATCATATAATATATCACATCCAATCAAACCGATCTAACAGATCACATAGCATAACATCATCGTAACCAGGATACCGACCTAACCGGTCACTAGCATAGCATCATCCTATATACCAAAATACCGACCTTAACCAGGTGTCTAAAATATACCATCCTAACTACCAGGATGCAACACAACAAAGCAATAACATAACAATGATACCCGGATCTCAATCCGATAAAGGGCCGGCCTAGGTGCTGTAGATCCTGTTGATATAGTTAGGATAACTCACCTCGCAACTGCCGACTGAACATATAAACCCAAGCTGCTCCGACCACTGATACGATCTCCACCACTGGCCAACCACCAAAACAATGAACTCAAAACAATATCCAACAATTACCAAAATGCCCCTGGAAGTCAACTGGTCAACCCTTGGTCAAAGTCAACCCCCAACTAACTCTATTCGCCGAGTCAACCCGATGACTCGCCGAGTCCCCATGCACAGAAATTCCCCAATCCGCGACTCAACTCGCCAAGTCACCCCTTGACTCACCGATTCACAGCTCAACCAGAAAAAAGGTTAGGACCTCTCGACCAGACTCGCTGAGTCCAAGAACAGACTCGCCAAGTCCAAGGCTATCTGAAACCAACTCGCCGAGTTGTTCTTCCAACTCGCCGAGTTCCTGACCATATTCATCCAACTCGCCGAGTTGTTCTTCCAACTCGTCGAGTTCCAGCCTATGTTCAAGCAACTTGCCGAGTACAACCTTGTGACTCGTCGAGTACCCCTAGATCTGAAACCATACAGAGGCTTTCCAAGCCATGCAGAAGCTCTAAACCATAGATCTACTCTTTTACAAGCCATCCATCACGTAAAGTGGCAAACTTTACGTGGGTCCAACGAGATCTAGGCATTTTAAACTCTAGGGCTAGGGTTTGGGACAAAAGAACTTCACCAACAACTCTTGAGCATAGACTTTATGGCTTTTTGGATCATTAACAACCTAGATATGAGGTAGCAACCTCAGATCTTACACCAAACTTGAGATGGACCTCATTACTACCCCAAAACCCCCACAAATGATAGATCTAGATGCACAAAATCTCAAACAGAAGATTATTACCTCAAATGAAGGCTCCCACTGATGAATGAACCAATTCTCTGCAAAGCCCCTTGCTCTACTCTTCTTGCTCTTCAATTTCCTTCCAAGATTACCTCCTCTAAGGCTCTGATCTCTCACCAAGGAAGGCTCACACGAATTTAGGGTTTCTGGGACTCAAAGGGAATGTAAAGAGGCTGGGGAAGATGTGTTATGTTCTTTATATAGGGCTCATCCTTCGAAATTAGGGTTTTCTCCATTCAGCACCAACTCGCCGAGTCCATCCATGCTACTTGCCGAGTTGGTCACTTAACACGCGACTAGAGTCGCGACCCTACTCGCCGAGTCCACTCGTGGACTCGCCGAGTTGCCCTCTCACACTTACACTTTTAGCCCTTCAACTCTAGTCTTGATATTCCGGGATGTTACAAGTGTTTTGTGGGAATTTTAGCCGGAGGATTTCCGGAGCAGCAGCAGCGGCAGTCGGAGGATTCCCGCACAGTTCAACAGCTACTACGAGGTGAGTTACCTTCCAGTAACAGTGGGTCTAAGGCCACAATGTCGGCCCACTAGTAGGAGTTGTATGATTAGATGATTGTCTCTGTGATATTCATCTAGGGTTGCTACTACCTGTATTATGTTTATGTGCTAGTATGATATGATGCTATGTGCTAGTGACAGTAGGGGAGATAGTCCCCAGATTACCGGTCGATAGGACCGAAGGGGGCAGTCATGCCCAACCATCCTAGATAGATTATGTGATACGTGACACGTGGTAGTGGTAGGGGTTAAATAGCCCCCAGTATCCGGTCGAGAGGACCGAAGGGGAGACCAGCACCCATGTATGCTAGTCAGCATCCGGTCGAGAGGACCGAAGGGGAGACCAGCACCCAGATATGCTAGTCAGTATCCGGTCGAGAGGGCCGAAGGGGTAGGTCGGGCACCCATATATGCCTGACAATATATGTATGTTATGTGATTGTCTGGTATGTGGTACGGTGGGGGGAACTCACTAAGCTTCGTGCTTAAAGTTTTCAGTTTTGGTTTCAGGTACCTCTTCAGGGAAGGGGAAGGAGCTAGCGCGGTAGCGACACATCATACACACATACATTGGTTTTCCGCATTACGAGATGTTCTGGGATTGTAATCTGACATTATTATTATTATTGTCATGTTTTGGGTTCTCAGACACGAGATATGTTTTATGAAATGATATGATCGGATGATGTTTTACTATAAATGTTTTACAAACCACTTATTTTAAATGAAATTTCTGGGAGTGAAAATTGGGTTGTTACACCCCAGGCCCCTCAACCATCGGGTTGGAATGTCAATACACAACGGGTCCTGTCATCCTCGGGATGGAATACCCTCAAGCCTACTCAACCATCAAGTTGGAATGCCATCGGTCTGTTGGCTCACACACATAGCAGTAAAGCCTCAATCACCAAGCAAACATGTGCACATATAATAGTTAATCATATAACAGTCTAGAAAAAGTCAGACAGATCTACATATCACTAAGAATAGCATTATCATATATACCAAGATTCCGATCTAACAGATCACTACAATACAATAACATGCATCAAAGGATATCGAATCCAAAGGGCCGACCTTGGTGCCTTCGACCCATAAGTATAGTGAGGAAAACTCACCTCACAAATTGAACAGAAGTTGATGAGGTCCCGACTTCAAACCTCAGCTCTCTAACTGACACCTATTCCTACCAATGACCAATTTCCATCAAAATCCCAAAGTACCCAAAATACCCTCAAGGTCAAACTTGGTCAAACTTGAGAAAAAGGTCAAGTGGTCAAACCAACTAGGCCAACTGATTCAACCCAACCGATTCAACTCGACCGAGTCATCTCAGGGTGTGTACGCAGGGCGTACTCCGGAGGTACGCTGGGCGTACACGCAACCTCGTAGTTGAACACCATCGGGGTGGTTGACCTCGTACGCGGGGCGTACCCCTGCAAGTCCCAAACTCCATTAAGAGCTTAATGGCTTAAGCTCTTACGTCCATAATTTAGATCCATTGCTAAAATCCACCTAGGAATCATAAAGTCTCTAACTTTATGACCTAGCATGTCCAATAAGTGCTTAACACAAGGTCTTATTCCACTAAGACCTTCAAAATGATGCAAGAAGCAATACTAGCCATTTGGAACCCATTTTTATGACTTAAGACCCCTCCTAGGGTCTGAAAGGACAACTCAAAGGTCAAGAATTTTCCATATTCAAGATCTAACATTTTTGGACCAAAAAGCTCCATAAAGACATCTAAATCTAAATCTATATGCTAGAGGGATAAAGTTGCAAGCTTTATACCTTAAAATGGTTGAAAATGGTTAAGGAATACTAGATCCAAGTGTTCCACTCCTTTAAGATGAGTTTGGCTTCCTTTCCTTCTTCTTCAAAAGCACCAAAACACACACATAAGCTTAGAAATGGCTCTTCAAAAGGATATTAGGGTTGAAAACATGTATGAGAAGGTGGAGGCTAATAAAGTAAAGGAAATGAGGCCATAAGAGTGCTTAAATAACAAACAAACCCTAAAAAATAGGGTTTCCTTATCTGGAAAGCACGCCCTAGTACGCTCTGCGTACACCACGTACGCATGGCATACTCCGAAGGCCCAAAATTACGACAATGCCATTAAGGCCCTCTTGCATACATTCCTTGAACTTTGGTACCAAATGCAACATAAATGAATTAAATGGTTTAATTTAGAAGTACCCCACTTCAGGATATTACAAGTACGGGTGAGATATGGCTTTTGAAATAAGTAAATATCTACCATACTTAAAAGGTTACAACGACAAAAACTACAAGGAGATTGGTTGACTTTTGGTGTAACGTCCCAAAATTCAAGACTAAAAAATTCTTTTTATAAAGTATCACTTAAGGTAAAATCATCATTTCAAAACATAAACAGAGTATTAGTTTTCAAAACACAGGTTCATTATCAGAGTAAAACATTCTCAGGCTGACTAATCTATGGTGTGTGCCATGCGATCATCCCGAGCTCCATCATCCGCTACCGGAAGTACCTGAAACCAAAACTGAAAGCCGTAAGCACGAAGCTTAGTGATTTCCCCAGATACCACATACCATACAAACCATTCATAGCCAAGAACCATACATAACCGACTTATCCATAATCAAGTAAGGTGCTATGTGCCAAACATAGTCTTGCCATTATGTCACGGGCCGCACGTGGTCTTCCTGGTCAAGCCTGGGCCGCTCCCTGGGTCTTACAGACAAGTGCCAAGGGCCACCCCCTGGTCTTACAGACATGTGCCAAGGGCCACCCCTGGTCTTTTAGGCAAGTATCACAAAGACAACTATACATACTACTCTACTTAGCTAAACAGCATACAGTGTGCCAGAAGCCACCTCCTGGTCTTTCATATATAATAGCATACAACGCGCCAGGAGCCACCTCCTGGTCTTTCATACGTATTGCCTAGGGCAAACCCCCGGGTCTTCCTATCATCCATAATAACATACCGTGTGCCAGGAGCTGCCCCCTGGTCTTTCATGCATATTGCCTAGGGCTAACCCCCGGGTCTTCCTACCGTACATAATAACATACTGTGTGCCAGGAGCCGCCCCCTGGTCTTTCATGCATATTGCCTAGGGCTAACCCCCGGGTCTTCCTACCGTACATAATAACATACTGTGTGCCAGGAGCCGCCCCCTGGTCTTTCATGCATATTGCCTAGGGCTAACCCCCGGGTCTTCCTACCGTACATAATAACATACTGTGTGCCAGGAGCCGCCCCCTAGTCTTTCATTCATATTCTAAATGGGCCGGCATTGGTGCCTTAGACCCATACAAACAGTGAGGAGACTCACCTCGTACTGCTGAACTCTGCTGATAATCCTCTGGTTGCTGACCGACAACTCTCTGAACTCCTGCTCCACTAGCTCCCCCAGCTACCAATATCAATGCAACCCTTAGTCTAACTATCTCCCGAAAGTCAACTAAGTCAACTCAAGTCAAAGTCAAAGTCCTGGTCAAAGTCAACCTTCCAGGTCAACCCTACTCGTCGAGTCACCCTACTGACTCGCCGAGTTCATAAGTCCAGAGTCCTTCCACTCGCGACTCTACTCGCCGAGTCAGTCCATGACTCGCCGAGTCTACCAATTTCCGAGTCCTGACCTGTCCAACTCACCGAGTCTCTAATCGACTCACTGATTCGAGTCTAAACTCGAAGGGTTTGGAGTTTCGCGACTTGACTCGCCGAGTCCAAGACAATCTTCATCCAACTCGCGGAGTTGTTCTTCCAACTCGTCGAGTTCATGCCCAACTTCATCCGACTCGACGAGCTGTTCATCCCACTCGTCGAGTTCCTCCTCATCTTCAAGCTACTCGCCGAGTCCACTCAAAGGACTCGCTGAGTCCATCCGGTCCTTCATACATGTAGAGGACTTTTGAGTCATGCAGGGGCGCAAATATGTAGATCTACCCTTCCCAAGCCTATTCCTCACGTAGAGTTGCAAACGTTACGTGTAGAGAAGGAGATCTAAGCGAAATACACCATAAACTAGGGTTTAAGGCCAAGGGGCTTCAACATTGACTCAAGGGCTGATACTTTATGCTTCTCTAGTCCATAACACACTTGGATCTGAAGTAGCAACTCCAGATCCGGCTTCTAACTCAAATGGGTGACAAACCATGGCTTAAAAGCCCCAAATCTCACAACCATGGAAGATCTAAAGGAGAGAGGGACGACTTATTACCTTCAATATCTCAGAAAGCCTCCACAAACTCCAGATCTATAGTCCCTTCTTGCTCCTCCAAGTTCCTTCTTCCTTCTCCAAAATTTAATGCACCTTCCAAGGCAACAAATGGCTCAATCAAAGGATATGACGGCTAGGGTTTGGTATCCAGGGCTGAAGAGGCAGTAAGGGAACCCTAGGAAGAAGATTAAGACGTTTATATAGGCTCCAAGTCCCGAATTTAGGGTTTCCACGCACAGACCAGACTCGCCGAGTCACCTTGGCGTACTCGCCGAGTCGGTCACTTACTCCTCGGCTCGTATCCCGCTCGGACTCGCCGAGTCCCTCCTTGGACTCGCCAAGTCGACCCCTAAACTTAGGGTTTTCTTTCCTTTCTTGGTCTTCAAAACTTTGGGTGTTACAACTCTCCCCCACTTAAATTAAACTTCGTCCTCGAAGTTTGCCATGGCCCACCGCCTGCGATCCGCCTTCGATACCCACCAATTATCCCAACACCAGCTGCCTACCTTCGCTGGTCTTCCACCTGGTCATTCTGACTAACGTAAACCTCGCGGTTAGACCTCGGGTCAAACCTGAACCTGAACAACTCGGAAACACAACTTACTCAACCGACAATCCTTCTGGTACTCACCGAGTACTGCACTGAACCTATAGGGGTTCACCCCTTCTTTCCTTGCGCAAGTTCCTTGCCTTCCCAAGGCAAAGCTCCATATCCAACTATTTCCTCTGACACTGTGAAGGTCCTATCCTTCACCAACTCCATCACCCCCACTATTCCCAGAACGGGTCATCACCGTCGGTAATCACTGACACTCCTCTCTGCCAGAACTTGGTGCCGAGCACCCCTTGACCAACTATCTGAATTTCACCATAGACTGCTTACCAGCACTGCTACTGGCTGGAAATTTCTGCTATTCCTTATCTGCCTTTCGGATGAACTGAGACCACCCTGGTCCCTACCAATCTACCAATATCTGGTTTACCGGCTCCCACCGGTCGCTATCCCCTACTCAACTCCTAGTCGCTCCTAGCGAATTTTGAAGAAACTTTACCAATAACCGCTCAATCCACTCCGCCACTAAATCATACACCTGACACATTCGCTCTAACGAGTAGGGACCGATGAATGCTATGGGCCACCCCGTAGTCTTACAACACTTCTACGTTGCCAGCCAACCAAAGCTACGGGCCGCCCCGCAGTCTTGATACACCAGTGCTACGGGCCATACCGTAGCCTAACCATACTCACATACGATTGCTGCGGGCCGCACCGTAGTCTTGCTAATCTAACGCTACGGGCCACACCGCAGTCTTACTAATCTAATGCTACGGGCCACACCGCAGTCTTATCTAATGCTACGGGCCACACCGCAGTCTAATCTAATGCTACAGGCCACACCGCAGTCTAAATATACTTCTCTTACTATTTAGCCACTGGTGAATGCTACGGCCATCCGGTAGTCTGACAACACCTTTCCACACCGACTAGCTGCTAGTGGATGCTACGACTAACCCATAGTTGATCATACAGCACAATCGAGTACTCCCAAGTGGTACTCATGTCCCAAATGGAACTCCCAACCGATTCCTATGTAATCCGCAACCGGAAATTTCGAGAATGAGGTCTCACAATTGGCAAGTTTTTCCCAACTTCCAATTTACACTATCCTCCAATCATACAGTCACCTGAGCCGTATTTCTTCCTAACAGGAGAGCGAAACTTAACCTAGTTTCAAAAACCCTTCTACCCCCATAACCTGATTGTTTCTCCCCCACTTAGCCTCAGCTAAGTCTTTACTGCCTGCGAAAACCCGAAGATTTCCATTCCTTCCTTCCTTACACGATAGGCATGATCACCACCATCGCCCTATCCCTGCTAGCGATCTGTCTCTAGCCCACTCCAACTACCGTATGATTACCGAATACTAGATGAACACCTCCCGCATCCCTGATGCTAAAAAAAAATCCTCTAAGCTCTGACTACTGTCCTTATAGCCCGAATAACTTGGCACAGACTCCTTGGTGATAAGCCACTTTTCTCTATGCTTCCGAAAGCCATCCCGAACGCCCAGATTAGAATCATCAAACCCTAGTGATGGTGGCTGACCACTCCCCGAACCATTTTCAACCATAACTGAGATGATATTGGACACTTCGAACCCGAAGTGAAAGATGACCTACACTAGCTACTAATAGCTCCTGGTATGCAATTGGCATATGACAATTCCAAAACACGATACAAATACAAGCAAAGAGACAAATCATACATAAAATCGCCTGAGTCCAGGGTAACAACTTCCCTAATTCACATAGGAATGAAAATAGCCATAGATACGTACCTGCAACATTCCTTACTGTAATCCAGATCTTCCGCATCCGTCACTGCAAGGCACTACCCTCTCGCCCATCTGTAAACCTCATAGTCGTTCGGGCGAGCGCACTCCCTGCTCCTCCCCTCATCGTCGGGCAGTCGGTCCTCTTGTGGCCCACCTAATTGCAGTGAAAACATAATGGGCTTGCCCCCCGTGGGCAGTCCCTGCTGACGTGACCATCACTGCCACACTTGTAGCAGCCGGAACCCCTGGAACGACACACTCCCTCGTGCGGTTTCCCGCACGTGCTGCACTGACTTCGGCCCTGCCGACCCACTCATCGCTCATCTGAAGTCTTGGGTCTCTTCCCGGGACCCTCCAAAGTGAATGTCTGATCTGACTTCCTCTTCGCAATGTGCTCCAGATCGATCTCCCTTTTCCTAGCTCTGGCAATCATAGAGTCCAGGGTTGGGCATGCCGAGAAGCTGACATGCTCCCGAATCTCCGCTCTCAACATGTCATGATAGCGGGTCCTCTGCATCTCATCATCCCCTGCATACTGAGGAACTAATAGGGCCCTCTCCCGAAACTTGGCGGTAATCTCCGCCACCGACTCTGTCGTCTGTCTCATGTCTAGGAATTCTCTGGCCAGCTGCTGAAGCTCCACTGCCGGCGCAAACTCTGCCCTAAACCTGGTCACGAAGTCTGACCAGGTCATAGCCTCGATGACTGAGGCTCCCAATCAGTCTCCAACTAACTCCCACCAATCTCTAGCTCTGTCTCTCAAACATGCCGCCGCAAAGCGGACCTTCGACCCATCCGGGCAGAAGCTCGTCAACTGCGCAGACTCAATGTCTGCGATCCATTTCCTGGCAGCAATAGGGTTCTTCGCCCCGTGAAAATCCGGCGCACCACACCCTCTGAAGTTCTTGAAGGACAGCGTGCGCGTACTTGCCTGGCCAGACGCCAAATCACTCCTGAAAGCTCGGAGGCGATCCTCCATCAGCTCAATGATCCCCTCCTTGATCGACCCGAAAATGACCGGGGTAAAAGTCCTGGTCAAAGTCAACCTTCCAGGTCAACCCTACTCGTCGATTCACCCTACTGACTCGCCGAGTTCATAAGTCCAGAGTCCTTCCACTCGTGACTCTACTCGCCGAGTCAGTCCATGACTCGCCGAGTCTACCGATTTCCGAGTCCTGACCTGTCCAACTCACCGAGTCTCTAATCGACACACTGATTCGAGTCTAAACTCGAAGGGTTTGGAGTTTCACGACTTGACTCACCGAGTCCAAGAACAGACTCGCCGAGTCCAATACAATCTTCATCCAACTCGCCGAGTTGTTCTTCCAACTCGTTGAGTTCATGCCCAACTTCATCTGACTCGACGAGCTGTTCATCCCACTCGTCGAGTTCCTCCTCATCTTCAAGCTACTCGCCGAGTCCACTCAAAGGACTCGCTGAGTCCATCCGGTCCTTCATACATGCAGAGGACTTTTGAGTCATGCAGGGGCGCAAATCTGTAGATCTACCCTTCCCAAGCCTATTCCTCACGTAAAGTTGCAAACTTTACGTGTAGAGAAGGAGATCTAAGCGAAATACACCATAAACTAGGGTTTAAGGCCAAGGGGCTTCAACATTAACTCAAGGGCTGATACTTTATGCTTCTCTAGTCCATAACACACTTGGATCTGAAGTAGCAACTCCAGATCCGGCTTCTAACTCAAATGGGTGACAAACCATGGCTTAAAAGCCCCAAATCTCACAACCATGGAAGATCTAAAGGAGAGAGGGACGACTACTACCTTCAATATCTCAGAAAGGCTCCACAAACTCCATATCTATAGTCCCTTCTTGCTCCACCAAGTTCCTTCTTCCTTCTCCAAGATTTAATGCACCTTCCAAGGCAACAAATGGCTCAATCAAAGGATACGGCGGTTAGGGTTTGGTATCCAGGGCTGAAGAGGCAGTAAGGGAACCCTAGGAAGAAGATTAAGACGTTTATATAGGCTCCAAGTCCCGAATTTAGGGTTTTCCACGCACAGACCAGACTCGCCGAGTCACCTTGGCCTACTCGCCGAGTCGGTCACTTACTCCTCGGCCCGGATCCCGCTCGGACTCGCCGAGTCCCTCCTTGGACTCGCCGAGTCGACCCCTAAACTGAGGGTTTTCTTTCCTTTCTTGGTCTTCAAAACTTTGGGTGTTACATTTGGAATAAATCACCATCTAGGCAGTCGTAGTACTACTTAAAATAGTAATTATGAGGCAAGTAACGCCTAAAACGGACGCCATATGAGAGAGTTATTATTTATATAAAATAATAACGGTAATAAAAGCTTGTCGAAAAATGAAAGTCAAAACTAGAAAAAACGACCAAAAGGAAAGTTGAAGAGAATAATGAGTCCTACATGGATATATAAGAGTTGTTTAGAATGAAGTTCATATGCGAGAATTACAAAATTTCAAAGTTCATTTTTCACCGTCATGCAGCTTGTGCTCACCTGACAGAAGATACATCTGGATACGAGATGACATGGCACTCTGAGATGTTGACACATGGAAAAAATCTACGGATCACGTACATTTGTGCTGAGCGCACTCCAAAACTTACTATAAATAGCAAGCTTCGACAAATCAATTTCCTCACCCTTTTCATATGTTCTCTTTATGTCTCGATTTGTGTGTCACTACGCCAAACACCTCTCGAAGTGCTAACTTGTGGTTTCTACCCTACAACAATGATTTCATAACTCAAAGGTGAGTTCACGGCACCATTTTCCTAATCTTTTCGTGGAGGGTGGATACATGTCTAAAATGCAACCTTACATAGTTATTACTAATTGTAGTTACATAATTATGCTCATAACATTAGGATGATATTATGTCCGGTAGATACTCTTCCCAAAATTTTTAGCTAGTATTATGCCTAGTTGTTATAATAAACCATAATGATAGATAAGATCATACCTAGTTGTCACGTTGGCCAGTCGCCAAGAAATGCTGAAACGCGTTATTATAGTCACCCTTTGGATAAGCTTAGTAGCTAGTGTTACTCTACTCAAATACTCGGATGCGAAACAAAGTAGTTATATATATATATATATATATACACACACACACACACATCAGATAAATAATATATATAATAAGTAAGCCTGGATAAATTCAGCTAGCTCCCAACTTATAATCGTTAAATCTTAAGTGATCGGGAGATATATGTATAGATCTATACGAGATTGACACTCCCACCTTTCGTTGCTAGCTACAACCTAATGACAAGTCGAAGCAGGCATAACTTTCTATGCACATTTGCGACGTCCGATGCAACGTCGTGGTTTTTGAGATCAATAGTCATAACTCGATTATAGGAACTCATCGTAACTTTGTTACACAAAACTAACTATCTTAGACTACCACTAGGAACCAACCTAAGAAAGTAGTGATAGTACACGGAAACTTGAGGAAGCAAGTTTAGGATAAACAAGATAAACCAAAATACCCACACAACACTTTAAAACCATAAACCTATAGACTCTCCAACATTATGTTGACCTCTCAAACCACATGTATTCTCAAGAGAATGAACCCGTCTGAAGGAGGAGATAACCCCGATGATGCATCCCAGAGTCTATGTGCTTTACATTTGTACTTTGCTTTTGTGACCTACTTGTACCTTGAATGATTGTGTAATATATTTTATTTAATAAATAAATAGCAACATTATTTAGTATACCCAGTGTATTACTCAATATATATCTTTTGCCTGAATCCCGTCATCCTAACGTTGCACGGCCTGGCGCTTCCACTGGCGGCTAGGAGTGTGACAAATTGGTATCAGAGCTTCAGATTATAGCGAACTAGTAACTCCTTAGGAAATAAAACTATAATATAGGGCTATAATCTTATTAGTTTTAACCCCTTCAAGACTAAGAAGTTAATAAGTATTAATAGTAATTACCCTACTTCTTGACTACTTATGGGAGAGGTGACTAGTTTGAACTATCGCTTGGGTTGCTGGATTTCAAAATGGCTATACGCTAAAATGGTACTAACCTCCGATAATTCTCACCTGGTTGATCCTTACCTGACAGTCTTAGAGTACAAAACCCTAAAAGTTATTTGATCTTCACATCTCTCATAAACATCTTTTATATTTGATGTCTTACGCAGGTTTGTCGAGAGCATGGCAGGCGATGGATCATGGAGGGCAACTTCCTTATTGGAGGAGGAGTGTGCGGTACTTGTGGACTCAAACCATGTCTATACCCCAAAGACAAAGGACAGTGATGACACAGATCCTTATTATACTCCGGCAGAGCACCCATTTGAGCCATCCCTTTCACCAGACTATACATCGGCGGGGCTAGAGCTTCTCAGTTCCAAGTACGAGCCCGAGGAGGACACTGCTACCTCACCACCTCACCCTACTCCTTCACACATATATTAGAGGATGTACCCATGTACTCGGGTGAAGCAGACCCCGAGGAAGACTACAGTTTCTCCCTCTCGGAAGATAGCGGTGTCCCCACCTGCATCACCACAGCCAACAAAGAATCCATGTGGAGACGCCACTTGGATGCCTCAAATATGATCCTGGAGGAAGGAAGAGGATATTTTCTCACGATTCGAGGTGGGGGAGTCATCTATTACACCTCCCTTGCCCTAGATACTCCTATTGAGCAGGCTATCTCACTTCTGGTACCACATACCGCCCCACACTCAGATAGCCCTAAAGTGTTGGACTATGATCTCTTCTTATTGAGGATGACCTTGATCCTACTCACGGAGCGGGTGCAATACTTGGAGGAGGAGAGGGACATGGTGGAAATGTAGACCCTTCTCATCTAAGATCAGTTGCAAGAGGTAAGGGATGAGGCCCAGTTCCATTGTCAGGTGCTTGAGGAGGTGATCAACCACATGGACCAATTGGAGCCCCAGATGGATAGGATGGAGTCACGACTTGCTGTTTTTGATGCTTAGTTAGAGTTTGTGTTTAGGTAGTTAGCTCAGTTAATGGCTTTCTTGATATTGTATTTGTTGGATAAGGTGTCTAAGTCCATAACTATTTCGGGCTTGTACTTGACCCGACCCGGCATGGTCCATTTGGGTTGCATGACACCATGCAATTGGATAGACTAAATGAGAGAAATAACACTTGGAGATTATTAATATATTATAAGTTCTAATATATTAATAATATTATTTGATTAGTTGATCAAAGAATTAATTTAGAATTAATTAAGTGATCAAAGGATAACTAATTAAATATATGGGTTGATTATGTAAATCATTCATATCTTGTATAGTGGGCTAAGAGGCTCCATGGATTATCAAGTTGGGTTCTACCCATAGGATGCTCCATGGATGCTCCATGGGAGTTACAAACCCATGGGTCATGGAAATGAAGAGTCATGACACATTAGGGTTTACATGGTGTAACCCTAGATGTGCCAACACTATATAAGAGTCCCATTCTCCACAAAAGTGGCGACACACATAGAGACAAAAGAAACTAGAGGGCTTGGCCGATTTTGAGAAGTGTGTGTTATCTCAAGAGTCTTTCCAAGAGCATTTGGTGTTGTGTGAAGCATTTGAGGCATCACACTTGGGGTGCTAGGCTCACAAGGTTTCAAGGAACTCAAGCAACAACAAGGTAAGTTATTCTATCTATGATTCAAGTTAAAATTGTTCCCCATGTATGCTAGATAGGAATATAACCTTGGAATTCAACTTTGCATGATAATTAGACAAACATAGATCCAAGGTTATTAGGGTTGCATGTACACTTAGGAAGTGTTAGAATGCTCAAAACCCATCAGTGGTATCAGAGCCTAGGCTTGTTTGTTTGTTATTTGTGCTTAAAAGTTGAAGAAAGTCGAAAATCTTGCTGTCTGACTGATGGACTCGGCGAGTCCATGGGGAGGACTCGTCGAGTTCATGTGTATCTTCAACCTACTCGGCGAGTAGGTTTATGCACTCGGCGAGTAGGGTCGACAGAGTGCAGAATTTCGACTTGAGTTGCTGGAAATGGATTAGAATCATTACCCTAAAATGTTTTGGTACTTGAAAACTTATTTTAGAAGGTGTAATGTCTTTTCTAACTCATTTACAACAACAAGTTATCAAAATTACAAAGATTAAATGTGATTTTGATTCTTGAAAGTGTTCATATTCATATTCTTGTTCTTATGATGTTTAGATGATCATAGGAATTATTTGTAACCTATGTGGTAGATTAATTCATGATCATAATGTGTTTTAATGGAGTCCATAACTTGTCCTCAAGTTATGGAAAACCAAAAGTCTCTTGGATTAAAAACCATTAAAAGAACACAAGAGTTAGGAAAAATGAAAAAGTCCTCATTTTATTACTCTATTAAACTCATAAGTTACAAGAAATGAAAAGTTTTGAAAGTTTACAAAACTTGCCCTCAAGTTTTGGAACAAGTAAAGTTAAGTTAAAACTTTAGTTCCAACCCCTAGAATTTTAAAAGTTAAAATTCAACCCTTATACTTATATTATTATGATTTAATAATTATATATATATGTATAAGAACAAATTCGTCTTACCGCTAGTACGCCTCATTCACGAAGCCGGTCTATAAGGTGGGTATAAGGTTGTTGCCTATAAAATGGTGACTTAATGGGTGTCCACTCTCACCCACCGCTTGCTTGATCGGTGGAGGGTCGTTAGCCGAACGGGTAAGACAAGGACTTATTAATTCTCATTCAAAGTATGATGAATATTATAAAGTAACTAAATGTTTTATTAAATTCCCAATCTTAGTTACTTTAGGAAAAATGTGAATAAGGTGCTATTCCATGAAATTACACTTTACACTTTGATTAAGTCGTTGGTGGAGCGTGTGTGGTTAACCGGCACACTAACTTGGACTTAACAAGGTAGGTAAAGGGTGACTTAGGGTTTATTATAGTATCGATGGAGCGTGTGTGGTTAACCGGCACATCGATTGAGTGATAAACTTTAAGGGTACCAAGTGATTTGCATGGTTACTTCACACCTCGTTTTGTGATCCTCGGTATCCCAGTCACAAAACTTGGAGGGCACACTCGAGATTGAAACATGCCTTTGAAAAGTTCATTGAATCTCAAAGAATCTAGGAATTTCTAAGAACCATTCAAAAAACCTAATACTAAAATATTGCGGTTTTCGTGGTGGAAATTGGTGAATCGTCATTCACCTACCTTTCAAATATGATATAGCTTAGATTACGGCATACCTCTTCTAAGTTATATTATATTGTGATTGGATCCTAGCCTTAATATTACATTTGGGTGTTTTATTAAGGACTCTCTTATCTAAACTAATCTTGTCCTCTTTCCTTCAGACGTCTTTCAACAATGCTTCTGGCTCTAATCCTAATGGCTCCTTTACCCTTATGAACTTGTGTGGGAAAGTCACCTTTGATGGATCCAACTTCAATGAGTGGATCAGAAACATCAGGATGATTACCCGCTACGAGGACAAAGAATATGTCCTTGACAAGGAGCTTAAGGAGATTGATGAGTCCACTGCAACTCCTCAGGAGATCGCTGAATTTCGGGCACATGAAAGGGATGCTACGAAAGTGGCTTGCATCATGATGGCCACGATGACAGCGGAACTCCAAAAGTCTTATGAGGATTTCTACCCTTATGACATGCACCAAGATTTGATGGAAAGATACCATCAAAGTGCAAGACAAGAGAGGTATGAAATCATCTGCTCCATGATAACAACCATGATGAAGGACGGGGAATCCGTCACGACCCACATGCAGAAAATGCAAAGGTATGTGGATCGTTTGCTGAAGCTTAATGTGAACTTCCCGGAGGATCTTGCAATAGATATTATTTTGCATTCCTTACCATCGTGCTATGATCAATTCCGCATGACATATCACATGAACAAGGAAGAAGTCACCCTCAGCAAACTTCAGGGACTTCTTAAGACCGCAGAAACAGGTCTTAAGGGGAAGTCGGTTGCTATCACTCCTACTCAAAACTCTACTCCGGTTTTGGCAATCGGGAAAAGTTGAGGGAGGAAGAGAAAGAGCTCTTCTAAGGGTACCAAGGCTCGGACCCTTGATGGCTCTTCTTCAAGTGGAACCAAGAAAGGTTTCATTACTCCTTCTTCTGACCCAAAAGAGGCTGAATGCTTCTATTGCCATGAAAAAGCTCATTGGAAGCGGAACTGCCCAAAATACCAGCAAGATGTGAAGGATGGGAAAGTTAAACCCAACCATGCAGGTATTTACACTATCATTTCTAATAACTCACCCCATTCTAATTCTTGGGTCCTTGATACCGGTTGTGGTATTCACATTTGTTGTGACTTGCAGGGACTAAGAAGAAGTGAGGATGTGGAGCAAGGAAGTATAAACTTGATCATAGGGAATAGGAAAGCTATACCTGTTACCAAGATTGGAGTTTATACTTTATCGCTAAGTAGTGGGTTTAGTTTAGATCTGAATAAGTGTTGTTATTCGCCAGGAATGGCAAGAAATATTATTTCCTTTCATGCTTTGTACAAACAAGGGTTTACCTTTTCATTTAATAATGAAGTTGGTTCTATTGATGCTTTCTTTAATAATGTTCTTTATTTTAAAGCATTACCTTGTGATGGTGTGTATGAAGCTGTATCTGTTGTTGATAACTTAGGAAATAATGTTTTGTGTATTGATTCTACTAATAATAACTTGGATAAAGCATCCTTATGGCATTGTCATCTTGGACATATAAGCAAGAAACGCATAGGCCAACTCCAAAAGGATGGAGTCTTGGAGTCGTTTGACCTAAAGTCAGATGATAGTTGCGAATCATGCTTACTTGGAAAAATGACAAAGTCACCCTTCACAGGTTCGTGTGAGAGGGGTGAAGGTTTGTTGGACCTTATACACACGGATGTGTGTGGACCATTCAAACATGCCACAAGGGATGCTAATCGTTATTATTTGACTTTTACTGATGATTATAGTAGATATGGATATGTCTACTTGATCAAGCATAAGTCAGAGACTTTCGAGAGGTTTAAGGAATTTAAACAGGAAGTCGAGAATCAATTGGGCAGGAACATTAAGATGCTTCGATCCGATCGTGGTGGTGAGTATCTTAGTTCAGAGTTCCTCGACTATCTAAGGGAATGTGGGATAGTCTCACAATTGACACCTCCCAGGACACCACAGTTGAATGGTGTGGCTGAGAGGCGTAATCGAACCTTGCTAGATATGGTTCGTTCCATGATGAGTCGAGCTACGCTACCAATCTCATTCTGGGGGTATGCCTTAGAGACTGCCGCCCATATTCTTAATCTAGTCCCTACAAAGAAAGTTGCCAAAACTCCTCACGAGATGTGGACTGGTAAAGTACCTAAACTAGACCACATCAAGATTTGGGGTTGCGAGGCTTTCGTGAGACGCGAGACTCATGATAAGCTCGAACCTCGAAGCGAGAGGTGTATTTTCATCGGTTACCCACAGCGATCCTTTGGTTACCTCTTCTACAGACCTAGTGACAATGTGGTCTTTGTAGCAAGAAGAGGAGTCTTTCGAGAGAGAGAATTTATAAGCCAAGGAGACAGTGGGAGACAAATTGATCTTGAAGAAATTCGAGAATCAAGCGGTGAAGGAATTTCAAACTCTAGCCCTCAACCTGAGGAGGAAACTCCTGTTGAGCCAATTGACAAATCTGTACCTCTGAGACGTTCCACGAGAGTTAGGAGTGCACCTGAGCATTACTATGGATTCCATATTACTGCAGAAGGTGAGACACTTATTAGTGATGAGACACTAGTAAGTCAAGATGACCCTAACAGCTACGAGGAAGCCATGGCAGGCCCCGAGTCTGCTAAATGGAAAGAGGCTATGGATAGCGAGATACAATCCATGTATGACAATCAAGTTTGGAACTTGGTTGAAAATGTACCAGGTCGTAAGACAGTAGGGTGCAAATGGGTCTTCAAGAAGAAGACCGACATGGATGGTAAAGTACACACTTATAAGGCTAGACTGGTTGCAAAGGGCTTCTCTCAAATTCCTGGAGTGGATTATGATGAGACCTTTTCTCCGGTAGCCAAGATTAAGTCTATTCGGGTTCTGTTAGCCATAGCTGCATTTCATGACTATGAAATATGGCAGATGGATGTCAAAACCGCTTTCCTTAATGGAAAGTTGGCTGAAGATGTTTACATGAGTCAGCCAGAGGGTTTTGTCAGCAACGAGTACCCTAATAGAGTGTGTAAGCTTGAGAAATCCATTTATGGATTGAAGCAAGCACCTCGCAGATGGAATCTTTGCTTTGATGAAAAGGTCAAGGAATTTGGCTTTTCTAGGAGTGAAGATGAATCTTGTGTGTATGTCAAGGCTAGTGGGAGTATAGTTAGCTTTTTGGTATTGTATGTGGATGACATACTACTCATAGGAAACGACATTCCAACCCTGCAGGAAGTAAAGTCCTGGCTTGGGAAGTGTTTCGCTATGAAGGACCTTGGTGAAGCTGCCTATATTCTAGGGATAAGAATCTTGAGAGATCGGAGTAAAAGACTAATTGGACTTAGTCAGAGTACCTACTTGGATAAGGTGCTGAAGAGATTTAGCATGCAGGACTCCAAGAAAGGAGAGTTACCCATCCAGAGTAACACCAGATTGAGTAAGACACAAAGCCCTAGCACTGAGGCTGAGATAGCAGAAATGAGTCGAACACCTTACGCTTCGGCTGTAGGATCGATCATGTATGCTATGACGTGTACTCAACCCGATGTAGCTTTTGCCTTGAGCATGGTTAGCAGGTATCAGGCGAACCCTGGCAAGGCACACTGGACTGCGGTAAAGAATATCCTCAAGTACCTACGGAGGACTAAGGACTGGGTCCTTACCCTCGGTGGGAGTGATGACTTGAGAGTTGTAGGGTATAGTGATGCTAACTTCCAGACTGATAGGGATAATTTCCGCTCTCAGTCGGGCTGGGTCTTTACCCTAAACGGAGGAGCAATTTCTTGGAAGAGTTCCAAGCAAGAGACAGTGGCAGATTCTACTTGTGAATCAGAGTATATTGCAGCTAGTGAAGCAGCAAAGGAGGCGATATGGCTGAAGAACTTCATTGGAGACCTTGGAGTTGTACCAGCTATTAAAGAGCCAATGGAAATTTTCTGTGATAGTGAAAGTGTTGTTGCCTTAGCCAAGGAACCAAGGGATCATGGGAGATCCAGACACATCGACAGAAAATACCATTTCATAAGACATCGGATCGAAGAAGGACACCTCGTGGCAAAGAGGGTATCATCAGATGAGAATCCAGCAGATCCCCTCACACAGGGATTGACTCGGGTTAAGCATCTTCAGCATGCTCGGAGCATAGGGCTGAAGGATGATATTAGATTTAGTAGTTAGATAATCTCGAAATTTGTAAAGTGTAATTGACATTAGATGATGAATAAAACATGTTTTATTTATGAGTAAAGTGTTGCTATCTCTTGTCAATCGTTTACTATATTTCTTTTGCATGTTTTGACTTCCAAAATAATTTTGTTTGGTATAACATATTATTCAAACCTCCACAGTCGGTCATATGTTGGAAGTAGATATGAATCAAGACTGTCATGTTTGGTTGTAGAGGTCTTGGACAAGGCTACAACAATCATGAGTGCTCATAAGTTCTGAGCATTGGATTCAACCCACGCTCACTGGAATCACTTCATGGAATTTTATCTCGAGTGATCGTGAGACGATAATATCATATAAGTCTTCAAACCTAGAGATATGATTTGTTACTTACAAGTTGGTTATGCATTGACTGTACGAAACCGCATTGGTAACTCGATGTTATAAAACGTACTTTTGTGTGTAATTCAATGAGTGGTAGAACAAACATATGAGTCGAAGTTTATCTGTTCCTTCTTGGATTAGAAGCTGATATCTGGGCCCCTCGATGATTTTGTTTTGACCCATGTACCGGGCCCGGTCAGAACTAAGTTGATGTGTTCAATTAAGTTCTATGTCAAACAAATCGGAAATCGGGAAACAAATGCTGGACAATAAGCAAGACGTGTTCCATGTATTTGTCCGGCTGATATCTAGAACAGAGGATTATATGATCACTTATCTTAAATGGCGCATCATCATCTTCTCAGTTCCGAGAGACCTTGAAAGAGCTACGATTGCCGGTCGGTTCCTGAAGTACTAGAGATATAGTTATTAGACTTATCCAAGTGGGAGACTGTTGGATAAGGTGTCTAAGTCCATAACTATTTCAGGCTTGTACTTAACCCGACCCGGCATGGTCCATTTGGGTTGCATGACACCATGCAATTGGATAGACTAAATGAGAGAAATAACACTTGGAGATTATTAATATATTATAAGTTCTAATATATTAATAATATTATTTGATTAGTTGATCAAAGAATTAATTTAGAATTAATTAAGTGATCAAAGGATAACTAATTAAATATATGGGTTGATTATGTAAATCATTCATATCTTGTATAGTGGGCTAAGAGGCTCCATGGATTATCAAGTTGGGTTCTACCCATAGGATGCTCCATGGATGCTCCATGGGAGTTACAAACCCATGGGTCATGGAAATGAAGAGTCATGACACATTAGGGTTTACATGGTGTAACCCTAGATGTGCCAACACTATATAAGAGTCCCATTCTCCACAAAATTGGCGACACACATAGAGACAAAAGAAACTAGAGGGCTTGGCCGATTTTGAGAAGTGTGTGTTATCTCAAGAGTCTTTCCAAGAGCATTTGGTGTTGTGTGAAGCATTTGAGGCATCACACTTGGGGTGCTAGGCTCACAAGGTTTCAAGGAACTCAAGCAACAACAAGGTAAGTTATTCTATCTATGATTCAAGTTAAAATTGTTCCCCATGTATGCTAGATAGGAATATAACCTTGGAATTCAACTTTGCATGATAATTAGACAAACATAGATCCAAGGTTATTAGGGTTGCATGTACACTTAGGAAGTGTTAGAATGCTCAAAACCCATCAATATTGTGGATTCTAGTTTTCTTTTGTTTTGCCCTAGCATGACGGCTAGGAGTGATACTGATACTTTTTATTTATGGGTTAGAATACGAGGAAAAGCTCATAAACACATGTTTTGTAACCCCAAATCTTTTCCTATTCTAACCGCCCCTTGTTTTGGTGACTTCTGCTTGTTATATGATGCATATTAAACTTACCTGATTGCATGAAATCTATGTTGTTGTTGTTGGGTCTAATAGTATTGTGTCAAATGTATGCATATTATAGTTTATTTTATTCCATTTTAGGCCTCTCCATTCTTGGCTTAGCTATCTAATCCAGCCTATATATATATATATATATATATATATATATATATATATATATTGCATGCATGTATCATTAGGGTTAACATTTTTGGTAGCCCTACCTAGATCTCACAGAGAAGTTCGTTCATTGTGAACTCTTATAGAGCTATTTTAATCAAAGCATTCGACACTCTTTTGATCTTTGTTTTCTTGTCATTTAATTGACGTTATTTATTATAGAATCTATAGATTTTAATTGTTGTTCTCATAATGTTTAGAATGAAGTTCATATGCGAGAATTACAAAATTTCAAAGTTCATTTTTCACCGTCATGCAGCTTGTGCTCACCTGACAGAAGATACATCTGGATACGAGATGACATGGCACTCTGAGATGTTGACACATGGAAAAAATCTACGGATCACGTACATTTGTGTTGAGCGCACTCCAAAACTTACTATAAATAGCAAGCTTCGACAAATCAATTTCCTCACCCTTTTCATATGTTCTCTTTATGTCTCGATTTGTGTGTCACTACGCCAAACACCTCTCGAAGTGCTAACTTGTGGTTTCTACCCTACAACAATGATTTCATAACTCAAAGGTGAGTTCACGGCACCATTTTCCTAATCTTTTCGTGGAGGGTGGATACATGTCTAAAATGCAACCTTACATAGTTATTACTAATTGTAGTTACATAATTATGTTCATAACATTAGGATGATATTATGTCCGGTAGATACTCTTCCCAAAATTTTTGGCTAGTATTATGCCTAGTTGTTATAATAAACCATAATGATAGATAAGATCATACCTAGTTGTCACGTTGGCCAGTCGCCAAGAAATGCTGAAACGCGTTATTATAGTCACCCTTTGGATAAGCTTAGTAGCTAGTGTTACTCTACTCAAATACTCGGATGCGAAACAAAGTAGTTATATATATATATATATATATATATATATATACACACACACACACACACACACACATCAGATAAATAATATATATAATAAGTAAGCCTGGATAAATTCAGCTAGCTCCCAACTTATAATCGTTAAATCTTAAGTGATCGGGAGATATATGTATAGATCTATACGAGATTGACACTCCCACCTTTCGTTGCTAGCTACAACCTAATGACAAGTCGAAGCAGGCATAACTTTCTATGCACATTTGCGACGTCCGATGCAACGTCGTGGTTTTTGAGATCAATAGTCATAACTCGATTATAGGAACTCATCGTAACTTTGTTACACAAAACTAACTATCTTAGACTACCACTAGGAACCAACCTAAGAAAGTAGTGATAGTACACGGAAACTTGAGGAAGCAAGTTTAGGATAAACAAGATAAACCAAAATACCCACACAACACTTTAAAACCATAAACCTATAGACTCTCCAACATTATGTTGACCTCTCAAACCACATGTATTCTCAAGAGAATGAACCCGTCTGAAGGAGGAGATAACCCCGATGATGCATCCCAGAGTCTATGTGCTTTACATTTGTACTTTGCTTTTGTGACCTACTTGTACCTTGAATGATTGTGTAATATATTTTATTTAATAAATAAATAGCAACATTATTTAGTATACCCAGTGTATTACTCAATATATATCTTTTGCCTGAATCCCGTCATCCTAACGTTGCACGGCCTGGCGCTTCCACTGGCGGCTAGGAGTGTGACAAATTGGTATCAGAGCTTCAGATTATAGCGAACTAGTAACTCCTTAGGAAATAAAACTATAATATAGGGCTATAATCTTATTAGTTTTAACCCCTTCAAGACTAAGAAGTTAATAAGTATTAATAGTAATTACCCTACTTCTTGACTACTTATGGGAGAGGTGACTAGTTTGAACTATCGCTTGGGTTGCTGGATTTCAAAATGGCTATACGCTAAAATGGTACTAACCTCCGATAATTCTCACCTGGTTGATCCTTACCTGACAGTCTTAGAGTACAAAACCCTAAAAGTTATTTGATCTTCACATCTCTCATAAACATCTTTTATATTTGATGTCTTACGCAGGTTTGTCGAGAGCATGGCAGGCGATGGATCATGGAGGGCAACTTCCTTATTGGAGGAGGAGTGTGCGGTACTTGTGGACTCAAACCATGTCTATACCCCAAAGACAAAGGACAGTGATGACACAGATCCTTATTATACTCCGGCAGAGCACCCATTTGAGCCATCCCTTTCACCAGACTATACATCGGCGGGGCTAGAGCTTCTCAGTTCCAAGTACGAGCCCGAGGAGGACACTGCTACCTCACCACCTCACCCTACTCCTTCACACATATATTAGAGGATGTACCCATGTACTCGGGTGAAGCAGACCCCGAGGAAGACTACAGTTTCTCCCTCTCGGAAGATAGCGGTGTCCCCACCTGCATCACCACAGCCAACAAAGAATCCATGTGGAGACGCCACTTGGATGCCTCAAATATGATCCTGGAGGAAGGAAGAGGATATTTTCTCACGATTCGAGGTGGGGGAGTCATCTATTACACCTCCCTTGCCCTAGATACTCCTATTGAGCAGGCTATCTCACTTCTGGTACCACATACCGCCCCACACTCAGATAGCCCTAAAGTGTTGGACTATGATCTCTTCTTATTGAGGATGACCTTGATCCTACTCACGGAGCGGGTGCAATACTTGGAGGAGGAGAGGGACATGGTGGAAATGTAGACCCTTCTCATCTAAGATCAGTTGCAAGAGGTAAGGGATGAGGCCCAGTTCCATTGTCAGGTGCTTGAGGAGGTGATCAACCACATGGACCAATTGGAGCCCCAGATGGATAGGATGGAGTCACGACTTGCTGTTTTTGATGCTTAGTTAGAGTTTGTGTTTAGGTAGTTAGCTCAGTTAATGGCTTTCTTGATATTGTATTTGTTGGATAAGGTGTCTAAGTCCATAACTATTTCGGGCTTGTACTTGACCCGACCCGGCATGGTCCATTTGGGTTGCATGACACCATGCAATTGGATAGACTAAATGAGAGAAATAACACTTGGAGATTATTAATATATTATAAGTTCTAATATATTAATAATATTATTTGATTAGTTGATCAAAGAATTAATTTAGAATTAATTAAATGATCAAAGGATAACTAATTAAATATATGGGTTGATTATGTAAATCATTCATATCTTGTATAGTGGGCTAAGAGGCTCCATGGATTATCAAGTTGGGTTCTACCCATAGGATGCTCCATGGATGCTCCATGGGAGTTACAAACCCATGGGTCATGGAAATGAAGAGTCATGACACATTAGGGTTTACATGGTGTAACCCTAGATGTGCCAACACTATATAAGAGTCCCATTCTCCACAAAAGTGGCGACACACATAGAGACAAAAGAAACTAGAGGGCTTGGCCGATTTTGAGAAGTGTGTGTTATCTCAAGAGTCTTTCCAAGAGCATTTGGTGTTGTGTGAAGCATTTGAGGCATCACACTTGGGGTGCTAGGCTCACAAGGTTTCAAGGAACTCAAGCAACAACAAGGTAAGTTATTCTATCTATGATTCAAGTTAAAATTGTTCCCCATGTATGCTAGATAGGAATATAACCTTGGAATTCAACTTTGCATGATAATTAGACAAACATAGATCCAAGGTTATTAGGGTTGCATGTACACTTAGGAAGTGTTAGAATGCTCAAAACCCATCAATATTGTGGATTCTAGTTTTCTTTTGTTTTGCCCTAGCATGACGGCTAGGAGTGATACTGATACTTTTTATTTATGGGTTAGAATACGAGGAAAAGCTCATAAACACATGTTTTGTAACCCCAAATCTTTTCCTATTCTAACCGCCCCTTGTTTTGGTGACTTCTGCTTGTTATATGATGCATATTAAACTTACCTGATTGCATGAAATCTATGTTGTTGTTGTTGGGTCTAATAGTATTGTGTCAAATGTATGCAAATTATAGTTTATTTTATTCCATTTTAGGCCTCTCCATTCTTGGCTTAGCTATCTAATCCAGCCTATATATATATATATATATATATATATATATATATATATATATATATATATATATATATATATTGCATGCATGTATCATTAGGGTTAACATTTTTGGTAGCCCTACCTAGATCTCACAGAGAAGTTCGTTCATTGTGAACTCTTATAGAGCTATTTTAATCAAAGCATTCGACACTCTTTTGATCTTTGTTTTCTTGTCATTTAATTGACGTTATTTATTATAGAATCTATAGATCTTAATTGTTGTTCTCATAATTGGTATCGAAGCAGGAGATAGTGTAATTAATTCGCTATTTTTCTGTCGAGTATAAGGTTTTATTAAGGTTTTACGTTTATCTTAGATCTGTTCTTGTTATCTCAATCGTCTCAATCGATTGTAGATTCCAGATCTAGATTCTTGGGTTTTCCCTTGAACTCGATTCAAGTTTTATACATCTGGTTATATATTTGTTTTAGTGAATAATTGATAATATGGCTAACGAAGATCCTCACTCTCTGTCATTCAATCTCTCAAGCAGTATTGGATCCACGACAAGGATTCCAATTCTCTTTCCAGACGATTATGAAGTTTGGGGACTCCACTTTGAAGATTAAATTTTTGGAATAGAAGAACATGGTTCCACTATATGGCATGCAATTACGCAAGAGACGTACACGCATACGGATACCAAAAAGGAAATCAAAACTCTGGCTGACTACAATACATTTATTGTTGGACAATCTGTTCCACAAGATGAGAAGAATAAACTGATGAGTAATATAAAAGCAATGAGAATCATTCAATTTGCTCTTCCTCCAGACACTTTTTGTCTTGTGAGTGCATGTGATACTACTAAAGGTATTTGGGATAGGTTGAAGGACTTATATTCAAGTGATGCTGATTTGGAACATTCCGTGCAAACATTGCTCTTATCGGAGTTTGGAGCGTTTGTAAAAAAAACGTGATAAGAAGCTAGATTAGACGTTCAATTGATTCAATCATTTGTTAAGCAGGATGCTCAAGAACAATCTTAAGCGTGAAGTAATTAAACAAAAATCCACGTTTATGAATGGACTTAGATCCGAATGCAAGGCTGTTGTTTCCACTAATAAGGCACACAAACAATTTAAAAGCTATTTGTTGGCCAAACTTGTAGGCATTCTGAGATCTCATGAAGATGAAGTCTCTAAGGAAGTGAAGCTTGTTTCTAGCGTTCGATCCCTAGCATTGGTTGCGAAAAGAAAGAAGTCAGCAAAAGAAGATGCCGAATAAGACCTTTCAGAAAGTGAAATCTCAAAAGAACATAGGGATCTTTTTGGTGTCCAATCCCAAGAAGTTCTATAAGAAGAATTTCTCCTGTTATAGAAACAAGTTCAGGCAGGATAATTCTAGTTCAGAAAAGCCTAGAGATGAGCTTTTTAAGAATTTTGGGAATGACGATGAGAAAAAGGAAAAGAAGTTGTTGGGTGATTCAGGTTATGTTTGTAATTATTGTCATGGAAAGAATCACTTTGCGAAGGAGTGAATGTTAAGGAAGCTAGATGAGAAGAGTGAAAAAGAAAAAGGTGAAGCCTATTATGTTTAGGAGATAGAGGAGCTTAGGAAAAAGAATACATCAAATGCGATGCCGACGTTGATCGTACAGGAAGGCAGTGATGATGATGATGGACGAGTCGACGTGTGGTCTACAGAATCGAAGGATGATGAGGTCAGGAAACCCACACATGGCGGGTGCTTTGTGTCAAAGTCAGAATTGCAGGGTTATGAAGGTAAGTGCTTAATGGTTTAGAACAGAGTTTCAAAACAAAGAAGGTATGCTACTGACGGTGGTCAAGCTTCCAAAAGTTGTTTTGCTGCGAAGATAGTTTCGGAGCAAGGGAAAGAATTCGAGAAAGTGGTTGATAAGGTACATTCTATACTCAAAACTCTTAACATTCTTGTGTCTCGTTATGACTCTGAACTAGACGATTTAAATTATATTATTTCTAATTTTAGTGATAGTTTAAAAAGAACTCGTCTTAGTAATTCTAGTCTAAATGATCAAATCAAGAGGGTAACAATTAAGAGTGAAGAGAGAAGATGAAGAATAAAGGCATTAGAAGTAGAGCTCACTAGATCAAAAGATGATATTATTTACCTTAAAATTTCTTTCTTTTCAGAAAGCATTTTTTGAAAGTAACAATTCCATTCAGTTCGGTTTCGGAAAACTTTCCGACCATTGCACTTTTAAAACAGCGGAATATTTTTTGTTTGATTGCAAAACGTTTATATAATAATATTACTCAGTTGCATTTGGATTGTGAAATAGGGAAAGGTTTGCATAAAATGATTTTACCCTTTCTTGAATTGAAAGAGGATGAAATCGATGCTGATTTTATATATGTGAATCGACTGTTTCTTCAGATGAGTTTCTGATTCATATAGGGTTGGACTTGAGAAAATCAAGGAGTACATTCAGTCCAAAGATCACAAAAATATGATGAAATAAATGTTAAATGAAAAAGATAAAGAAAAAATCAAATTTAGTGCTATGCAAAAATATGACGCATTATGCAAGAAATTATATTCAGAAAATACCTTTGATTCCGAAAACATTTCTGAATTTGATGAAAGTGATATGAGTGAAATTTCTGTAGAGGATGAAATTGATTTTTCTATTTTTGTGCAAAATGTTAATGAACCTAAGAAGAATTTGATTTTTGAAAACTCAATCGAATTCGTTCGAATTGTTGAAAACAAATGTTCTAATGTTTTGAAAGAAAAAGTAACTGTTTTTCCAAAAGTCCAAACTGTACCAAATCAGGTTTTTGTTAATAAAGGACTGAACAAAAATGATACATCTAAACTAACGTCCCTGGTTGCTGATGATAATGTGAATGGATGCGATGAATTATTCTGGTCGAAGCCAATAGATAATGCCAATGATACAAACAGTCTTTTAGAAATGACATATTGGAAAACAAAAGGAAAATAAGTTTCAGAACCATTGAATCGTCTGGACCTTTGTTACGATAAGGCAGGGCCTAGTGGCACAAAAGATGTTTCAAGTGAGACCTCTTCAGAATAGCACAAAACGTTAGTCATAAAAGAAAAACTAAAATCTAACATTCATAAGTCTGCTAAAAGAACTTATTCCTAAGAAAACACAGTTGAATGCTAGATATAGGAAGAATTTAAAAGAAGAAAGCGTTTTTGCAAAAATAAGAACTCAAATCAAAGTTCTTTCAATTCAAAATGATCTTCTAATCAGAACGATCTTCTAATCAAAAAGTTTATTCCTCTCAAATTCCAAAACCAAAGTCAAAATTTTCTCCAAAATCATAAGTTTCGAAACAAATTGAAAAGCCAAAATCAAAGTGTTCTCCAAAAACACAGTTTTCTAATCCTCTCAACAAATCAAAAGATTTTAAGGGTAAAGTAAAGTTGTTTCGGAACCATATATTACTCTCAAGGAATACGAAGCAAATTTGAAAAAAGAGGAAAATGCATTTTCAAAAAGAATGGCGCCAAAAATCAAAGAATATATTCAATGAAAATTCAATTTTGTTGAAATTAATCTTTGTGATAACAAAGTGGAAGTTTTCAAAATCGAAAAAAGGAAGAATCATGTTTTGAAAAGAAAATCATTTTGGGTTGAGAAAACTAAGATATTTCCTATTCTAAAGAAATCCTCACAAGGACCCAAGATCGTTTGGGTTCCTAAATCTCACTAAATTTTGCAGGTTATGCGTGATGAACAGTACGATTCAGAATGGTATATTGATAGCGGCTGTTCTCGTCACATGACCGGGAGAATTGAAGAATTACGAGAGTTTAGATCTTTAAAAGGCTATGAAATGATTATGAATGGCGATTTCTCGATTAGGAAGGTAGCATATGTCGAGGGTCTGCAACACAATCTGATAAGTGTTTTGCAATTGGTTGTAGATACAGGAGTGAAGGTATCGTTTGATGAAGAAGGTTTGGAAATACTTGAAAAGAAATCTAAGGCAATGATTTTGAAGTCCAAAAGGAAGGGAGATATGTATCCTCTGAATTTGAATCCAATCAAAGGGAAGCCACCTATTTGTTTGCTTACGAAAGCATATTCGGATGATAGTTGGCTATGGCACAGAAGGCTATCCCATCTGAAATTCAAGGATATAAAGAAATACCCAACTAACAAAGAAACAGGCAGGGAACACTTTGCTAACCGGACCATAGATTATTCACGAAACAACCGAGAATATCATGAAAAGTAAGGAACGATTAAGAATGGATCGTGATCGTCAAAATAAATACACCGACCTTCGACAAAAACCACTTGAATTTCTAGTTGGGATAGAGTCATGCTAAGAGTATCTCCTTGGATAAGAGTTATAAGATTTGGCAAGAGGGGAAAACTCAACCCGTAATACATAGGACCCTTCAAGATCCTTGCCAAAATAGGCCCAATAGCCTACCAACTCGTTCTACTCCAAATGTCTCTCTGAAGAAACGCTAGTTGTATGATGGAACTCTAAGCAAGGACTCGAAGAAATCCATATCGAAACAAAACTCAACTTCGTCGAGGAACCAGTCAAAATCATGGATCGCAAAGTCTAGAGGCTTAAGCGTATCCGTATTCCCATAGTCAAGGTACGATGGAACTTTAAGCAAGGACCAAAATACACATGAGAACATGAAGATCAAATGAGGAGCAAGTATCCCTGTTTAATTGAAAACTCCCCATCTACACGTTAAATTTCGGGACGAAATTTCTTTTAACGAGGGGAGGATGTGACAACCCAGAGAATACGTCACCAGTCGCCATTAATATTAAGCGATAGGGCGTAAAAAATGTAATAATGAAAACCTTGTAACCACACGATATATTTTAATATATTTGAATTTCCATCCTTAATTACGTCAACCATTTGGCTAAAAAATAAGTGCACAAAAATTTGCGTCACCTTGAGAGTAGGTTAGCAGATTTAGACTCTTTAATTCACCACGATTGTAAAAATATAAATATCGTAAGAATCCGACATAGTACGGGTGAGATATGTCATTTATAGTAAATAAATATATATCGTACTTAAAAAGTTACAATGACGAAAACTACAAGGAGATTGGTTGAATTTTGGAAAAAGTCACAAAATAGGCAATCATAGTACTACTTAAAGTAGGAATTATGAGGCAAGCAACGCCTAAAACGAAAGTCATATGACAGAGTTATTATTTTTATAAAATCATAACGGTAATGAAAATTTGTCGAAAAACGAAAGTCAAAACTAGACAGAACAACCAAAAGGAAAGTTGTAGAGAATTTCAAAGTTCATATGCAAGAGTTACAGAATTTCAAAGTTGAATTTTCAACATCACGAACGCTCACGCGCGATGTGCCGAACACACCTAACAGACGATTCGTCTGGATATGTGATGACTTGGCACTCTGAGATGTTGACACATGCAAGCAATTTAAGGTCACGCATATTTGCACGACGTGCACTTCAAAACTTGCTATAAACAGCAAGCTTCGTCATATCAATTTCCTCACCCTTCTCACACGTTCTCTCGTTGTCTCAATTCGCGTGCCACTGCCCTGAACACCTCTCTAAGTGCTATCTCAGTAACTTGTGGTTTGTACCCTACAACAACGATTGCATAACTTACAGGTGAGTTCACAGCCCCATTTTCCAAATCTTTTTTTGGGGGAGGGGGGGGGGGAATACATGTTTAAAATGCAACTTCACATGGTTATTACTAATTGTAGTTAGATAATTATGCTCATAACATTAGGATGCTATTATGTCGGAAGATACTCTCCCAAACCTTTTAGCTAATATTATGCCTAGTTGTTATACTTAGGTATGAGTAAATGGTGGAACGGTTAAAGAGGCCAGGAACATATAAACACTCATAGATTTAGTTAGGGGATGATGTTGGAACAGTTAGAGAGGTCGGGAGCCTACATGCCACCATATTCCAAGATACACATTGCATTTGTAGATCGTGAGTTATTGTTTGTATGCATGTATATGTATTGTGGTATTTGGTATTTTGGATAACTCACTAAGCCTCATGGTTACACAGTTGAATAAAAATGTTTTTTAGGTACTTCAATGATTTGTGAGTAGGGCACGGTTCGACTGTACACGCGTATTCACAACATGTTTCCGAAAAATGTAATCATACTCTGTTATATTTTAATAAATAAAATGAAAATTTTGCCTTGAAAATCGGGACGTAACATTTATTAACTAGAATTGTCACCTTCCCATTATCGAATGAAAATTTATATTCATGTTTATGCAATGCATAAAACAAAATTTTGGTTTATAAACATCTCCGAAGAGTAATAGCAAACAACTAGTTTAATCCTAACCTCTACTACTAAGCACAAAATCGAAATCCCCAATCATTGAGACATGTGACATTCATCCATTCCAATGATTGGATTTAGTTCTTGATGTGTAAGGTTCCTTCTTTACCTTAGATCCTACAATGCCATCCAAATGTGATTAGCATATCATGCATCAAGGAACCGCAAATTGAATGTATTTGGAGCTTGATTAGAGTCAAACATTTGACTTTACCATCTCCAAGTACTTAGGGAAACTTCATTTCCTATGATCCTTGTCATTGTATTGATTACAACTTGCCTCTTTTGAATCATTGTTGCATGAAATTTAGGACACACCAATTCCATTCTTTTATAATGGGAAGTTCCGGCTGAAATTGTTCATTTTCATTTAGGATTCGAACGTTTCCTCTTCTTTCTATCAATATTCAGAAAGCCAATAACTGGAACTAGATAAGAAATCTAATTCCTTTCTAGTTTCCTAGTTTGGAGAAGGTTTAAGAAATCCATAAATATTTTTCTCCATACTATTAATATGATAAATCAAGTCGAAACTATCATAAGAACTAATGAAATATCCAAGCACAAGGTCTATTGAAAGATTTTTGTGAATGGTAACATTGAGATTCTCGAGTTTGTTTGTGTAGCTTTCATTGATTACATAGAAAACTCTTTTCTTCAATTCAAATTCAGTTAGGAAGTTTTGACGATTTTCAAATCACTCTTGCCTTGTCTTTTAGTAAAACATTTCACTCAATTGCAAATTCATTTAGTATGTTCACATGTTTATACAAAATCATTTTGGAACATCGAGGACGTAGACATAGATACACAAGAGACCATTTTGACAAATCTACATAATTATGGGAATAACAACTTCTTCAAATTTGACGCATTATTGATTTGACAAATCTACATAATTGATATTATAACTTTATATGTATATTTAGGGTGTATTTTGAATCCTTTTACAAATACAAGGTTTAAATTTAATTATCTTAATTAACCTTTAATTAATTAATCTCTTAAACCATTTTGATTTAATATTTATCCTTTAATTAAATAATTAATTAATTTTGTATTAAATCTTTTAAAAGATAATTCTATTATCTAATTATCTTATAATTGGATAATTACCTTTTAATTATCCTTAATTTTCAAATTTGAATTTTTTAATTATCTAGTTTTAATATTCAGATTTTAACCATTTAACATAATATTAAATAACTAATAATTATCCAATAATTTGAAAAAGGCAAGTAAATCCCAAAATTAATTCCAAGATGTCACCATGATGTGGTAGAAGACTAATCACGTCGTGGTCTTAACAAATTTTCGATTTCCAGATTTAGTTTTCCAGTTTCATCTTTATGCACTTATAACTGAAATGACTAAGCTCTGATACCAATGATGAGTTTTTAAGTTTAAAAAATAATATACTAGAATTTCACATAAATACTTATGGGTACATGCAACATAAATTGATCTATGACATTTTCATTATTATAGCAACATACTTTATGAAACGGAACTTATAACCTAATGAAATCAAAGATATTAGATTAGAATACATACCTTTAACATAATCAAATATGTTAAATACATTGATCTTAAAAACCCATGGAAAATAAGCACCAATAATGTGAACACCTCTAATGGATCACAACAAAAAAACCCTAGAATACTTGAAATCAACAAGGAGAGAAGAGACAATGATGAAAATCAGATTTCATTATTCCATTAAGGTTATATACAGAAAATGCAAGGCCAAGGGGTCCTATTTATAGTTTAGGTAACTTGCAAATGAATTCAGATTTGAATAACTAAATATTAGATTTAATCCACAGTTCAAATCATTTCCTTATCAGCTATGAGGATAATTCTAGAACCCTTCTAGACTTCCCATAAAAGCTTCCATCATATGGATCATTTTAGAATTGCATATTTTTGTTAACAATTGAACAATTATAATTCAACCCTTGCAACTTTAATTACTTCCAATTAATCTTGAATTAATTTTAGATTAATTATGATTAATAACTAATTAATTCCGACTATTTCTAATTAATTATTAACTACTTTTAATCAATATATTAATCATATAATATATTAACAAAACATTTTATCTCTCTCTCAAATTCAGTTCTAACTATTTATAGCTTCTGAGGGCAACCTAAAAAGGATTTTACTTTTATTCCATAAAGTTATATCAATTTAGTCATGACCTTGACCAATTTAGTTATGACCTTGGACACTTATTCCAACAATTATGTATATATGTTGACTATGTTAGTTACTATGCTTGAAAATCTTATCTCTATTTATTATCATGTCTTTTAGAACCGAGTAATCCCGATAGGGGTACGATAGTAACCAAGAAATAAAAGACCTATAAATCAAATGTAGAGTTTGTATTTTGATGTAGAAGTATTGTAATTTCCGACCTGGTCCTTGACTGCTTGTTTGTTTAATTGTATTAGAATAACTAATGATATGCTACCAAGTTAATAAAAACGTACACTTGAATGTTATGTGATATAAACATGAAAAAATGGTGTATTTTATGTATATTTATCAAGTGTTACAAACCATGGTCAAAAAAATTTTGTAATTAATAAAACGCTTGTATGGGTTGATGCATAATGGACGACATGAAGTATGAATTCATTTAAGAAGATCGCCATGATATATGATAAGTTGGTTTATATGAATGATGAAATAGGAGATAGCTTATACTATAGTCGCGTATGCATTATATCAAAGGATAAGGGGATCATAACTAATGTTGTAAAAGTCACAGTGGAAAATGTTAACGATTTCACGTACATAAATCATGGGTTAGATTCCTAAGTTTAATCAAGATGAGTTGAAATTCATAATGATCATTTTTAAGGAGAATAATATGGATATTGAGACAATATTCATGATAAATGAAGAAGATTTGAATGATTGGATTCCATACACTTGTCAACATGTGTTGGAGTATATAATTACTACTACATAAATAGGTGTAAGATATAATAAACAACATATGTGTGAAGATTTCAGAAATGCTAAAAAGGATACAATAAATTTTGAGGTTGTTGACACTAGGGATAAAATTACAAGAGTTTGCTCCTGAACGAGATGTTGTTGGGCTATTACAACCCATATAGAACTTTTGGTAGAGTTGTTAGAGTTTCTTTTCATTACATTGTTGATAGAACTAATTGATATGTGGTAGGTAATGTTCATGTAGTTGTTGTTGGGTAAGAGGAGGAGGTGGTCTGAATGGTGTTGAGATGGTTATGGTGGATGCACCAGTGATGTTCTTATAGGTTATCAATGCTTCTATCCAGATTGATGGTATTTATAATGGAGGTGAGGGTTATTATGGGGACACTCCTATACACCTTATGACTTTTACCCCTATAAGTCTATCAATGCTTCTGTCCATATTGAAGCTATTCAAAATGGAGGTGAGAGTTATTATGGGGATACTTCTATACACCTTATGACTTTTACCCCCTTAATTCCCCCTTCAAATGTGGCTATTCTCTAGTGCATGAATATGTTTTGAAAAAAAGATAGGCACCATGCAATAACAATGTTTTGAGTCGTGATGGGAACAAAGATAAGTCATCAAGATCTTTCAAGTCAACATCATCTCTACTCAAGTGTAATGGAATTTTTACGAGTGTGGACTTATCTAACACTATTAACATATGTAGATTCATGGGATACTGTGTAAAGGGGTGCGAAGGAGATATGATGTAATTGTTAAATAGAATAAAAGGATTGGGAACTATCAAATGAATTAATTAACAATTAATATTCAAGGAGGTGTGATCGCAAAAATAGTAAGTAGATAAAGGGTCTGTGTCAACAACATATGATAATATGTCTAATATGGAGAAATCCATGATAACAACTTATTAAAAAAATCTATTTTTTAATCACACTTGTTCGAATGCTAAAGGTAATTCATGTGATATACTTTTCATGTAGTATCTATCTAATTTTGTAGAAACTCATGTTATATGTAATGAAATTTATACTACAACCGAAGGGATATGTATTTCTTATATTTCACCTATTTTAATCATTACAATTTATACATGACAACCATTGGTTAAGATATAGACTTTAGGGTCCACTTTACGTTGATTGATTCATGGTCGTGATGGTGATTTTTTAGTCCTTGGTTGATTTAATGAAGTCTAAGAATAGTATAAAAGAAAAGGATTGCTTTTTATCGATCTTTGACTAATGTTTATTTTGGATGTTGATCATGTTGATATCCCTCTAGCATATTACTTGTCTACTTGGGTGAATAAATGAGGCTCTAAAATGAATAAGCTCGACCGATGTTTGATTTTCAATGGTAACATTGATGCCTTTTCTAATGTTACGGGGGACGTTTGAATAAAAATAGTCAGATCATCTTCTGGTTCTTATTCAAGAGGTAAATTCAAATGACATGCCTACTCTTTTTCATTTAGTTCATTCATGGTTTTCTATTGATTCCTTTAAAAGAGTGATCACGAATTATTGGACTCAATATTGGGAAGTTTCGGAAAACCATATGATTAATTTAAGAAGAAACTCCAATATCTTAGATGTAACTTAAGCAGTCGGTATGCTGAGGTGAAAAAGGTAAAAAAAAAATGAAAAATCATCTTAAAAAAACTATTGAAGACATTGGTAAAAATAGACAAAAGTGTGGTTTTAAGGGTGGATTTAGATGTTTGCATAAATTTCTTGAAATAAGTGGAGATATTCATCATCTTGAAAGTGTGGATTTGTCTCAAAATGCTAAAGTTAATTAGAGGGAAGCCCCAAGACCGAATGGTTTCTTCTTGAAATTATTGCAAAAACAATATATATTGGTTGCGATATTTTCTCATTGTTTGAAGCGTTTTTTTCTTGAATGAATAAAACAATAGTGGTCGAAGTCGGTGTTATGAGTAAGATGAAGAAACTAACGCTCAAACTGCGCTAGTTGGTTTAATGTTAAGTGAAATTATGTCGATAAAACAGATGAAACTATATTGAATCTAAGATCGGCCTCTACTAGATCTTATACATAACGATCATAATTGAGGAAAGGAACTGAAGATAACACATAAGATATTTAGAGAGTAAGTAAGACTCTAAGTATTTTTCAACATTGAAAATAAAAGCTACAAAAATGCAGGGTTGTTTTAGTAGGAATTAATTATTTAGTTATTTATATTTTTAACTTATCAAAATCAATTAATATAATAATTTGGGAAAATATAATATTTTGAAAGTTTATGAAACATATGACATGCGTATTTTAAACTTAGATATATAAGAATGACAACCTTGTTACGACTTCACTCCAGTCACTAGCCCTGCTTTTGGCATCCCCCTCCTTGCGGTTAAGGTAACGACTTCGGACATGTCCAACTCCCATCGTGTGACGGGCGGTGTGTACACGGCTTGGGAACGGATTCACCGTCGTATGACTGACCAACGATGACTAGTGATTCTGGCTTCATGCAGGCGAGTCGCAACCTGCACTCTGAATTGATGATAAGTTTTTGGAGTTAGCTCATCCTCGCGGGATCGCGTCCCTTTGTCCCGGCCATTGTAGCACATGTGTCACCCATGACATAAGGGCATAATGGGCATGATGACTTGACGTTATCCTCACATTCCTCCAGACTTATTACCGACAGTCTGTTCAGGGTTCCAAACTCAATAATGACAACTAAAGACGATAGTTGCGTTCGTTGCAGGACTTAGCCCAACACCTTATGGCATGAGCTAACGACAGTTATGCAACACCTTTGTCCGGGTATAATAATCAATTGATAAAAATAAAGATTTCAAATAATTATAAAATATTTAAAATATAAAAAAATTGACATATATAATATTTTAAAATTTTATAAAAAATAAACATGATACTTGAAAATTAAGTCAAACGAATATTATCTGTTGATATTTAAAAAGTATATCATCTTTTAATAGTGGTGAACAAGCGCAAAGCTTTTTCTAGTTTTGATTTTTTTTAATATCATAAATTTTTATTTATCGTTTTCAAAGGATGATATAAAGTCGGTAGTAATATGGAATTCAATGAATAAAAGGAGGTATGGGCAAGAAAATATCTATAAACCAATAGCTTGATTTGTGTGGTCCTTGTTATTTATACAATAAATAAATGAAAAAGAAAGTCATCTTTAAATAATGGTTTTCAAAATATAATTTTTTTATGGGTTTTAGTTTCCAAGTGTCAAAACAGAACTTAATCTTAAAACTATTGAATTAATTATGTGTGAAAAAACCCAAAACATAGAGATAAGGAGATAATATAAATATTTTGAAACAACTTTTAACAAATCCTTTCCTAAAGTTAGCTTATTTAAATAATATGAATTAGTACAATCAAATGTATGAGACTAGTATTTTCATTGGACTTGGACATTCCCTAGGCTTAGAAATAACATAATTTCCCTCTTTAAACTCTATTAATATTTAACCCTTATTAAGAACCTAGTAATTTGAGGAGTAAAGTTCCACACACAAAGTTTAAAGTTCAAACTTCAAACCTTGATACACTAAAAAAATGAAAATATTCCACAATTGACTTTCCATTTCCATGTAGGTCATTCACATGGTATGAGCTTATTATTTTATTTTTTTATCAATATTCATAGTGATATCTAGATGAAGCAATTAGAAATCTATTTTGACTTGCTTTTAAATTACATAAAGGGTTTGCACAAGTAAGAGTGAATTTTGAAGATTCGACTATTGTTTAGCCTCTTCAATGTGTTTCTTCTCTAAGTTACTTAAACTATTTGGTCACAAAATATTTCATATAAACTTTATGCGTTCATTCATAGCTCAACGGGCTTATTAAATTTGAGAATATTTTCTCCATTCCGTTATTGGATTGGGAGTTGTATATATAATTTAAATTAATAATCATTACAATTCTTTGTATATTTGGAGAGGGGTAAAGATGTAAAATAGTTGGAATTAAAAGAAAAAGAAAGGTCAAATCAGTCATTTTCAGAGGAGGAGGAGTCACCAGCCTTCCCACCTCTCGCCTTGGATTCTTGTAAGTTGTAGGGATTATTCGGTTTCTCCGTTTTAAGCCAACCCATCTTCATGTTATGTGTCCAGTATGAATGAAATGATAAAGAGGTCGGAAAAATTGGATTATCGGTTTGAAGATAAATATAATATTAATTCTAATATGAAATATTTAACGCAATTTAAAATTTACGTGTAAATAGTTTACAACTGTTTACGACAAGCTTTTATATTATAAAAACAATCAATAAGTTTTCATGTATTATTTTCATTATCATAAAATAAATAACGTGTTTCACCTGCAATCTTAACATCGTATCACAAACTCATAATCATAAATTTATTTAATAAACAAATAAACAATTAACACCCATCTAAATTAAATATATCTAGAACTTAAATAAATAAATTGTTAATCACATCAAAAATATTCTGGGAAAAAGAGAAAACAATTTACCAAATTCTAAAGTTTAGTGTTGGACGATGTATAATGAAAATCCAATTGTGATTTACGAGTTTTGGTCATTAACAACGTTTGTTTTGTTTAATTTCAACCTCTAAATCAATCAAAGCATCAACCATTTATCCAAAAATTCTCTAAACCATTTAGAGAGCTGAGAAAGACCCAAATTGTCCATAATTTCGTAAAACATATATGTTCTTTTTCCCACAAATCTTGATTCATTTAATTTCAACTCCATTTTATTCTATCTTAAATATACTAAAAATTACTTATTATGTTAAAATTAAATACATGATTCTTATAGTATGTCGAAGATTCTGAACATATTAAAAATTATTTTCTTTAATCATAATATATACTTGTCTATTTTACCATTTTAAAATATATATATGTGGTTATTTTTGTTGGTTCCATGGTCCTAAGACGAATGTCGTTTTCTATAATTATGCCCAAATTGAAAACAAAAATAAGAGATTCAATTAAGTTTGGTAGTTGCAATCAAAGTATGAAAACCACAACTTATGAATTTATAGCTTGGGGCAAAAGTCTAAAAGTAGATACAATTTTATGGACCTGATTGCAAATTATCAAAAGGTTGAAACTGGAAGCGACTCATTGATTGGAAGATAACGTGATCATAATGTGCATCTGTTACATGGGGTTTAAGATGTCAGAGTATATAATCGTTTCTCTAATCGAAAAACCCTCCAAAAAACCTTGAAAGAATTATGAGAAATCGATAAAGAACAACGGCTATGGGGGCAGGTCTGAGTTAGCGAAGATCACGTTGGAATTCACTGTGTTTTGAGGTAAAATTTGAAACCAAACTTCGATTAATTGATATATTAAAGTTTATGTGTGTGAATCTCGTTACATAGTTGAGTTCCCGTGTTCGATTCAACCAAAAAATCCATGGATTGATACGTTTAGAGGGTAGTGAATCCTTGGTTTTGAATGAAGGATTTAATCTTCTGATTTTGGGATGATTTCATGGAACTGGAAGAGAGAAATTTGGTTAAGGGAAGAGGTGTTTAATATAATATTTATATGTTTATCTTACATGATCTGAAAGCCCAGATCATAGCTTCAAAATTGGCGTAGTTGCAGAAAAATCGGGTATTGGGGGTGAGATCCATACCCGGTTTTAAGTCGGGTGTTGGACTAGATCAGATCCAGTTGCAGAATGGGTTAAAGACTGCTTGGGGATTGGAAAAATGAAACCAATTGATGGTTACACTTTTATTAGTGGCATTTTTTTTTCATCAAACATATTCAGAATTTTAGGTTACAGGCTTACAGCCCCCCGGGGGATTTTAGTATTGCTAACTTGTTGCCATTTTAGAAAAGGGATAATTACGAAAAAAAATCTTACATATATTTTAAAAAATTCGGTTTAATCATCAGGTTTTAATAAATTATTGAAAACATCAATTTTTGGTAAAACATATTATTGCGACAATTGTTACATATTAAACTAATATATATATATATATATATATATATATATATATATATATATATATATATATATATATAAAGAGAGAGAGAGAGCTAGGTTCAAATGTTTCTAACAATTATTGTGTTCCTCAATGCACCAACGAGAATTCAAAAAATAATAAATAATTAAATAAATCATTTAAGGGTATTTTGGACATTTTATACTTTTAATTAAGGGATCATTTAATCGAATTCCTGCAATTAACAAAATAAAATAAATATATTTGACATAGTCTTTCTCTCTCTCTCTCTCTCTCTCTCTCTTATATCCTCTCTTATATTATTCTTTTTCACCTACAGGTAGATCGACAAAAGGACTCACGTCGCATGTCTTCTTATTCTCTCTACCGGTTATCATTGTTATCGATCTAAGGAGGCTGAACATGGAGGATTTTCAACCAAAGAACGCTAGGGTTTATCAATCATCGATTTTCAGTTTGCAGCTGCAATTAGGGTTTATCAATCATCGATTTTCACCATCATCATCATCGATCTCCATCTTTAGCCTCCTATTACCATTGCCAACCGCCTTATCATCATATTCAAACGTAATTGATGTTGGTGATCTTTTTTATTAGCGATTCAATGTATAAGAAAACCTAACTGGGGATGAATACAATCATACACGCATAATTAGAGGTGGCAAAAATTGACACGACACGAAACCCGACACGAACCCGACACGAAATAAACGGGTTTGGGTACGATATTTCAACCCGTTTAAATAAACGGGTTGACTCGACACGACACGAAAATTAAATGGGTAAGGTTAGGGTTGAGAATTTCAACTCGAATATAACTCGAAAATGATCCGTTTATTTATATGCAAGTTTTTTGAATTATTTAAATAAACTAGAAAGATACAAAACCAAAAGCATAAGTAAAAGAAAACCTTCGAATTGAATTGTTTTGTAATGTTGAAATGCCTTAGTCGTCTAGATCAAGATTTCATTTCAGTTTTTCCATTCTCTCCCAGATTACCCACTCTCTTTCACCACTCTCACATCCTCATGACCTTATCATCTGCCTCCCCAACTCCCACTCTTTTAATTTTGTCATCTAAACTTGCTATGACTTCATCTATTCTGCCTCAAAACAATTAGTTTTTCATTTCCGCCTACCAAACTCCTACTCTTTCAACATGCTCAATCTTTTAACCTCACATGACACGACATATTTCAAGGTATAGCCCTAACCCGAAACCCGACACGAACTCGACACGAAAATAAACGGGTTGACATGACACGACACGTTAATTAAATGGGCCGGGTTAGGGTCAATCACTTTCAACCCGTTTAGTGTTTCGACACGACACGAACCCGATCCGACACGATTGCCACCTCTACGCATAATAGGTAATTAATGAATTTCATTCATATTTTTTTTGCCCGTTACATCTCTATTATTCATCTTCCTACACCAGCATCACCTTCATCACCATTTTCTGCCACTATTCTATTTGATCAGGTAAACATATTCTTAAAACATCATACACTCATCCTCTCTACTTCTAATCAGAGATAATCATATTCTTATATCATTTTTAGCGAAATTTTGATATGTAATTAGGTAATGATGTTCAAGGCATCTTTATTTTTAATTTCATTTGATGTTGGTGTATTTTGTACAAAGCGTGATGGTTTGTGTTTATCCTAAAGGTGTTTGACGAAATGTCTAGTAGAAAAGATGTGGGTGGATTTCATTTTTTGTCACAATATTTTTGGTTTAAAAAAGATGTAATGGCATAGAAATCTTGATATAAATGGTTGGTTAATATTTTTTCTTAGGAAATACATTCATTATTCCTTTTTTATTTCGTGATGCATCTTTAGTGGTAATACATAAATGCAATATAAAATAGCAAATTCAAAAGGTTTTTAAATGACACCATGAATACCTTATGCTTGAAGATCTTTTCATGCTTAGAATATTTTGATGTCTTTCTAACACCTTCCAGGTTAGTGATAATTTTTATATAACTAAAATAGAGAAGAAGATGATTAAAACATTGATATTTCATCCCAACTTGTGAGATATACTCGAATTGTTCCTAGACCTTCACACACAAATATACCCATCTAGGTAATTTTATTTATTTTATTAATTTATGTTGCAACTTGGTTATAGATGATAAGTTTTCATGGTTTCATTACATATACTAATAAAAAGAAACTATTATACAATGTATTCTAAGAGAATACTATTTTTTTTAGGAAAATTAAATACACAATATAGTAGATTCTATAAGAATACATTATGCTTTGTATAATGTATTATGTTAAAATACACTCGGTTAGAATTTAAAATGATAATTACACTTAAGGTTTAATGATTATTTAAGAACGTTTCTTAAAAATTTTATAATATATTTTGGTTGCACAATAGTAATGGGTAATTGGATGATGCTATAAATGGTAATTGCATATATATTCTATCAAAATTAAATGGTAACTACACTTTATATTTGATGATTTTTTTAGAATCTATGTTTACCTGTTAATTTTTTTTTAAATAGATGTTTCTCTTGGATTGCCTATTATTATTATTATTATTATTATTTTATTATTATTATTTTTTTTGTAATAGATATTTCTCTTGGATTGCCTATTATTCTTTTTCTATGTATACTGTTATATTCTATATATTCTACCAGAATATATAAAGTGATAGTTAATTGCAAGTAACATGTTTTTAACCATTATTAGTTTTTGTTGTATTTGTGATAGGAATAGCTGAAAGAATACGTTGAAGACCTAATATGAATAACATGAAGAATGATTAAAGTTTGATCATACTCACAATTTTAGAACGTTGTTATTTTTTTTAAAATTTTATTCATTTTGTTGATATTCTTTTAAAATGTATATAATTGTATTAAAATGTATAAAACTTTTAATCTGTAAGAATATGTATGAATTTGTATTGAAGTTCGGATGTATAATAATATCTCGGATTCAAGAATGTTGATATTCTTCAATAATATTATAATAGAATAAAATTCTAAAAGAACATCATTCTAACAGAATAAAATCAGTTATGTATACAAATCGCGTTAGAATTAAAATTGAATTAATTAAAAAATTCAAAATTTTAAAACTAGGAAAATTAATTATCTCTAAAAATCCAAAAATTTTCTTTTATAAATATAGTTAATTGTCTAAAATACTCTTTTGCTAAAACTTGTGTGATTATATGGTACATGTTATCCCATTGTAATATCATACACCTTCAAATCATGTACATTGATTAATTTCATTTGTTGGTCCAGATTTGTGCATTCTAGCACACAATAGTTAGTAAAAACTAATTAACCTAACTAACTAACTAACTATATATATATATATATATATATATATATATATATATATATATATATATATATATATATATATATATTGGATAAGAAAATTATTAAAATTTAATTACCAATTTTGAGTTGCTTTTTGTCATAACATTGTTTTACTTATGGTATTTTGGAAATTTGGTCCCAAAGAAATGTTTAGTTACGTAACTCTAATTGAAAAAAAAAAGAAAAAAAGAAAAAAAAAACGAATACTTGTTGCATTGCGTTGTCTTCAATTGATGTAAAACCACACCGAGCAAAACGTATGTCGTTAGTTTCTATTCTCTCATTTCAATTTATATAGCTCTATATTAAAATCACAATTAATATTTATTTGGTGATGATATGCATTAATAACCAAATACAAGATAAATATGCCAAAACATCCTAAGGCAAAGAAAATCGAACCAAAAAAAGAGAGTGTGGAACCCATGTTTAATCTCCCCTACTTGTGTCAACTTTATAAAAAAAACTTAATAAACCTATTTTGCTGAATTTAAATTTATACAAATAGAAATGGAAATCTGGGCTTGTATTCAAAGGGTCGAGTAAAGTCAAATTTGGTTTAGGACTTCTCTAACAAAGCCCAATGCCCATGGTTCAATGACCGATAATTATATGGATTTGGGTTTGGGTTGGTTAATTTCATTTGACGTGAGATTTGAGAAAGAATTATGTTGTATCCCGGCATTAAGACAATTTTTACCAAATAAATTCTTGTAAGGGGACATATAAAAATAATAATTTGTAAATTTAATCGTTTCATATTATAATTTAATATAAACTAGTAATTTGCCCACCACATGTTTCCGTGATACCAATCCATTTTGTAAGTTGAATTTTGACAATTGTTTTGATAAAAGTTAGGTGTCGTTACATTTGTTGGTAGAAAAATATATAAGGTCGGTACCACTAAATAACTGCAACTTATATGAATACATATAATATGTGACAAAAGTTATACAAAGAAAACGTATGTAAAAATAAGAATGAAAGTGCACACAAGACTTACGTCGAAATGTAAAGAAACTCGAATTTATATCGAAACGTACATAAAAATAAGTAAGTATGTAATTTTTTTTTTAAGTTAACGAACGGAAGTTCAAATAATTAAAAACAAATTATATGTGACCCGACTCATACTTAGGAAATAAACATAAAATAAGCACGAAAAAAAAAGTTACATCGAAAGTAGACAAACTTAAATTTATTCCAACACAAACATATAAAAACGCAAGTAATTTTTTTTTTTTTTTAAAATTAACGAGCAGAATTTCTAAATATACGTCTGACCATCTTCGATTTATATCGACACATATATAAAAATAAGCATGTAAAATATTAGCTTTTTTACTGGGAAGAAACTAGAAAATTTAGAAAATGAAGGGTATGAAATAGATATTTTATAAAATTCAAAGTCTAAGGAGATGAAAGTGACATTTTAAAAAATTAAAATGTAAAAAATATCATATTACGAAGTAGAAAAAAATAAAGAGTTGGAAAATACTAATTTCACAAAATAAAAAGATGATAATTGTCGGTAAAAACTTCCACCAACATTGTCTTATAAATTTTAATTATAAGTATAATTTTACGAATAAATATGAACATGTTACCTAATAGATCATATATGTTCATAAGAGCCACCAAACTATTGTAATTGTTTCATTTTAGATGCTAAACTATAATATAAAAAGTGCAAAAGAACTACCCTAATTAAGAAGTTGATGCCTTACGGTGTCCGACATGATGCGGAGTTATTTGAGTGGTAGGGGTGTTAACCGACGATCCAAAATAGTAAAAAGCACAACGACGTAGTGTTGTGTCGTGACCGTGTTCAAAACCCGATATGAAATTGACATAATATTGTTATATGTTTATTGTGATTTTGCATAGTAATGAGTTTTGTAATGATTATTTATGAATTATATAAAGAGTAATAGTTATTTTATGTAAGTTTTATCATGTTAGTCGTGTTTTAATTTAATCGCTAACGTGTTAGTTTTAAAAAAAAAAATACAAACATCATGTTTGTGTTACATAAAAATTTGTTTTGTCGTATCACGTTAACTAAAAACATGATATGATTTTCTAATTTGACACATGTAGGAGTAACAATGGCGGAGCCATATGGGGCGTTGAGGGTACTACAACACCCCCCAAAAAATTATTTTATGTATATAAAAAAATATATTTGTAAACAAGTTCTATGTTATTGTACCCTCAGCTAAAAAGATTATATCATGTTTTTTAATGTCTCGGATATGATAACTACATAAAATATTTATTGATAATGTTTGTACCCTGTATAAAAATTTCTATCTCCACCACTACTTTGTTGAACTTGTTGACCTACAATACAAAGTACAATGCATTATGTTGTAGAATTCAACCTTCTAGCAGACATATATTTAATCAGGAAGCAAGAATGTCTAAAGAAGACGGATGGACGAAGATATGGAGACGACGACGGCGACTCAAGGAGAATGCAAATGGAGAGGCTATTACCTCCTACTATGTGACAAACTTCCCCAAGGGCACCACCATCCAGAGATTATGTGAATCATGCAAAGGATTAGGAATACTTGCAGATGTGTTCTTGGCAACGAAAAGGAACATAACCGGGCAGGAATTCGCCTCTATCAGGTTTCGGGACGTCAAGGACTTGACAACAATGGAGATGGAACTTAACAAAGTTAAAATTGGGAATCACAGATTGATGGCAAACGTCTCAAAGCATCCCAAAAACCTTGAGCCATTAACAAAGTTAATCGGGTAAGTATTCCCCCCTGTGGTAGAAGTTTAGAAGTAAACAAGTTCAATAGAATGGGATTTAGAGATGGTAGATCATTTCTTGAAGTTAAAGACTTGGACACTTTGGAGAACCTGAAACTGAACCTTACAAACAAGAATTGGTTGGAAAAAAAAGGTCCTTATGGGTGAAGTCAAAGACTTGGACACTTTGGAGAACCTCAAGTCCCTCCTTGGGATGGATGGTTTTGAGAGTATAGAAAGTAAATACGCAGGTGGCTTTCAAGTTGTTATTAAATTTGATCGATCATCAATGGCTGAACTTTCCTATCAAACAAGAGTATGTGGTAAAAAATGTTCAGCTGGCTTGATTATGCTAACAAAAAAGACGTCAGATTCGAGAGAATTGTATGGCTAAAAATTACAGGGGTTCCGTTACTTGCTTGGGACGAAGATAACTTTGCATCCATTTCTGGACAGTTTGGAAAGGTCATCTCGCAAGATAATATTTTATTTACGTGCTCGGATATTTCATTCGGAAAGGTGGGAATCATCACTGCCCACAGGAAAAATATTAATGAGGAAATTGTTGGTTCATTGAATGGTAAAAGCTTCATAATTGGGATAGTTGAATTAGATGAGGAGTGGCACCCATTCAAACCATTTTCACCCTACAGACCGGTCGAATCAGACGACGATAAGGATGATGACGATGGCTATGAAGAAGAAGACGGAATTTCTAACACATTTGAGCAGCCACCTGAAGACCTTGAAGACGGCGACATTGATCAAAACCAACCGGCTCAACAGTACTACGGATCTCCGATTGCGCCAATTCAGAACGATACGTCTCCGACGATGGAAGTTGAAGAGACTCCTAGGGAAGATAATTCTAAGAATTCCAATGCGCTATTTAATGCATTTATTCAACACATGAATAATGCGACTGAGTGTAAATTGGATAAGATTCCTAATGAGCCAGTTGACAAATCAATAAGCCTAGGTAGCTCCAATGACATGGATGCAAATGTGGGCCAACATAAAAATGGGCCAGATATTAATGGGGACTCGTATCCCTTGGATAGTCCGAATTTTGCAAGTGATGGATCACGTATTAAAAGAAGAAAAATAAAAAGATCTCACTCCAGATTTTAACCATACGATAGACCTTCCCCACACAAAAATACACAGCCTCTCCCAAATCAAGAAATTGAGCCCGAACCTTCTATCGATTTAAATAGATGTGTTCCTCCAGGTAATGATTCGCAACAATATGAACCGGAGTCGAGAGACTCTTCTTCCACCACCAACGAGATTGCTGAAACTGTAGCTGTTGGTAATGAGTTGGGTTTTCAAATTGTTAAATGTGATGAGGCTTTCAGGCAAGCCTTCAACAGAGATGGAGATGCTCATATTTCTCAATGAATGTACTTTCATTGAATATCAGAGGAATAGGTGAAACCCACAAAACTGAGTGGGTAAGGAGACTAAAAGTAGAACATTGTATCAACTTCTGTGGTATTCAAGAATCACAGATTTCAGTCATCTCAAGAGTGAATCTTGCTGGATGTTGGGATAATCATGATTTTGATTGGGATGCAGTTGATACAGTGGATAGATCGGGGGGTATTATAAATTTGTGGGAAAAAAGATATTTTGATCGAACAGATACGATCAAATCTATATTTTTTCTTGCTTCCATTGGTAATTAGAGCGGAACAATTGGAGAAACTATATTCGTTAATGTATACGCCCCACAATCAATTGCAAAAAAAAAAAGCATATGGAACGATCTCAAAAACCTCAAAGACTCCAAACCTGGAATGTGGTTGTTTTTTGGTCATTTCAATTTTGTGAGATACCCGTAGGAGAGACTAAATTCGATATTTTGTCGTGAGATACCCGTATGAAAAGGAGAAACTATAAATATTACTTCAATATCCTTACAAATTTTAAAATTTCATGTATATCCATCTAAAACTGTAAAAATTACATTTATATCCAATATCATTTTTTAATTAGGATTATAATAAAATTATATCAAAAAACTTATCTAAAATTCGAAATTTCATGAGTTACCAAAATACCCTTCACATTTTAAATCCTAAATTAAACCCCAATGCAGATTACGTATCCTTTAATCAGTTGAGGTGCCTTCAATGTATGTATGTCCTCTTCTTCATACATATCTCGTCTCCATTAGTGCCATCTATTTGCCTCTTCTTACTCAGGTAGTCCAGTATCTTCCAACTGTTTTGGTAAAACTTAACACAAGTTTGTACAAATATTTCTATATTGGAACTTTGCTCAGTATTTTCCATAACAGTTTTTGAAAACGTTGTCGTCTGGAAATTGCAACCACTTTGAGACTACTTTTAAATATGTTAAAAAAGTTCTCTGATCAAGAGATTTTAACCGCTCTTAATATATTGTGTTAAGAGGTTTTTAACAAAATTTCATGATTTTTGGAGAAATCTAACTCCCTCAAACAGTTTTTACAAGACCAACTATCACAACAGCCATGGCTACCGTTGTACATGTCTTCTAACCACTTTTTGGAGGTCGAAATCTTCGAATTTTACAGTGAGATCAAATGAATCGGAAAGCTAAATCAAAATTCTAATATCTCGAAGAAAACCTCACTTCGTTTGGGAAAGAAACGAGTGAGATATGGCCAAAGTCGTGATAGAAACCTGTTTAAAGTGCTGAACGAAAATAAGTTTAGGAAAAGGTGTTCAAACTCGCGTTTCCTTCAATGATAGAAAGCTATTTAAAGTAACCAAAAGAAAATTTGAACAATAATTCTATTATTTTGACACCAAGAAAACAATCCAAACCAACAAAGCGTGAATTCAAGTACAAATTCATAAGCTTAATAACACCAATTGCATTCAAAAACCAGTATTTAAAACCTTATTGCACTACCCTAAGTTTGACATTTAGCAAAAGCATTAAAACGGAATTGAGATATGTACTTGTACTTGAAGTTGAGGTTCGATGCTCCCAAATACTTGTTTAAGCTAGCAAAATTGTTCACGTGTGTCCTAAAACATACAAAATATAGAAAAACACATTAATTCAAGATCGCAGGGAGGTTAGAATTGAGGTCGTTGATCGAAATGGGGTTCTGCCTCGGGATTTTATGTGTACTGTGGCAGGGGGAACTTATTGGGTTTTCTGTCAAAATAGGGGTTGCGACTCGTCTTTAGGTAAGAGTTGAGGCTTCAACTGGTGGCCATCAGTGAGAAGAGGAGGGGGAATGTGTGGGTTACAGTTTTGATGTTGTAAAAGGGTAGGGTATACCTAGGTTACAATGGTGAGGAGTGGTCGAGACACTCAATTTTCGAAGTAGCATACTACGAAGGGCAACACTACGATTTACTGGTTGCGTTCATCAGTGAGAAAAAGATGAGGTAGAAGGTAATAGATATGGAAATAAAGAAGAACAACTGAACAAGCCTTCAATCTATTGAAGAGATACACGTTTACTTTGAAAAAGGGTATTTTTGTAAACTTATATGTAATTTCGAATTTTATATGATTCTCTTAATATAAAATTGATATAATCTTAATTAAAAAATAATTTTGGATATAAATATAATTTTTATAGCTTTAAAGGGATATACACGAAGTTTAGAAGGATACTGAAGTAATATTTATAGTTTAGAGGGACATAAATGAAATTTTCCCTAAAATCATTGCCAAAGCTCTAAGTTTGCGACTTAAGAAAGTCATTGATTCAATCATCGGCGAGACACAAACGACATTTGTTGAAGGAAGAAACATTCTTGATGGGCCTATCATAATTAATGAAGTATACTCTTGGGCGAAGAAAGAAAAAAGAAAGATGTTTTTTCTGAAGATTGACTTTGACAAAGCCTTTGACTCGGTCAACTGGGGCTACCTAGATTCGATTATGGAGCAAATGGGATTTGGATGTAAATGGAGGTCATGGGTCTCGGGTTGTTTGGCCTCAGCTTGAGCTTCGGTTTTGGTAAACGGTTCTCCTACCATGGAGTTTCCACTCTCTAAAGGAGTTAGACAAGGCGACCCACTATCACCATTTCTTTTTATAATTGCAATGGAGGGTCTCAACATTGCCCTACAAGAAGCTCGAGAAAAATCCCTTTTTCATGGAATTCACATCCCTAAGAGTGAGTGTTGCTTGACACACCTCTTCTATGCCGATGACGCACTTTTTATTGCGGAATGGTCGAGAAGCAATCTTAAAAATCTTGCAAGAATTTTGCGATGTTTCCATGCTACCTCCGGGTTGAAAGTCAACTTTTTATAAGTCAAAGGTATATGGAGTGGGGATATCTGATAGAGAATTAGCCTGCAGTGCAAGGGTTCTTGGATGCGATGCAGGGTCATTCCCTTTTAACTATTTAGGAGTTCCTGTTGGAGCAAATATGAACCGTTCAAAAAATTAGAAGCCAATTATTGACCGTGTTCACGCCAGGTTGTCAAGCTGGAAAGCTAGCTCGCTGTCTATTGGAGGCCGACTCACCCTTGTAAAGACTGTGCTGGGTAGTTTGCCTTTATATTTCTTTTCAATATTCAAGGCTCCGTGTAATGTGATTAGTAGTCTAGAGAAAATTCGCAGACGATTCTTTTGGGGTGGTAATGATGAGAAGAAAAAAATTCATTGGGTTGCATGGTCAAAAGTGCTAGCTCATAAAGAAAAGGGAGGAATCGGTGTGGGATCACTGAGAGCACTCAATATTGCATTGTTAGTTAAATGGATATGGCGGCTCATAGAAGATAAAAACTCCATGTGGAAAGAAGTTATCACTGGTTTGCATAACCTTCATAGAACGCCGTTGTCGATGATGTCAAAAAAAAAATCAATAAATGGCATATGGAATAACATAGTGATGGCAAAATCGGAGTTTGAATTGATGGGTGTTGTTCCGGATAACTTGTTTTATGTGGTTGTAGGTACAGGGAAGAACACAAACTTCTGGAACGAAGCATGGGTAGGCACGTCACCATTATCCCTCCGATTCCCAAACCTCTTCAAGCTTGAAAAGCGTAAATCAGCACGTATTTCTGAACAGAGAAACTCTTACGGTTTTGCTATGGATTGGAAAAGGACCCCCTCGGCCACACAGTTGAGATCGTTGAACTTAAAGAACTTAAGGAGATTATTAACTCATTTTCCTTCTCAAATGCTAAGGACTCGTGAAAATTCTCTTTGGCTATAGATGGTGTATTTCGAGTGAATATCCTTAGAGATCAAATCGATTCTGTTATTACTGATGTATCAATAAAAAGAATGGAATGGAGTAGTATGGTTCCAATCAAAGTGTTAGTCTTTATCTGGAGAGCATGTTTGGGACGAATTCCGACTGCTGATGCCTTAACTCATAGGGGAGTCAACACAAACTCAACTCTATGCTCAATGTGTTCGAATCAGGAGGAAACTACAGACCATCTGTTAGTGGATTGTATGTTTGCCAACGATACCTTTAAATGGATATCGAAATGGTGTGGATTAGATCTTCCTCTCTTCTCTACTGTGGAGGAGGTTATTAGTTTTGCATCTCAATGGGGTAATTGCCCTAAGAAGAGGAAAATACTCATAAGTATAGTATATGGTGTAATGTGGTGTATTTGGCCGGCGAGAAATAACCGGATATTCAATCAAGCTCCACCAAAACCTTCATCAACGGCGGACCATGCGATGACTTTGATCTATGGTTGGGTCAAGTATAGGGGAAAAATCGAGAATTGTAATTGGGTGTTTTGGTGTAATAATCCCTTTAGTATTTTGTAGTTTTGTTTTCGTAGTCAAGAGGTGGGATATCCCCTGTACTTCATAATGTAATTGATTTTGGTTTGTGGCTTGCTTGTCATCTTGCCTTGCTTGCTTTAATAAAATTCTCGTCGGTTAAAAAAAAGCAGACATATTTAAATTAAATTTAAGGAAAAACATATGTCGATCAAGTTTGTTTAGTTTCTTTTAATGACATCTAAATCTAAAATGGAATAGAATGCGTGATAATGATTCTGTCATATTTTGTAGCCATTATTGCAGATGTGTTTTTTTTAACGACAAAAAAAACATTACAAAATCAATAAGGTGCTAGCATATAAGCATATCACAAAATAGATAGATACTGTTTGTGAAAACAAATCAATCAATGGTAACGGTAACGTATATGTATATAATTTTTTTTTCTTTTATTAAAAATGTACAAATAAGTTTGTAAGATCGTGTTGTAAAAAATCTCCAGTTTCCATTGTATAACTGTTCTAAACAAGTGCTTTTTTTTCAAACCCTTCAAATGATCAAAATAATAATGATGATGATTGATTAGAGCATTTTCTTAGGACCTCATGTAGATTAGCTTTCTCTAAACAGGTTATCAAATCTTAAACGTGTTATGAGAAGGTGAAGGTAAATCTTGCTACCCACAAATCTGATTCAAAATGGACTTGAGAATCGGGCAAGTAACAAATAAATGTATTTAAAAGTCTCAATACAAAAATCATAAGCATCACAAACTGTCTAATCTACATCAATCTCTTTACAAAAATCATACACTTAGGCGTTGTTTGTTTTTATACAAAAATACTTTTTGAGCACTTTTCTCTTCTGGCGGGTAGACGTTTCGCAAGTGCACGTCTTCTTCCGCAAACTTTGAAAAAGACAAAAGACATTTAACCACTTCCAAAACAAACAACACCTTAGGAACCCAATTTAAACATGACATCCAAGCCAAATCATTAAGCTTTATCAGAGTAAAAGAGTTCCATCTTGTTAGAAAATTAATCCCCAACAAAGTAACCGAATCAAGCAAGCATCCGGGTAGGGTAAAAATACCATTTCGATCCAAATCTCACACCCAAGCAAACATCCTCCCAAAACATAGCCCATTGACTATTTCTGGCTCTAAGACTACAATTTTTTCTGCAAATCGAGACCTTTGGTTTGAAGTTAAATATAGGTTGTATAATATTTAACCACAAGCTATTTTGAAAACCCTATTTGCTTTTTTGTCCATATAACCATTAACTTCATGATGTGCTTTAATCATCCCAACCCACAACGAGTCTTTATCTTCAAAAAATCTCCATATCCGTTTGAATATAAAATTTGGATGAAAGAAAAGAGATTGGCAACTTCAAGATCGCCATTGTTTACTTGCCATCACTTTCTTCCAACTATCCCAAATAATTTTTTTCACCCAAGTCACCACTCCAAAAGAATCAACTTCTTAAAGATTCCATTGCATTTAAGAATACATCACACACTTTAAGCAATGAAATATAATAAATGCCCAAGCTGGCAAGCTTCTTAATACCGACTTTATATGAGTAAGTCTTCCACCAATAGATTAAGGTGTTGTTTGTTTTGGAAGTGGTTAAATGTCTTTTGTCTTTTTCCAAGTTTGCGGAAGAAGACGTGCAGTTGCAAAACGTCTACCCGCCAGAAGGGAAAAGTGCTCAAAAATACTTTTGTAGAAAAAAAACGAGGCCTAAGTCTTATCATTTCATTTGGAAAGCTTGTTGGTGAAATTCTATGTACACTCTTCCAAGAATCAATTATTTCATACTTGACACCATCGGAAAACTGAGATAAATAAATGGAAGACGAATTATGGAGCACCAAATATTACGTGTAAATCTGCTTACTTCTTCAAAGTTGATACACACACCAATTATTATTTTTTTTGTAAATTAAAATTTCATTTCAGAGACTAAACAAAACATCTAAAAATACATATCATCTGTTTCACGTTGTCAAAAGATCAATCAAATTAAAATATTTCATTGTTGGTGTAATGAAGCATGACACTTCCAAACCACTAGTGTAAACATATTAAAACATGAAAGCTATATCTCATCTAGATGTTTAGGAACAAATCTCACATTCTTTTACGAAAACACCCGAGTTTATGGATTTCCATAAGAATCACAAGGCCAAAAATATCCAAAACCTTTATAACCTTAATGCTCTCGGATGAACATGTCAACACATTAAATATCTCTAAATGATTGTTGAGTTGTGAAGTTTGATTTTACCATTTGACCTTTTTGCAACTACCGACACTTAGCAATGTAGTGCAAATTACGGTGCTCAAGAGTAAGGTCTACAGTGTATGCGATGCTTGAGCAAAAAGGTTTGGATTCTCGGCTATAGGCTTGAGGTGCATAGACCAAATATCCAATTTAGATAATGTCATGTTGGGTTATATAATGGCATCTTCAACTTATAATACACGACCCACAAGTAGCTCTAAGTCAACTTGTGTTTATAGATAAACTTTTTCGAACAACAATACACACATGTACACACACGGAAAATTCGTACTCTACACTTTTTTTTGAACAACCACGTACTCTACACTTTTTTATCTAAATGAGATTTAAAACTTTAACCATTTAGGCTAAGTGACACCTTAAGTACATTTGGATTCGACTAGTCTATAAGCCCTTTGGTGTTTCTTATTATATTTTATTATACCTCTATAACTTAACCCTAAGCAGAAAAAGTGCATGTATGGCGATTGTACTTTTACATGTCTAATAAAATTTTCTCTTTAGTTTGTCTATGGACTAGTCGAGCATTATTTCCATGTGATCCACATTAATTCCTTGTGTTCTTATTTTTATTCGCATTTTGTTGTTGTTGTTTATCGATTCTTATTCCTAAAAATGTTCATCCTATTTTCAAAGACTAAGGCAACACAGTTTAAAAATCCAAGTCCAAGTCTTAACGTCGAACTTAAAACATACACAATGGGTGCAAAGAGATGCGATTTGGTTTAAATTTCACTTTTACAAAATTAGAACACATCTATAATAACAGTTTGACTCAGTCCAAGCTGAACCAATGTTAGAAAATTTGGGGTTCAATGCACTTGAAAATTTTGAGATCATGTTTAACACTTTCAAATCGAAGTATTTGGGTGGTACTCCAATATCCTTAATTGGATCATACTCAAAAGTTTGAGAGTAAGAAAAAAGAATGAGAGGGTATATTTTCCATTGTTGTACCAAGAAGTTTTGACTATTTAAATACGAATCTTGTCAAAACTATTAGAAAACAGTTTTCAACTTTCAAAAAACTGACACAAAATGGGCATTTAACCAGTGTATAAAAGCATAACCGACGTGTGTCCCAAAACTGTCACCAACAGTCAAACCGGGCAGAAAATGGTCGTTTTATCCATTGGATAAAACACCGAACTGCACACGTTCTAGTATGAACCGTTCCAGTGCATTCCGATATGAGTCGTTCCGATGCCTTCCTATCCATTGGAAGTAAATATTACTGTTCCAATGAGTCCCAATCCATCGAAAGTGAATAATACTATTTAGATGTGTTCCGATTCATCACAAGTGAAGAGTATTGTTCTAACAAGTTCCAGTCCATCGGAAGTGAATAATAACTCTCCAACACGTTCTGATTCATTCGATCTCAACGGAGGCCATTTCTATTCCGAAATCAGATTCGTTCCGATATCAATTTCTTTCCGAAATCATTTCTGGTCTGATACCAATTCTATTCCAAAATAATTTTTGGTCCAATACCTATTCTATTCTGAAATAATTTTTGGTTCCAATATCATTTTGCACTTACTTTGAATCTTGTATAAACTTAAACAAGTGTGTACTCCACTGTAACACCCCGACTCCCAGGTATAAATTTAAAAGATTTTATATTCATTATTAGAGACCTACTCGACGAGTTGGCTGTCCCAACTCATCGTGTAGAGACAGATATGGCCGTGTGGTTTATGGAACCTACTCGTCGAGTTGGAGGACCACAACTCGACGAGTAGAGGTTGTGCATGAAAACCCTAATTTTTAGGGTTTGCACCCTATTTAAAGGACCTTACGTCCTTCCTTCCAGCCTCCTTACCACCTTTTCATGTCCAGAAGCAAACCTTAATCGATCTAACCATATTTTGAGTGTATGAGGCTAAAAGTGTGCGTTTGGTGCATTTCTTGAAGAGGCTTGAAGATTTAGAGGCTTGGAACGAGAAGAAGCTTGTAGATCCAACATCTACATTATTTTGGCATCCATTTGAAGGTAAAAAGTCATTAGCTTGATCATTCTCTTACTAGATCTATTCATCCAAGAGTTTAGGGCCATTTCTAGCTTATCCTTGAAGCATTTATGATTTTAAGCATGATTTGAAGTTGTAACTTTAGATCTGGAATCCTCTATGCCCTCATTGACATAAAGCCTCAAGGTTTATGAAGCTTTGGCCCTTCTACTTACCCTAAACCTCTTCCTAAGGTTAGTTTTAGGTGTTTTAGCTTCTTGAAGCCATTCATGCATGTAAAGTTAGCAACTTTACGTGATAACTGCACCCTAGGAGTTTAGATCTACAGTTTGGAGCCTTGGTTTTGCTTAGAAACATCTGAATGAGAAAAGGACCGAAGGAACTCAACGAGTTTCATAGTCAACTCGATGAGTTGGATGAGGATTTCCCGCTTTCTGGATTCTACATGAACTCGGCGAGTTAGCGAGATGACTCGACGAGTTGGTTAGCGTTTTTACCTAGTATTCTGGATGCTGCATGGACTCGACGAGTTACTTGGTAACTCGGCAAGTTGACTGGGGTTTTTGCGACTTTCTGAGTTCTGAAGGAACTCGACGAGTCTGCAAGCTACACTCGATGATTTGGGTCAACATGGACTATTGACCTTGACCGTTGACTTTGAATTTATCTAGGGGTTGACCAGTTTGACTTCCGAGGGTATTATAGTAATTTGAGAATTTATGGAATTGGATCATTGGTGGTTGTAGGTGTTGGTGTTTAGAGCCGTGTTGCGGGAGTTTGACATTTCAGTTCCGATCGACATTGTGAGGTGAGTTGTCCTAACTATACTAACAGGGTCGAAGACACCAATGTCGCCCCTTCTTTTTGGATTGATATCCTGGTTATTGCATGATGATATGCTTAGTGACCTGTTAGGTCGGTATCCTGGTATATAGAATGATGTTATGTTAGTGACCGGTTAGGTCTGTATCCGGGTTTATAGGAGGATGCTATGAATAGTGATCTGTTAGATCGGTTTGATTGTTTGTATATGCTAGCATTTGTTCTCTATGTATTGATTGTATGATTAGGATGGGTTGAGGCGGACATGCTTTGTGCTTTAGGCCAACATACCCAGGTGGCCTAGATAGACTGCAGGCTATGGGGGCATATCAGTCAGGCCGAATTCCCGGAGAATGATCCAGACAGGCTGAAGGCCCAGTACGGCGGACCAGGCATGCTGAAGGTTCTGAGAGTGAGCCAGACAGATTGAGGGTGTGGTGAGGGCGATCCAGTCATACTGTAGACTCTAGATGCATGATGTTTTTTATTATATGGTTATGGCTTGTATAACGTTGGTATTTTGGGGAACTCACTAAGCTTCGGGCTTACAGTTCTGGATTTTGTTTCAGGTACTTCGGATGATCGCGGGAAGGCAAAGGTTTGATCGCGCTCCTCCTTGTATTTTTATGATTTGATTTCTGGGATACTCTGATATGAAACTATTTTGAAAACATTTTGTAATAAATGATGGTTTTTGAATGCTTGAAAAAGTTTTAAATTTTTATGAATTTTATGGATGTTACATCCACACCTTCCTTACTTGTTTAATATTCATCAAGATTGATTTTGGACAACAAGTCAATCCATTACACTTATATACAATTAGCGAAACAAATCACCAACAAACCTCACCCAATTAAGTGTAAGCTTGATTAACTTCAAACAAAACATAACAACAACAAACTTATGCATAAATGAAATGTCGTGACTATTGAATTTCACATTATTATATTATTCATTCCAAATATTTGAATATCAGGGTGTCACTAAGGTCTATTCAAGAGAATACATGAAGATAATGCACACAACATTTTACATTCTCATAATTTCTATCTTGACACTATATTATACTAGCTTGTGTCTCATCCTTCAATAAGCATATCAAAGTCAAGTCCCAACTTCTTGAAGCAGCTAAAATTTATGCTTATATAGGTAGTTCGTTTGTTCTTGCACCAACAAATGCAGTTTTTGAAGGAACTATTAAGAAATAAAATTTCAACCTCCTTAACTTGCAATACTAAATACATACCTTGGGGTGACAATAATAATGTGTTCCAATCTTCAGATATTAAGATTTCTACATTGAATTCAACATTTAATATTACATTAGATGGGAATTAGGTATCTCAATATAAAAGATTTTTAGTGGACTTTAATTCTATCCCTATAGCCGCCTTATGTACAAGATCTCTTGCTAACCCTTTGGTTAGATGATCAAAAAAATTCAACACAGTTCTAACAAACTCCACATATATCACACCAGTCATGATGATCTCACGAATCATGCTATGTCTAACACTTTTCTATACTTTCCATTATACACTTGACTATAAGCCATGGCCAAGGTTGAAACATTATCACATATGATATAAATGGTAGATATCAGTTTAGGCCATAAAGGAATTTCATAAATCAAATTCCTTAGCCACTTAGCTTCTTTACCAACAACAGATAAAGCTACAAATTTAGACTCCATGGTTAAGTTAATAATACATGTTTTTTTCTTGGATGCCCAAGAAATGACACCTCCTCCAAGAAAAAATATCCAACCACTTGTATAGGAGTGATCCTCTAAGTTGTTAATCTAGCTGGCATCTGAATAACCTTCCAAAATAGAAGGATATCCAATATAAGTTAAACCATAATTCATGGTCCCTTTCAAATACTTACACACTCTACTTACAGCTTGCCAATGATGTACACTAGGATTCCTAGTATATCTACAAAGTCTTCCCACAACATATGTTATATCAGGCTTAGTGCTAATCATGACATACATCAGACAACCGATATCCCTTGAGTATTCAAGTTGAGACACTATAGATCATTTATTTGGTAGAAGCTTAAGACTAGGATCTATAGGAGTGCTAATAGGAGCACAATTTTCAAAATTAAACTTTTTAAATATCTTCTCAATATAATGAGATTGAGAAATTGAAATCCCATTGTTTCCTTGTTTAATTCTCATACCAAGAATTACTTCTGCCTCCCCTAGGTATTTGATTTCAATACTAGATGATAAGAGTTTATTGGTTTTGTCAACTTCTTCCAAATCAGTACCAAAAATCAACATATCATCCATATATATACAAATCATAGATCCTTTACTAGAAGTATGAAATTTGCTATACACAAACTTGTTATATTGGTTTAATGCAAATCCATTTGACAAGATAACATCATCAAACTTTTGATGCCATGTTTTGTTGCTTGATTCAAACAATATAATGATTTCTTCAACTTGCACAATTTGTGTTTGTTTCCAAGCATCACAAACCCTTCAGGTTGTTTCATATAAATTTCCTCATCCAAATCACCATTCAAGAATGCAGTTTTCACGTCCATTTGGTGAATCAAAAGATTATGTATTGCTACAAGAGCTAATAATAATATAATAGTGGAAATTCTAGCAACAGGAGCATAAGTATCAAAGAAGTCAATGCCTTCATTTTTCCTAAAGCCTTGGACAACCAATTTGGATTTATACTTATCAATTGTGCCATCCACCTTCATTTTCCTTTTGAGGATCCATTTACATCCTAATGCCTTGCAAGCAGGATGTAAGTAAGACAATACCCAAGTATTGTTATGCATGATAGAATCAATCTCATCTTGAATTACTTCTTTCCAGAAATGAACATTCCTAGAATCCATAACTTCATTGAAAGTATTTGGATCATCCTTAATATTAAAACAATATTGATGTTGAGACATAGTCTCATCAATTGTTCCTTCAACTAAATATAGTTGAAAATCATATCAAAAGACTTAACTTTTATGGCTCTAGTACTCCTTCTAAGTTTAGGCACATAACTTGTACTACCAAAAACATCTTTAACTTGAGTTGTGCGCTTACTAAAAGACTGTTGAATCATGTCCCTTGGTCTAGGATTAGATGTAAATCTTTCTTCATCAAATATAGCATCTCTTGACTCTATAACAATGTTTACTTACATATAGTCATTAGATTCTAAACATAGAATCTATAAGCTTTGGAATGTTCAACATAACCAATGAAAAGACAATATGTACCTCTTTCACCCAATGTTTTCCTTTTGGGTTCAATGAACCTTATAATTTATCTACAACCCCAAACTTTAAGGTAACTCAAATTTGGTACTTTTTACACCAAAGTTCATAAGGAGTATTATTACTCCTTTTGTTTGGAGTTCTATTCAAAATATAATATCCAATCAAGATAGGCTCACCCAGAAACCTTCACTCAAACCTGAGTAGGAAAATGTGGAGTTAGTCATTTCTTTCAAATCCCTATTTTTTCTATTAGCTAAACCATTTTATTGTGGTGTATAAGGTGCCGTGGTTTAATGTATTATAACAGTTGATTCAAAATAAACCGGATCATAATACTCACCACCTCTAGCAGTACGCAAAACTTTTATTGATTCATTTTTATGAAGTTCAACCTCTTGTTTATAAATCTTAAATTTATCAAGGGCTTAATCTTTTGAATGTAGCAAATAGACATAACAATATCCAGATGCATAATCAATAAAAGTAACAACATACTTTTTATTTCTAAGGGAAGGTGTTGCATGGAAATCACATAAATCACTATGTATAAGTTCCAAAACCTTGCTTTCCTTAACAACATCATTGAAAGGTTGTCTTGTGATTTTAGTTAACATGCATGTTTTACATTTTCCACTGTTTATATCAAAAGCAAGAATTAAACTTATTTTTGACATGTATTTCAATCTCTTGTAATGAATGTGTCCTAGTCTAGCATGCCCTAAATAAGATTTATCAAAGTTATTGCTAGATCTAAAAGAAGTCATGCAAACATAATATTCAGAATTAGGATAATTAATATTAATCCTAATCATTCCATTACATACAAAGCCGAAACCCATAAAAGAAGCATGTATTGATAAGATATAGTTGTCACTTTATAACACTTGTTTGTAACCACTATTATTCAAGACAACTTCAGACTCGAGATTCTTTCGAATCCCGGTACATATAAAACATTGTTCAGACACAAACACTTTCCAAAAGTAAAGTAAAGTAACACTCATCCTAATCCCTTGATTAGTTTATTAGCAACATTTTCCATTTTCACCACAGATCTATCTTCTATTGGTTGGCATTCCTTGAACCAATGAAGATATTTACATATATGGCTTGTTGCTCCCGAATCAACCTACCAGGCAACATCATCATCCTGAGCATAAAACGCTTTAGAAATCACATAAATATAATTATGAACATATTTAGAATTCTACATGAAAACAAAAAACTGACCTTGTTGCTTTTATGGATCCTTGGACCCACTAGGTCCATTACCATCCTTTTTCATTGTATGAAGATGACAATCTTTCTTGAAGTGACTCAGTTTGCTACAATTCCAACAAACCACTTTTGTCTTCTTATTGGAAGACTTGTCATCCTTTCCTTTAAATTTACTTTTTCCATTAGACTTCTTGGGATTCTTTAAACTTTCTCCTTCAACCATATTCACAAAATAGGAACCAACTTGATTATTTCCTTTTGGATTGTTATCAAGTTCTTGAGTCCTTAATGAATATTCAATCCGTAAATGGCTTCCAAGTTGAGTCAAAGTTAATTCATCTTTGTTATGTTTCAGATTGTCTTTAAAATCTTTCTAGTAATGTGGCAGTTTGTCAATGATCCAAACAACACAAATAGCTTCATCCATTTTTAGATTGTGTTGAGCAGATTGTCCCAAGATCCTCACAATTTCATGGAATTGTTCCATAATAGGTCTAGAGTTAGACATCTTTTAACCCATAAAGTAATTGACAAGAAACTTCTTAATTGCAACATCTTCAGTCATGTACTTGGATTTAAGAGAATCCCACAGTTCTTTTGCAGTTTCAACATTTTGAAAGATATCAAATAGAGAATCAGACATATCATTGAGCATATGACCATGAAAGATGTAGTCATTACTGTCCCACTTTGATTTTCTTCTTGTTGCCTCCAAAGTTTCAGCTTTAGTAAATTCTGGTATGGGTGTACTCAAGACACACACCACTTTCAGAGTAGTAAGGAGAAAACACATCTTCTTCTACCATCTATGAAAAATCTTGCCCTTCAAACTTGTTCAGTTTGTCAAACTTGCTTTTCATGTCCTTCACAGAATCACCACTTGCCATGATCACAAGAATACTTCAAATTTTGTTAGAAAACTTAGGGTTCAACGCACTTGGAAATTGTGACATTGTGTTTAACACTTTTTAATCAAAGTATTTGGGTGGTACTCCCAAATCCTCAGTTGGATAGTACTTAGAAATTTGAGAGAAAGAAAAGAGAACGAGAGGGTATGTTTTCCATTGTTGTACCAAAAAGATTTGACCAAAATTTTCTCAAATATGTCTCTTGTCAAAACTATTATAGAACAGCTTTCAATGTTCAAAAAACTTATCCAAAGGGGGAATTTAACCAATGGATAAAAGCATAACTGATGGGTTTCCCAAAACTATCACCAACATTCAAACCAGACACAAAACAGTCATTTTATACATTGGATAAAACATGGAACCAACAGGTAAAACACTGAACTACACATGGTCCGATGTGAAACGTTTCGATGTGAGTCATTCCAATGCGTTCCGATGTTATTCGTTCCGATTCGATCCTATCCATTGGAAGTAAATATTACCGTTCCAGTGAGTTCTGATCCATTGGAAGTGAATAGTACCATTCAGATGTGTTGTGATTCATCGCAAGTAAAGATTACCATTCCAATGAGGTTTGATCCATCGGAAGTGAATAGTAACTCTCCAACACGTTCCGATTCATTAGAGCTCATCGGAGGCCATTTCTATTCAGAAAATCAGTTTCGGTCCGATATCAATTTCATTTCAAAATCATTTTTGGTTTGATACCAATTCCATTATGAAATCATTTTCGTTCAGATACCTATTACATTCCGAAATCATTTTCGGTTCCAATATCATTTTGCTCGTACTTTGAATCTTGTATAAACTTAAACAAGTGTGTACTCCATATGTTCCTTACTTGTTTCATATTCATCAAGATTGATTTTAGTCAACAAGTCAATCCATTATACTTAAATACAGTTAGTAAAACAATTCACCAACACCCAATGTATATGTCATGCCAAAATGTCCACTTTTCGAAGACCTAGTGGTTCCAATTACAAACACTTCCCTAAACCCTAGATATCAAATTTTTTGCTATTTGATTTTTGCTTAGTCAATGGGTCCAATACTTTGTTTTGGTACGATAACTGGACAGGTCATGGGGCTTTGGATTTGAAATTCCCATTGCTATTTGATTTGGATAAATAGAAATCTTGTTTTGTTTCTGAGAGACTGGGTGGTAATCATCCATCTTGGGTGCGAACGAAGGTTAATTTAGGCTATTTGAAGATGATAGATCTTAACAATTTCGATGGGCTGATCTCCTCTATCATGTTATCCAATGTGTTTGACACTTGGAAGTTTAATCTTTTGGGAGATGGGAAATTCTATGTCAAGGATATGTGCTCTCTCATCAATTCTAAGGCAACGAAGCCTATATACAAGCCCACTACTTGGATTTACCTTGTGCCTTCCAAAGTTACTTGCTTTTGTGTGGAGGGCATGTCTTGACAATATCCCTACCTTTTTTGTGCTGAAAAAAAAGGGATTCATGGTACAGGCTTGATCTGCCAATGGTGCAATAATTGTGTGCACGAGACTGATCATGTTATGTCGGGTTGTCCTGTTGTTCTTGATGCTTTCTGATGGTTATGGAATTGGTGCAATATCCCTTCTCCTTTTGTTAATTCAGTGTGTGATCTAGTTATCTTTGCTGCTCAATAGGGGCGATGCTCAAAAAAAGAAAGTTCCTTATTGCCATCATATATGGTGTGACAACTGAGGAAACACGCGCCCAACTACCATCGATATTCGAACGAAAAAACACGATAAAACAGACTTGTAAACACAAAAAAATTTCAACCATCACTCTTACTAATGTCAGAACAATAGGCTCAAAAATAGGTGCACAAAGTTCGCATCAGTTTGCGAGAAGGTTAACATATTTAGATTCTACACGCTACCGTCATTCCAGAAATATAATTTCCGCAAGAATCTAACATAGTATGAGCGAGATATGACATTTAAGTAAATAAGTGTTTGTCGTACTTAAAAAGTCACAACGTCGAAAACTACAAGGACGTTGGTCGACATTTAGGAAAAGTCATCAACTAGACAAACGTAGTACCACATAAAGTAGGAATTATGAAACAAAGAAATCTGAAAACGAAGATCATATGAGGAAGATATGATTTTTAACAATAATAAAAAAAACATCGAAAACTGAAAGACAAAACTAGCCAAATTGACCAAAAGGAAAGTTGTAGATAATGAAGAGATCTACACGAATATATAAGAGTCATAGAAAATGGAGTTCATATGCGAGAGTTATGAATTTTCAGTTTTTAATTATCTCGTCACGCGTGCTCGCCCACAGTACGCCATGCACATTGACACATGATTTCATCGAGATACGAGATGACGTGGCACACTAAGGAGACGAAACATGGCATGATCGTATGGTTCATGCACATTTGCACGACGCGCACCCTAAAACCCGCTATAAATAGCAAGCTTCAGCAGACCATTTTCCTCAACCCTCTCATTTATTCAATTTCTATCTCGATTCTTATGCCACTATCCTAAATGCCTCTCGAAGTCCTAGCTTATGGATTTCTACCCTACATCAATGGTTTCATAACAATCAGGTGAGTTCACAGCCCCATTTTCAACTCTTTTTTAAGGGGGGGGGGGATACATGTCTAAAATACAACTTTACGTAGTTATCACTAACTATAGTTAGATAATTATGCCCATATCATTAGGATAATATTAGGCCGGTAGTTATTCTGCCCCAACTATTTAGCTAATATTATGCCTAGTTGTTATGTTGAACCACTATGATAGATAAGATCATAACTGGTTGTCATGTTCGCCAGTTTCCAGGAAGCGTTGAAACTCGTTATTATAGCCTGCTTTGGATAAGCTTAGTACCAAGTGTTACCTTGCCCAAATTCTTGGATACGCTAAACATACACACACACACACACTAGCCATCATAAACTATTAATAAGAATTTATTTAAGTAGTAATAATATGTGCAAACTCAGGGAAGCGAGTTTAGGTCAACTAGTAGTTAACCATCTTAGAATACCACTAGGAACCTACTTATAGAAGTAGTGATAATACACACAAACTTGGGGAAAGAAGTTTAGGTTAAACAAAAACTAAAACTACCATAAATTGTGCATAGTGATAGTGTAACGTCCAAAAAATACGACCCAAAAATTTTTGTTTTCAAATAATAATAAAAGTCATAACACTGAATGTCATATAATAAAACCATACGTCGGGTAACTCAAAAGCCATAATAAAAGTATCATATTAAGAACTGTATCAAATCATGTCTAAGTATCTAAACAAAACTCCTAGGAATAAAGCTGAAGTTGTGGTGTGTGCGATGCCATCATCCCGAGCTCTTCCCTTTACTTGCGGAAGCACCTGAAACCAAAACTGAAACTGTAAGCACAAAGCTTAGTGAGCTCCCCCAAACTACCACATACCATACAAACATATAAACAACTACTGGGCTCCGCCCACTGCATCGGACCGAAGTCCGGAAACTGCATCGGATCGAAGTCCGGAACTAACCAGGGTCTTGCCCTCTGCATCGGACCGAAGCCCGGAAACTGCATCGGATCGATGTCCGGAACTGACTGGGACCTTGTCCCCTGCATCAGACTGAAGTCCGGAACTAACTGCATCGGACCGAAGTCCGGAACTAACCAGGGCCTTGCCCTCTGCATCGGACTGAAGTCCGGAAGCTGACTGAGCATAACATAGCATATCATAAACATAACAACTAGCATGAACACATAACTGCATACTGCATCGGGCCATAGCCCGAAACACATAACACATAAACTGCATACTGCATCGGGCCGTAACTCGGAACACATATCACATAAATCCTGTCTGAGCCACGAAGGCATCAAACATACTAACTACTGCATCGGACCGAAGTCCGGAAACTACTGTTAGCTAAATGGGCTGGAATTGTAGCCTTAGACCCGTTCCTACTAGAAGGAAACTCACCTCGTAGCCTAGCTGCTGAAAGAACTGCTCCGGAATCTGACTGTTGCGGCTCCGGTTTCACCCCGGCTACAATTTCCATAAGTACCATCAATCAAATTATGAAAATAACACTGAGGGTAAAATGACTATCCTACCCCTGGCCAAAGTCAACCTATCGGTCAAAGTCAACATTCAGTTGACCTGACTCGTCGAGTTGGGTCACTAACTCACCGAGTCCTTACTCTCACTTTCTTGCTTCTACTCGTTACTACTCGTCGATTTTTGGCATAAACTTGGCGAGTTTCTCTTTAATATTAGCACTCAGACAATCTGCATCCAACTCGCCGAGTTGTATGAACAACTCGTCGAGCTCTCCTTCAACAGATGAACACTCTAGTTGTGACTCGCCGAGTTGTATGAACAACTCGTCGAGTCTGTTCTTGAGGCATGAAGATTGCCTTGGACTCACCGAGTCAGGGCATTGAATCGCCGAGTCCTTCCACGAATGAGTCTAACCCTCTAGCTCACCGAGTCCATCTCTCACTCACTAGTTCCACTCGGCGTAACTCGAAAAAGGGAAAACAGGGGACTCGCGACTTGACTCGCCGAGTCTGAAGAACGACTCGTCGAGTCGTATACATGCAAACACTATATACTCGATTCTGCTTGAAACCAGTCCATTCCATTCATATATCTGGGTTCTAGGGGCTAGATTAACACGTAAAGTTTCCAACTTTACGTGTAAATAACATCGAATGAAGGTTTTAGTGTTCAAAGCACACTATAAGAGTAGATCTAGAGCTTTCATGCAAAATAGCTCCAAAAAGGTACTAGATCTAAGCTTCTGGAACTCAAACCTAGCTAGATCCGAAGGCTATTCATCTCAATGAGTCCTCTATGCTACTACCAAGCCAAGAAATGGTTCAAGAATAGTTTTGATGGCTTTAAAAAGGGGATTTAAGCATAGAAACAGAAAAGGGCCAAGTTATACCTTACTATACTCTGAAAGGCCACAAGGATCTAGGATCTCCTTCTTCTCCTCTTGATCTACCTTCCTTCTTCTCTCAAAATCTTCAAGGAAACACACTAAATCACACAAAAATGATAAGAGGGTTCTAGGGTTTCGAGAATGATGCTCTGAGGGGTGATGGGGGCTGACTTGAGGTCCCAAAAGTTGTTTAAATAGGGTGCAAACCCTTGAAATGAGGGTTTCATCCAGACTGGCGGACTCGCCGAGTCGGTAATATGGACTCGTCGAGTCGCCAACTTACACGTGCTCGAAATCCCGACTCTACTCGACGAGTCTGGCTACTGACTCGTCGAGTTCCTCTTGAAACTTGAAAAAAATAAATATATAAATATCATACCAGAATTGGGGTGTTATAGATAGTTCACACAAACTCGAGGAAACGAGTTCGAATATAACATCCACTATTCTTGAGGAACGTCTTGAGAAGTAGTGCCTACAATACAACAAAAGAAATATTAGGAGAATATTATCCAACAATAACCTTGAGATAAGGTAACAAGTAAAATATACAACTTCTATCCAAATGAGGATTCAGATTTAGTCACTAAACTCTCTGAATCCTGCTACCAAAAACACTAGAAAATATGCTAACATGCTAACCTAGGTTGAGGTTACCATAAGTGCTGAATAAAGAACATCAACAAAGTATTTTCACACTTACTAAACCTATGAAATCACCAACATTATGTTCACCCTCTCAAAAATCACATGTATTCTTAGGTCAACCTACAAAGAATAAATGACTAAAACACATAGTACATGCGATTGTCATACTATCAAAAGGAATGAAAACTCAACATGAAGGCTTGCTCCAAAAAGCTAGTGTAACACTCGAATCCAGGTATTTTACTTTTAGTCCTTGAAATAATAATATAATTGCAAAAGAGTCCCTTCGTACAATGGGAGTACGTCTATGTAAGCTTAGCGTACATAGGCATGCCGAATCGGGACTCTGAGCCACATATGCGGGACGTACAAAGCATACACGGGGCGTACGTAGCCAAAAGTTAAAACCCTAATTTTAGGGCATGAGCCCTATTTAAACACACTTATGACCTTTGGACCCACACTCTTATTAGCCTCAACTGCTTTTATCGTCCTTAAAACCCTAGTTTGCCATTGAGAGTGATTTTTGAGCTTGGAAATAACTTTGGTGGCCTTTTTGGTGTGTTTTCAAGAAGAAGAACTTGGTGTTCAAGCTTTGGATGTGGTTGAGCTTCAAGATCCTGAATCTACATCATCTTAGGAAGATTTTGAAGGTAAAAAGCTCATATCTTGTTGATCCTTTTGATAGTTAGAGTTAGGGTTTGTTTATAAGGTTATTGTTGGTCCATGGTTTATCTTTTGGGAGTTTGGGCAACTCCAAAAGCTAGAAATGCTAGATCTTAGTCTGTTTGGCGTGTTAGAAGCATAAAAATGTTACCTTGGTGGTTGATATGAAGCCATTCATGAATCTAGGTCCTTTACGTGAGTTTTGATGAACAAAAATGGATGTAGGACTCCCATAAGACATGTTAAGAAATAAAGTTGCCAAGTTTATGCCATAAGACCCCCTTAATGACCAAGATTTGGAAGTTAGATTATGTGGCTGCATGAATGAAGCACCAAATGGATAAAGGTGATGAGCAGCTTAGTACGTTGAGCGTACCAAGGTGCACACAATGCATACTACATGGTGATCAAGTACGCGGAGCATACTGAGATTACACCGTGCATACGATCCCAGTGGGCTTTTGGACTTTTGTTCGGCTTTTAGGTCATTGGGCCTTAGATGGTTTTGGGACTTGATATATTTAGTGTAGTTGGGCCTTTGACTTCTGTTTATGGGCCTTAAGTGGTGTACTTGGGCCTTTGTAGGCCTTAGAGCCCGTTATTTCATTTGGGCCAAGAATGGTTAGCCCTATTATGGGAAAGACATTTAGGCCCTTATCTTAGAATTTTGGACTTAGGGTTTATACCCATAATTTGGGATTATGACCTAATGCTGATTAGGGCTATTTGTTTATGATAGTGTGGGACTTTTCTGTTCAGCAACTGAGTGTATTGTGTTTCCATTAGACCGAGGTGAGTTTTTTTATTGTGTCAATGGGTCGAAGGCACCCAGGCCGACCCATTATTTGTATTATAGAATACAGATTACTTATGTGATATGTGTATGAAAGACCAGGGTTTGGCCCCTAGCATCTGCATGAAAGACTAGGATTTGGCCCCTGGAGGTTGCATGAAAGACTAGGATTTGGCCCCTGGAAATTGTATGGAAGATCGGTATTTGGCCCTCCGCAAGAATTATATGTAAGACTATGATTTGGTCCATAGCATTAATGTGTATGTTCGTATGTGGTACTTTGGGGAAAACTTACTAAGCGTTTGCGTACAAACTGTGTTTATGGTTTCAGGTACTTCCCGTACGAAGGGGAAGGGCCCAACGTGATGGCAGAACATTCTCTCCCGTCATTTCCGCACTTTTGATATTGTACTCTGATGAGATGACATTTATACAATGTGATGGTTTTGGAACAATTTTTATATTTGTAGTTTTAAAAATGAAAAATCTTATCATGTTTTGGGTAGTTAGAAATTGGTATCAGAGCCTTGGTTTGAGGGATTTGGGCACGCTCTCGGGCGTGTCAGAACTCAAACTGGGGAAATGATAATCTTTTCAAAAGGAAAAGAATTGAATTTTTCTAAAAAAGGTTTTCTTAAGTAATAAGTGAGAGTGCAATCCGTGTGATCGACCGAGCTCTAGTAAGTGTTTCCCAAATTACCCATGCTTATGTATTACGATTAGTATGCTTGATATGTGAATTGCATGCTAGAGTAGGGCTAAGGATACCTTCCGGAATTATGAGATCGAATTGCCTGATTTGTGTCATGCCTTATGGCCTAGGAAAATTGGATGCCATGTATTACTTGGAATCGATGTTGACTCTGTTATTTGCTCAGTGTAGGATTTCATAGTTATATATGATTAGGATTTCATAGCCTTAGAATGATGGATTTTGCCTCATTTCATGTTCCTTGTTTGGTTGTGGACTTAGGGTAGAAACTTTATTTGACAATCTATGTGATTCTCTGTATATAACTTGCATGCATAAGGCAACCAACAATGTTGATTAAGGTTTCTGGTTCTGTGAGGGTTGAGAAATCCTATAAGAGTCTATGATATGTGTGTTGTGTTGTATGGGTTTTTTCATAAGTATAGTATGGTGAATTAGTGGAATCAGGTCTGGCCTTGAGGAAGGTACATGTAGGTGTGGAAGGTAGTATTGGGCCCATACTATTGGAAGCACATGACCTGTAATCGAGATGAGTGCATACCTAGAAACTCTAAGGATACAAGTGAGGATGAGTCCCTTCGAACTTCTTTATCGATTGTTTTCTATGTTGTATTTTCTATTTGAGGATGGTGATGACTACACGAGGAGGTTTAAGTTTAGGATCAGGCTTTGGTTCAAGTTCAGGTTCAGGTTCTGAACCAATCGATGAGAGGCTATGCGAGTTAATTGAGATTTGCAGTTGAGGCTACTCGTGAAATTATTAATGTTGCCCTTGTTATTATTGGTACCATTAAGGAGAGGATCCTGGAGATCGTGGAGGAGCGACTCCAGTCCTTTCGAGCCAAGATTTCTGCGAGTCAGATTGGGGCTTGAACTCCCTTGTTCCAGGAGTTCAAGGCGAGTGGAGAGCCTGAGTTCTTTGGGGTAAAGGACCTAATCTCTAGCCTCCGTTAGATCGCTAACATGGAGAATGATCAGTGCACAATCTTTCTCCCCGAGGTCGCAAAGGTGGGATTCGTGTCCTGTTTGTTGAGGAACAAAGCGTAGGACTGGTAGGAGGAGGTCACCAAAACGGTTGGGACAACGGGTGTTATAGTGATCACTTGGGTTGATTTTGTTCAGAGGTTTTATCAGGAGTTTGCACTGGCTATTGAGGTGCAAAAGCTGGTGAGGGAGTTCTAGGACCTTCACCAGACTACAGAGACTGTGGCAGAGATCACCGCCAAATTCAGAGAGAGTGAATCATTGGTTCCGCAGTGCGCTGCGAATGAGGAGACGAGGAAGACAAGATGTCATGCTATGCTGAGGGATGATATCGGGGAGTTCATGACATTTTTGGGGTGCAAGACCCTGAATGATACGATTGAGAAGGCCTGTGAGCGGGAGATTGAGTTGGACTCCAAACGAAGCGAAAGTCGGAGCAGGTGCAGATAGTAGTGGGTCAAGTCAAGAAGCCTAACAACTCCGATACTCATAGCAGAGGCTAGCAGGGCTAGGGATGATGTGCCAAGTGCGACAAGCCACACAGTGGAGCCTGTTGATCTATGGGCTCTGGATCTGTCAGTTGTGGCCAGGCAGGTCACGTGAGCAGGGATTTCCCGAAAAGGGGTCTGATTTGTTTCCACTATAACCAGACCAACCATAAAAATGTTGATTGTCCGAGATTGACTGCGGGAGCATGTAATGCCTGTTCCAGGTATTATTTATTTTTCTAAGTTTTTAGGGTTTTGTGCTAGGACTCGACGAGTAAAGATCGATTTTGGATGCGGGACTTAGGGTTTACTCGACGAGTTGGAAGGCCCTAACTTGAAAAGTAGACATTGTAAAGAGAAACCCTAATTTCCAGGGATTTGTACCCTATTTAAAGAACATATGGTTCATTTGTAGCCTCTTTCATCGTTCTTATAGCCATTGAAAACCCTAGTTTGAGCCTTATACCTTCTTGAGTGTGAGAGATAGCTTTTTAGAGTGATTTTGGTGTGGTTGTAAAGGATTTTAAAGCTTGAAGAAGAAGGACTAAATAGAGGAGCAGTAGATCCAACATCTACTCTGTATTAGCGACCATCTTGAGGTACAAAGTCACTATCTTGACCTTTAGTTGCTTAGATATCATTTCATGGAAGTAAATGGTCACCTTTGATGCATAATGTTGTCATTTTTGGATTGGATCTTGTTATGAGGATAGGTTTCAGATCTGGACATCCCTAGACCTCTATAGACATAAAGTTGCTCACTTTATCCAGCCTTGGCCTTTCTCTATGACCTAAAATTTGTATAAACCTTAGTTTGGAGTGTTTTAGCCTCTTAAGGCCTTCCATGCACGAAAATTTGGCAACTTTATGTGGAAACAACACCCTATGGGGTTGGATCTGTAGTTTGGAGTCTTGAATCCCACTGGAAAGGACTGAACATGAAAAGGACTGAAGGGACTCGACGATTTGCTTAGCCAACTCGACGAGTCGGGCAAGGTTCACCCATTTTTAGGATCCTGAGTGATCTCGGTGAGCTGATTAGGGATTTCAGACTAGAGATTTCGGCTTACAGTTTTCGGCCCTTGGACACTGAAGAAATCGACAAGTAACTTGGGTAACTCGGTGAGTTGACTTGGGATTTCAGTTTTATGGACCATGAAGGAACTTGATGAGTTGCTAGATGCACTCGACGACTTGGGTCAACATGGACTATTGACCTTGACTATTGACCTTGAACTTGACTAGGGATGACCAAGTTCGAATGTAAGGGAATTTATGGTATTCTAGGATTTGATAAGTTAATCACATGTTGGTTATTGGTTATAGGCAATTGACTTGGAGTTGTGCGTTGGGACTTATCTAATCTTTTCAGTTCAACATTCTTGAGAAGCGAGTCTCCTCACCATACCAATGGGTCAAAGGGACCAAGGCCGACCCATTTTATGATATATGGTACACTAGCTGAAGTTGTATTATGTGGCATGATAGTTGGTTTTGTGCTAGGAAGTATGCTAGTTGTATGTATGGTATCCTTGTATGGAAGACCATGGGAGAGCCCATGACACCTAGATGTAAGACCATGTGGAGAGCCTATGGCTTTCCTATTAAAGACCATGGGAGAGCCCATGGCACCTGGATGTAAGACCATGTGGAGAGCCCAAGGCTTTCTATTAAAGACCATGGAAGAGCCCATGACACTTAGGTTTAAGACCATGTGGGGAGCCATGGCATCCTAGAGTAAGACCATGGGGACAAGCCCATGACATCCCTATATGTTGTATACATGGATTATCTGGTTTATATAGATTTTATAGCTAATATGATTATGTGATTATGTGGATTGTTTGGGGTATGCTCTGGGGAACTCACTAAGCATTAGCTTACAGTTTGTGGATTTTTTCAGGTACATCTCAGCCTAAGGGCAAGGGCAAAGCTAGATGACGCGACATGCACTCTCTCTCAGGAGTTTTTATGGGACACTCTGATGTTTGGAATAATATTGTTGATGTTATGAATTTGAAAACAAATGTACTTAAGATTTTATGGTATATTGGAAATGTTTTTGAGTATTTAAAAATGAAAAAGTTTCTTTTGAAAATTGGGTCGTTTTGGAGCACTGGTGGCTCCTACACCCACCACCTTGAGGATTACCAATGGCCGCCAGGGCAAGGCGGAGGCCCCTGCGGTGAAGTGTAGGGCTTTTCAACTAAACATTGACAAGGCCCGTGCAGCGCCGGATGTAGTTACTGGTATGTGACTTAACTCTATCTCTTATTGCTTTCTTCTTATGCTTATGTTTATTATGATCTAGTATAGGGACCTTTTTGGTACATGGGTCGTCTTCTCATGCTCTGTTTGATTTGTGGGTTACCCGATCCTTTGTATCTCTTGCGCTCAACATGAAGTTTCAAGACGCTCTGGGGACTTTGGATTCCCCTCTGGAGGTGGAGATCGCGGAGGACCGTACTGTGAGTGCTTCGAGGGTTTTTTGGGGGTGTGTTTTGAAGATGTTTAACGAGAGATTCTCTATTGATTTGATGTCGATTCCCTTCCGAGGAGCGAAGGTAACTATTGGGATGGATTAGTTGGGCCCAAATGGGGTCGTGATTGATTGCGAGCAGCAGCTGGTGAGAGTTCAAACCTGAAGTGGGGGTGAACTTATTATTTCAGGAGAGTGAGATTCTCATGGGACAACTCTCTGTTCTGCCACTAGGGCCAGAAGATATCTACAACAGGGATGGTCTGGGTTTCTAGCTTATTTTCTTACACATGGGTTGAGGTCTCCACTGACTTGAGCAGAGTACCTATTGAGAAGGATTTTCCTAATGTTTTCCCCGAGGATTTTCCCGGAGTGCCTCCTGAGAGGCAGGTTGAGTTTTGGACTAATTTAGTGTCTGGTGTTGCCCCAATATCCAAGGCACCGTATCGCATGGTACCGCCTGAGATGTAGGAGTTGTCTATGCAGTTGCAGGATCTGTTAGGCAAGGGTCTTATCCATTCGAGCAATTCTCTATGGGGAGAACTGATTCTTTTTGTGAAGAAGAAGGATGGTTCATACAGGATGTGCATTGACTATTGGGAAATGAGTAAGCAGATGGTGAAGAACCGATACCCACTACCTCGGATTGACGAATTGTTTGATCATCTTCAGGGCGTATCTTGGTTCTCCAAGATTGATTTGCGGTCAGGGTATCACCAGATGCAGTTCAGGGATGAGGAAATTTAGAATACAATCTTCATGACTCGTCACAGACATTATGACTTTGTTGTGATGCCCAGCGGGCTCACCAATGCTCCTGCATCATTCATGGACCTCATGAACCGGATTTGCAGGCCAATGCTGGATCGGTCTATGATTGTTTTCATTGATGATATTCTGATCTATTCCAAGACCAAGGAGCAGCAGAAGCAACATTTGTGTGAGGTATTGGAGACCTTGGGGGAAGAGATGCTTTATTGCAAGTTCTCCAAATGTGAGTTTTCGTTGAGGGAGGTGCAGTTTTTGGGGCATATTGTCAACCAGAAGGGGATCCTGATATGTGTGAAGTATACTAGTTTTAATCCTAACTAACTTAGACAAAAACCAACACACGATAGGCAGTGTACCTAATCGAATAGTAGTTTAGTGTAGGTAAGTAAAGTATCGAACACATGTAATGGTAAAAACAATTAAAAATACTACTAATGTTAACTAATTTAAACAATGATTAAAGAGGGGGTTTTATCTAGTTTTGCAAGACTAGAAACTTAGACAATCACTTAAACACGTAGCAAAGAAACAATTAAAGACTAATTGAAGAACAAAAGACAATAGAATCAAGATTATTAAAGAGACATTCGTTTAGATATAATTCACTTACTCCTATGGTTGATTTCGTGGCAAGTGCAATGGATTAATGTATCATTAATTACCGATTTCTAATATGATTAGGTTCATGTTCACTATTGCTAATCCTTTAGCAAACAAATCAATTCAAACAATGATCGGTTGATTAAACTAATAAGTGTACTAGTATTAAGTTCGAATCATGCAAGACTTGTAATGGTTGTTAATTCAATTGGTTGGTTAAATTAATTAATATATTGTTGGTCATCATATATAGCTCACACATCAATTTACTTATTCTCTAGTTAACCCTAGGTTATGTTCACAACACTAGGCTTACAATCTTGATGGTCACAAAATCATAAGAGGCAAGCAATCAAGAAGATGTTCATATAATCTCAATTTACTTAGTAATTAACAGAAAATAAATCTCAGTAACACATAAGGCTCTTTTAAAAAACTTAGCATGATAAATAATCAATTAAACATAATCCAAAACCACAAAATGAACACATAGTCATAAGATCCTCTACTTTAAACGAAAGCAGGGTTTTTAGCCCATGACTTCAGCAAATGTAATCATAAAAACGAAATTCAACATTTCAAACATGATGTAAACAAAGGAATTAAGTAAAGTAATGATGAATTGCCTTTGATCTCTTTGAAAAAAAGCTTCTAGTCAAATTCTATAATCCACAGCTCCAAAGGGATATCTCTGGCCTTCAAAGATCGATAAAAACCTCCAGCCTAAGTTAGGGTTTTGAAAAAAAAACGATCCAAATATAGATTCTGAAAAACGGTGCAACACTGCGTGTTTTACGACCCAAGACGCCGTGTTCTTCATTAAAAATGCGCGTACGACAAGGCAATATTCCATCACGAATTTCCAATGCAACACGCCGTGTTTAGAGATAACACGTCGTGTTCTTCTTTTTCTTCAAAATCCAAGATCCAAGCTTCCATTTGCCAATTCCACTTCCTTTTCCTTTCGAGCATGTCTTCGTTGCAGCAAAAGAAATTTTAAACTAATTAAGTACCTTTTGCTCAAAATTTCAAACAAATGCAACATAAAATATTAATATAATGCAAGAATTATATGATTAAATATGCCAATATCATCCAAGTTCTCCAAATGTGAGTTTTGGTTGAGGGAGGCACAATTTTTGGGGCATATCGTCAACCAGAAGGGGATCCTAGTTGACCCGGCCAAGATTGAGGTGGTGATGTGTTGGGAGGTCCTGAGGACAACATCAGAGATTCGAAGCTTTTTGGGGCTTGCGAGGTATTATCAAATATTCATCCAGGATTTCTCGAAGATTTTTGTGCCCTTGACTCGCCTGATGAAGAAGAATGTGACCTTTTAGTGGGGGCCTGATCAACAACTAGCTTTTGAGACGCTAGGCAAAAGTTATGTGAGGCCCCAATCCTGGCACTCCCAGAGGGTTTGAATGATTTTGTGGTGTACTGCGGCGCCTCTATTTTGGGTTTAGGAGTTTTTCTGAAGCAAAGAGGTCATGTGATTGCATACGCTTCGGGACAGCTGAAGCCTAATGAGGCAAAGTACCCCACACACGATTTGTAATTGGGGGATGTGGTATTTGCCCTTAAAATATGGAGGCATTATTTGTATAGGGTCCAATATACTATCTACACCGACCACAAGAGATTGAGATATTTGATTGACCAACCGAATTCGAATATGCGACATCGGAGGTGGTTGGAAGTAGTTAAGGATTACGATTGTGAGATCTTGTACCACCTTGGTAAGGCCAATGTGGTGGCCGATTCTCTGAGCCGCAAGGCGGCAATATCTCCTATCTGAGATACCTGTTTGAGGATGACTCTCACTTCACCTTTGACATATTTGATCAAAGAGGCTTAGGTGAAGGATTGAAAAAGGGAAATTGGAAGACTGAGCAGATTAGAGGGCAAATTCCTTTGTTTGTTAGCGATAGTCGGGGGTTATTGACATAGTGTGGTAGGGTTTGGGTTTTGGCATCAGGTGGGGCGAGACAAATGATTTGGAGGAGGCACATAAATCAACATTTTCTATCCACCCAGGGGCCACAAAGATGTACAGAGATTTAAGGTAGAGTTACTGGTGGCCATGTATGAAGAGGAAAATTTTGTGGTTTGTTGAGCGGTGTTTGACTTGTAGGAAGTTCAAAGCCGAAAATCATAGACCTCACGGCAAGGTGCAACCTTTACCCATCCCTATGTGGAAGTGGGTTGAGACCACTATGGATTTCATCACAAAATTGCCCAAGACGGCGCAGGGTATTGATTCTAACTGGGTCATTGTAGACAGGTTGACCAAGAGTGCACATTTTATCCCAATTGTCGTGAGCATATCAGCGGAAAATTTAGTTGATATCTATGTTTTGGAAGTGGTAGTCAGGCATGGACTGTCAGTATTTGTGGTCTCGGACCGCGATGTTCGTATCACCTCTAGGTTTTAGAGGAAGTTCCATGAGGAGTTGGGTACCCAGTTGCATTTTAGTACACCATACCTGTGACATCCCCATTTTTACGGCCAGAAAAGACCGATTTTATTTATGCTTTATAAAAATCAGAGTATCTCTTTTAATAAAAATGTTGCAACATGATAATCGCGTTATCAAAGCATTTCTAAAGAAATATATTTTTATTCACTTTTAAAACATTTGGGATGTCATCGTCAATACAGAAACATAAACATAAACAGAACTTACATTTATTTACATTAGTGATCTACATCTCTTTTAAATCTCTCAGTGTAATGTAAGTTCATATCGACACCAGTGATACAAATAAACTGAGTGGGTCAGGTTGGGAAACCTGGTTAGTACATAAGGTTTTTAACCCACAATAATATAATTATTATAATTAAACATCAAATAATCAACCCAATTTCTCATTCCCATTATCTTCTTAAGGATTTACCCTAAGGATCAGCTAACCCTCGTTCCTTTATTCCTAAGGATCATCCTAAGGAAACAACATGAAGTCCATTGTTGTCAATGACACAGTGGTCAAGCGCAGTTGCTAATGTTATCACTTGGGCGCAGCTGCCAGAATTGGGACTTTTTCTATGAGGCGCTTCTGCCGGTATTGACCTTTAAACACTATTGTCATGGTCATAAGGCTCCCTATTAGGCGTAGATGCCAATGCTGTCCTTAGAGCGCAGCTGCTAGGACGTTTACCGTAGATCTAAAACATCTACGGGTTGTGGCGCAGCTGCCAGTGCTCATCTATAGGGTACTAGGTCCACTGCTGCCAATGTATACCTATAGGGCACTAGGTCCGTACTACTAATGTTCCTCTATTTCAGCTTTTATTCCTCATCATTCATCTACCCATGTTTTACCCAACATATTTTGTAGATATAAAATACTTTCTACAGTTTACATCATTTAAAACATGTATAAAAATCTTTCACCAGCATAGACAGCAAGTATTCAGACAATATGCACACATAGCACGTAATTTATATTAAAATACTTCATATCTATGTGTAAGATGAAAGTAACTATGCACTCACTTGAAAAGGTGGTGATTCTGCCTTCGAACAGCGCTTCGTTATCTCAAAACAATTATCCCTCGATAAAACCTAGTATCATTATCACTAGGGTTTAGTCTAACGTTAACCATGACTAATTAATAGTCTAGCTATTATTATTATTATATAAGCCTTAAACAACACTCTATATAACTCATAATAATAGCTCAAATAATTATTTTAAGGTCCTAATAATGTTACTATATTAAAACATAAGCTATACTAAAGATAGGTTAGGTGTAGCTCACTTACAGCGGGTTTTTCTCAAATCCGGGCTCCGCTGGAGCAGCATTCCCAAGCCGAAAGGCTCTTCTTCTCGGAGCCATTGGGCGCTCCGAGGCTTCCGCCTCGTGCTAGGGAGGTTCCCTAGGCTTTTCGGGGGGTTTCGGGGCTAGAGAGAAATTCTAGAGAGAGGGGAAGGTGAGGGGATGTGTGAGGAATGAATGGAGGCCTCACCACTTATTTATAGGGGCTGGAGGAAGGTTCACGTCGTGAATTTTTAATATTCACGTCGTGAGCCAGGCTGGCTACAGGCGCAGCCTGGTGCTGACACGTGACATCGCACACATGGTGGAAATCAGCCGATTTTCAAAAATTCATAACTTTCGCATACGAACTTCATTTTCGACGTTCTTTATATCCACGCGTAGGTAAAAACAAGATCTACAACTTTCATTTGGACTCCGTCGGCTAATTCTCGAGCGATCTAAAATTTAACAGTATGAGGAGATTAGACTGCTAAATGACCACGAAGAATTCGTAACTCCTTCATACGGAATCTGTTTTCATCTATCTCTTTACCATTGAGTTCCTATTAGTGAGATCTTCAACTCTCATTTAGGTCGCGTAAGCCAAAAACTGCTTGAACTAAAATTTGAGTTTCGGGTCGTGCACTGTTAAGCCGGATCTTAGAAAAATCATAACTTCCTCATACGAAGTCAGATTTGGGCGTTCTTTTTTTGTATGTTCTCAGTTTAACGTATACTACAAATTTTTTTTAGATAACTAAGGCTAAAAAGTCCTCTATCTAAAATTCATTATTTACGTCTCCCGGTGTCGTGCCGGTTTTGCCGAAAAACTTCGACGGGTCATAACTTCTTCGCTATAACTCGGATTTCGGCATTCTTTATATGTACGGAACCCTTGAGATATATTCTACAACTTGGTTAAGATTATTTATTCTAAATAATCATTTGTTGAAAAGTCTTTTTCGACACTTATTGCCTCTAAATTGACTAGCCCAGATCTATGGGCGTTACTATACCACCCTCAGACCGATGGCCAAAGTGAGCAGACAATCCAAACACTCGAGGATATGCTTTGAGCTTGCGTATTGGATTTTGGAGGGAGTTGGGATACTTACCTTCTGCTGGCAGAGTTCTCCTACAACAACAATTATCGTGCTAGTATTGATCGACCTTCTTTTGAGATGTTGTATGGAAGGAGGTGTAGGACCCCGGTTTGTTGGGGGGAGATCGGTCATCGGGTCATGGGAAGCACTGAGGTGGCTCTTAAAACTACTGAGTTGATTCAACAGGCGCGCGACAGGCTGCAGGTCGCACAGAGCCATCAGAAGAGTTATGCTGACCGATGTCGTTCAGACCTTGAGTTTCAAGTAGGAGATTTGGTACTACTAAAGGTGTCACCTTGGAAAGGTGTCATCTGGTTTTGTAAGCGGACAAGTTAGGCCCCCGATTTATCAGTCCTTTCAAGATTACTGCCCGGGTAGGAAGGGTAGAGTACCGGATGGATCTTCCTGATGAGCTCAATCACATCCATAACACCTTCCACGTGTCTGAGTTGCGGAAGTGTGTAGCCGATGAGACAGTCGTGATAACACTCTATGATATTCAGGTGGATAAGCGTCTGAATTATATGGAGAGGCCCATTTTAATTCATGACAGGAAGACTAAAACTTTGTGTAATGAGGTGGTGAATCTGGTAGAGGTGAAATGACAACACCGAAAGGGTCTGAGTGGATGTGGGATCCGAAGGACGAGATGATGGAGCACTACCCGGATTTGTTTGCGGTAGCAAACTTCGGGAACGAAGTCTAATTCAAGTGGGGGAGATTTCTAACACTTGGATCTAGTTATTTTCCTTTTAGTCCATGAAATAATAATTTGATTGCGAAAGAGGTCCCTTCGTACGCTGGGCGTATGTCTATATACGCTTAGCGTACATGGGCATGCTGAATCGGGACTCTGATCCATGTACGCGAAGCGTACATAGCCAAAAGTTAAAACCCTAATTTAAGGGTACAAACCCTTTTTAAACACACTTATGACCTTTGGACCCTCACTTTTATCAGCCTTCACTGCTATTATCGTCCTTACAACCCTAGTTTGCCATTGAGAGTGATTTTTTTAGCTTGGAAGTAACTTTGGTGGTCTTTTTGGTTTGTTTGCAAGAAGAAGAACTTGGTGTTCAAGGTTTAGATGTGGTTGAGCTTCAAGTTCCTAAATCTACATCATGTTAGGAAGCTTTTGATGGTAAAAATCTCACACCTTGTTAATCCTTTTGATAGTTAGAGTTAGGGTTTGTTTATAAGCTCATTTTGGTCCATGGGTTCTCTTTTGGGAGTTTTAGCAACTCTAGAAGCTAGAAATGCTAGATCTTAGTCCCTTTGGAGTGTTAGAAGCATAAAAATGTTATCTTGGTGGTTGATATGAACCCATGCATGAATCTAGGTCCTTTATGTGAGCTTTGATGAACAAAAATGGATGTTGGACTCCCATAAGACATGTTAAGGTATAAAGTTGCCAACTTTATACCCTAGGACCCCCTTAATGACCGAGATCTGGAAGTTAGATTAAGTGGTTGCATGGATTAAGAACCAAATGGCTAAAGGTGCTCAGTAGCTCAGTACAATGAGCGTAACAAGGTGTACGCAATGCGTGCTGCATGGCGATCAAGTACGCCGAGCATATTGAGATTATGTCGCGTGTACGCTCCTAATGGGCTTTTGGACTTTTGTTGGGATTTTGGGTCATTGGGCCTTGATTAGTTTAGAGTAGGTGGGCCTTTGACTTCTGCTAATGGGCCTTAAGTGGTATAGTTGGGCCTTTGTGGGCCTTGGAGCCCATTATTTCATTTGGGACAAGAGTGGTTAGGCCCATTATGGGAAAGGCAATTGGTCCCTTATCTTAGGAGTTTGGACTTAAGGTTTAGGCCCATGATTTGGGATTATGACCTAATGCTGAAACAACCCAAAAATACGACCAAAAATTTCATTTTTCAATATAACCAAAAACCATAATCTAGGTGTCATATCATAAAACCATACGTGATGTATCCCAAACATGATAAAAACACTGTGCGGAAAAACTGTATCATATCTATGCCATATCAAAATCAAAGAAACTAAATCAACTCCCAGGATAAAAGCTGAAGCTATGGTGTGTGCGATGCCATCATCCCGAGCTCTTCCCTCTGCTTGCGGAAGTACCTGAAACCAAAACTGAAACTGTAAGCACGAAGCTTAGTGAGCTCCCCCAAACTACCACATACCATACAATACATATATAAAGCACATACTGGGCCTTGCCCACTGCATCAGACCAAAGTCTGGAACTAGCTGCATCGGACCGAAGTCCGGAACTGACTGGGACCTTGTCCCCTGCATCGGACCGAAGTCCGGAACTGACTGCATCGGACCGAAGTCCGGAACTAACTGCATCGGACCGAAGTCCGGAACTGACTGCATCGGACCGAAGTCCGGAACTGACTGATCATGGCATAGCATAAAATATAACAACTATTATAAACACATAAACTGTATACTGCATCGGAACAGAGTCCGGAACTCATAACACAAACATGCTTGTATCACAAAGACATCAAGCACTCTAACTACTACATCAGACCAAAGTCCGGAACTACTGATAATTAAACGGGCCGACATTGTGGCCGTAGACCCGTTCCTACCGAAAGGAAACTCACCTCGTGAACTGGCTGCTGAGTGTATGGCTCTGGAAGCTAACTGCTACTGCTCCGGTATCTCCCCGGCTACAAGTCCATAAACACACTCAATCAAATACTAAACACTGAACTGTGTAAAATGACTCTTTTACCCTTGGTCAAAGTCAACTCTCGGTCAAGGTCAACTCTCAGTTGACCTGACTCGCCGAGTTGGGCCGCCAACTCGCCGAGTCCCTATTCTCACTCCTCGACCCTATTCGCTGCTACTCGTCGAGTATGGCATCGACTCGACGAGTACCCTCTCGATCCAAGAACTCAGACAATCTTCATCCGACTCGCCGAGTCATATGAACAACTCGACGAGTTGTTCTTGAGTCTAAGGAGATTGCCTTGGACTCGCCGAGTTGTATGAACAACTCGCCGAGTCCCTCCATTACTGAGTCTACCCTCAACTCACTGAGTCCACTCCACTACTCACTGGACCCACTCGACACCGCTCAAAAGGAAGAAATCGGGGACTCGCGACTCGACTCGCCGAGTCGTTCTTCCGACTCGCCGAGTCGCCGCCATGCAACTATTCTACACTCGATTCTGCTCGAATCCAACACATACAAATGATAGATCTGAGTCCAATAAGCTGATTTACCACGTAAAGTTTCCAACTTTACGTGTGCAAACACATGAACAAGGGAATAAAGGCTAAAAAGGCACTTAAAAGGGGTAGATCTAGGGTTAATATGCAAAATAGCTCCATAAAGGCAATAGATCTGGGCTCTACAACTCCTAAATGAACAGATCTAAGGATATCTCGGCATAATAGAGTTTCCATCACAACATAAGGCTTGAGAAAGGCATTAACAAGATCTAGAAAGGGTTTTAAAGCATAAAAGGGAAGGAAATCTGAAGAATACCTCAAAGAGCTCTTGCTTTCCCTTGAATCTCTGCTCTACAATCCTACTCCTTGCTCCTTTCTTCTTCACCTTCTTCAAGCCTTCACAAATGCACACAAAATCACTTAGAATCACTCAAGAACGAATTAGGGTTTTCTCACAGCTTTTGAGGGTGAAGGAGGCGAGGTTGGGGGCTATAAGGTGGCTTAAATAGTGGGCAACCCGGGGATTTAGGGTTTCTCCCAGACGGACAGACTCGCCGAGTCTAGAATATGGACTCGCCGAGTCGCTAACTAACACATGCTCGAAATCTCGTCCCTACTCGGCGAGTCAGGCTATGAACTCGCCGAGTCCCTTTAACAAAACTTCAAAATAAGTACCAAGGAATCATCATACCGGAAACGGGTCGTTACAATTCTCCCCCACTTATCTCAGACTTCGTCCTCGAAGTCTGCTACAGCTGAATCTGCAAATATCTCTGGGTAGTGCTCTCTCATCTCCTCCTCAGCCTCCCACGTCCATTCCGATCCCTTCCGGTGCTGCCACTGCACCTTCACTAACTGAATTTCCTTGTTCCTCAAGGTCTTGGTCTTCCGGTCTAGAATCGCGACCGGCCTCTCAATATAATTCAGGCTGCTATCAACCTGAATATCCTCTAGGGGAACGACTACCGATTCATCAACCAAACACTTCCTCAACTGAGACACATGGAAAGTGTTGTGGATCTGACTAAGCTCCTCAGGAAGATCTAACCGATAAGCAACCCGACCCACCCGGGCAAAAACCCTGAAATGACCAATAAATCTGGGGCCCAACTTGCCCCTCTTCCGGAATCTGATGACACCCTTCCAAGGTGAGACCTTCAGAAGGACCATATCCCCCACCTGTAACTCCAAGTCCAAACGCCTCCTGTCGGCGTAGCTCTTCTGCCGACTCTGTGCAGTCTGCAGTCTACTACGAACCTGCTGGATCAACTCAGTCGTCTTGAGCACCACTTCTGTGCTCCCGATGACTCACTGACCGACCTCGCCCCAACAAATCGGGGTCCTACACTTCCTCCCATACATCATCTCAAAAGGAGGTCGATCAATGCTCGCATGATAACTGTTGTTATACGAGAATTCCGCTAACGGAAGATACGTATCCCAACTGCCATCGAAATCTAGAACACATGCCCGAAGCATGTCCTCGAGAGTCTGAATCGTCCTCTCGCTCTGCCCGTCCGTCTGAGGGTGGAAAGCGGTGCTGAAATGGAGACAAGTACCCATCTCATCGTGGAACCGCTTCCAGAATCTGGATGTGAAACGGACATCTCGGTCTGACACCACCCATACCGGCACTCCATGACGTGCCACAATCTCTCGTACATAGATATCAGCTAACTTCTCCGGCGATATACTCTCCTGGATCGGGATAAAATGGGCACTCTTCGTCAACCGATCCACTACTACCCATATCGAATCCACTCCTCGTGCGGTCCTGGGGAGCTTGGTGACAAAATCCATGGTGATGTCCTCCCATTTCCACACGAGAATGTCTAACGGCTGCATCTTGCCGTGAGGTCTCTGGTGCTCCGCCTTGACCTTCCGGCAGGTCAGGCATCTCTCAACGTACCAGGCGACGTCCCGCTTCATGCAGGGCCACCAATAATCAGGTCGAAGATCTCGATACATCTTCGTCGCCCCTGGGTGAATAGAAAACCGAGACTGATGAGCCTCATCCATCAACACTTGTCGTACTCCACCCCAGTACGGTACCCATACCCTCCCGTGAAGCGTCAGCAATCCCCGACTATCATAATCAAACGAGGCTACTCGGCCCACGATCCTCTCACACTTCTGTCTCTCCTCCTTGAGGCCCTCCACCTGAGCCTCCTTGATCCGCTCCAACAACGGAGTGATCACTGTCATTCTCAAACACAGATCTCTGATAGGGGCCGCCGACACTTTGCGGCTTAGGGCGTCAGCCACCACGTTGGCCTTCCCTGGGTGGTAAAGGATCTCACAATCATAATCCTTTAGCACATCCAACCACCTCCTCTGCCTCATGTTCAGACTCGGCTGATCCATAAGGTACCTCAAACTCTTGTGATCCGTGTAAATAGTACAACGGACCCCATAAAGGTAATGCCTCCAAATCTTGAGGGAAAACACAACCGCCCCCAGCTCCAAATCATGGGTAGAATAATTAGCCTCGTGAGGCTTCAACTGTCTTGAGGCATAAGCTATCACATGGCCTCGCTGCATCAATACTGCTCCCTTACCTGTGATCGAGGCATCACAGTAGACTACGAAGTCCTCTACTCCCTCTGGCAAGGTAAGGATCGGAGCCTCGCACAATCTCTGTCTGAGGGTCTCGAACGCTGCCTGCTGCTCAGGCCCCCAACGAAATACCACCGACTTCCTGGTCAGTCGGGTGAGTGGCACTGCTATCTTAGAGAAGTCCTGAATAAATCTCCGATAATACCCTGCCAACCCTAGGAAGCTCCGAATCTCAGATGGAGACTTCGGAACCTCCCACTGCATCACGGCCTCTATCTTGGCCGGGTCTACCAAAATACCCTTCTGGTTGACGAGGTGACCAAGGAACTGCACCTCGCGCAACCAGAACTCACATTTGGAGAACTTTGCGAAAAGTCTCTCCCTCCTCAAAGCCTCCAGCACCTCCCGCAGGTGCTCCTCATGCTGCTCCTGCGTCTTGGAATATACCAAGATATCATCTATGAATACTATCACTGACCGATCCAGCATCGGCCTACACACGCGGTTCATGAGATCCATGAACGCGGCTGGAGCATTGATGAGCCCAAATGGCATCACCACAAACTCATAATGACCATCCCTGGTCCTGAAAGCAGTCTTCTGTACATCCTCATCTCTAACCCGCATCTGATGATAACCGGAGCGTAGATCGATCTTGGAGAACCAAGACGCTCCCTGAAGCTGATCAAACAAATCATCTATCCTCGGAAGTGGGTAACGGTTCTTCACCGTTACCTTATTCAACTCCCGATAATCTATACACATACGATGCGACCCATCCTTCTTCCTCACAAACAGGATCGGCGCTCCCCAAGGCGAACTGCTCGGCCGAATGAAACCCTTGTCTAACAACTCCTGCAGCTGTGTAGACAACTCCTGCATCTCAGGGGGAGCTAGTCGATACGGTGCCTTGGCTATCGGAGCCGCACCAGGAATTAGGTCGATCCTGAACTCAACCTGTCTCTCAGGAGGTATCCCCGGCAAATCCTCGGGAAACACATCCGGGTAGTCTCGCACTATAGGAACATCATCAACTGTCGTCTTGCCCTTCTCCCGGGCATCCAAGACATAAGCTACAAAACCGGCGCAGCCCTGCTGAACATAGCGCCTCGCCCTTGCGGCGGAACAAAAGGTCAGTGCGCGCTGTGACCTCTCGCCCTGAATCACTAACTCTCCCCCACTGGGAGTGCGAACCCTCACTAGCTGAAGCTCACAATCAATCACCGCCCCATTGGGGCTTAGCCAATCCATGCCCACAATAACCTTATTCCCTCGCAGGGGAATAGGTACCAGGTCCACTGAAAACTGCTCATCAAATAACTGAAGAGAACACCCTCTAAACACTCTGCCGACCCTCACGGTCCTATCATCTGCTATCTCAACCTCTAACGTACAATCCAGCTCCCCAGGAGCTCTACTAAATCTCTTGCTAAGAGCAAGCGATACGAATGATCGGGTAGCCCCCGAGTTGAATAATACCATAGCAGAAATGTCGTTCACAGAGAACGACCCTGAATAAAACATACAATCATAAGCAATATTCAATCAATAATAATAAAGAGATAAAGGGAAGATACATACCCGTCACCACATCAGGAGTCGCTCGCGCCTCCTCTGCTGTCATCTGAAACGCCCTACTCTTCGCCACTGGCGCATCAGCTCGGCCCTGCCGGCCATCTGTAATCCTCAATGTAGCAGGAGCAGGTGCAGCCACCTTCCCTGCTGCAGCTAAACCCGGACACTGGGACTTTTTATGTCCCCTCTGATTGCACTGAAAGCAAATCAGATCTGATGCTGCAACGATAGTAGCAGGGGCCGTACAATCCCTACTCAAATGCCCAATCCGACCGCACTTGTAGCAGCCGGAACTCCCTGCCTTGCACGCTCCCTCGTGCAATCTCCCACACTTGCCACATCGACCGTGGCTCTGCTGACTCCTAGATCTGTGATCTGAAACCTTGGGCTTTTTCCCCGAACCGCCTGAACCCGAAACCGCCTCCGGTTTCCTCTTCTTCTCCATCTCGAGATCAATCTCCCTCTCCCGAGCCCTAGCAATCATATCTTCCAGCGTTTTACAGCTGGACTGGCTCACAAACTGGCGGATATCGCTTCGCAACATCTCATAATAGCGGGCCTTCTTCATTTCCTCATCAACCACGTACTGAGGAACGAGAAGAGCCCTCTCCCTGAACTTGGTGGTGATCTCCGCCACTGTCTCTGTAGTCTGGGTGAGGTCCTGAAACTCCCTAGCTAGCTGCTGCACCTCAATAACCGGTGCAAACTCTGCCCTGAACCTGGTAGAGAAATCAGCCCAGGTCATGACGTCCAATGCTGCATCATCTCCAATGGCATGTCCGACCTCCTCCCACCAATCCCGTGCCCTGTCCTTCAGAAGACAGGACGCCAATCTGACCTTGTCCCCCTCGGGACACCTGCTAGTGCGGAAAGCGTTGGCCACATCCGCCAACCATCTAGTACTCGCTATGGGGTCCCGCGCCCCATGATAGTCTGGAGCTCCACATGCCCTGAACTCCCTGAATGTAAGGGTGCACGACCCCATCATGGCCGCCACCTCAGCACGGAAGGTGCCCAATCTCTCATCCATCAGCTCTAGAATCCCCTCCTTGATCGAACCGAAGATCACAGGAGTCTGCTCTATAATGATGCGCGTAATCTCCGAAGAAAGAAACTCTCGGGTCTGCTCATCCATGCGCTCATCCCCCGAGCCTGAACCTGATCCCTCCCCGGCACCTCCGCTGCCGGCTGCTGGTCTCGAACGCAAAACCACCATTCTGAAACACATCACAACTACATCAGAAAACGGAAATATCTCAAGGGATCATTGATTCTACAACTAGTTTCCTGGTATTGTCTCAGCCTTTCTTGATTCGATTACGGATCCTCTGCTTTCAGTAGTACGGGCCCATACTACCTTCCACATCTATCTGTACTTTCTTCAAGAACTGCCTTGACTCCACCAAGTCACTTCCACTACTACTGATCTCCGCCACTCTCATCCTAGGCTTGCCCTAGGGAAACCTCATACTCAACTCGACTAGTCCTCAGCTGGTGAAGGTCTCCTTATAATGCTAATTAGCCACCACCTGAACACCATCACATGTGACGAGGATCAGATAATCCTTCAAGTAAAAGATCCGTCCCTATAACGGTTGGACTCAGACAAGAGCTGCGCAATAGGGCCAGTTCCAGCACTCTGGGATTATCCAACCCTGATCACATGTGGTGTGACGTGTTCACCTAATGGCTAACTCCCATCACTCAGAACCCCACAAAGCACGAAGCAAGTAGCATTCGGATAAAGGAAACATACTCAGGCAAAACTATTCTCATAACGAGAAACTGTACTAGCATACAATGCTAAGCTCATACTATCAGGCATAACCTATACAGGCTATCCTACTGCTGTCTACTCAATACTAGCATGCAATTCTCATAAAGCTGTAACACATATAGCAGGCACATAAGGCATCCTCCTAGATCCTTAGTCCTATACTAGCATGCTGTTCTACTGAAACTAGAACAATTAATCATAATAATAAAACTTGTATTGGTAATTTGGGAGTACTTACTTGAGCTCGGCTGATCGCATGCACCACACCCTTATCTTGTTAAAAAATTTCTTTCTTTCTAAGTGCTTTCAAAATTCTTTTAGAAAACATTTTCCTTAAAAAAAAATCTTTTTATTTCCCCTTAGTTTGAGTTCAGATACACCCGGAAGTGTATCCGAATCCCTCAAACCAGGGCTCTGATACCAACTTGAAACAACCCAAAAATACGACAAATTTCATTTTTCAATATAACCAAAAACCATAATCTGGGTGTCATATCATAAAACCATACGTGATGTATCCCAAACATGATAAAAACACTGTGCGGAAAAACTGTATCATATCTATGCCATATCAAAATCAAAGAAACTAAATCAACTCCCAGGATAAAAGTTGAAGATATGGTGTGTGCGATGCCATCATCCCGAGCTCTTCCCTCTGCTTGCGGAAGTACCTGAAACCAAAACTGAAACTGTAAGCACGAAGCTTAGTGAGCTCCCCCAAACTACCACATACCATACAATACATATATAAAGCACATACTGGGCCTTGCCCACTGCATCAGACCGAAGTCTGGAACTAGCTGCATCGGACCGAAGTCCGGAACTGACTGGGACCTTGTCCCCTGCATCGGACCGAAGTCCGGAACTGACTGCATCGGACCGAAGTCCAGAACTAACTGCATCGGACCGAAGTCCGGAACTGACTGCATCGGACCGAAGTCCGGAACTGACTGATCATGGCATAGCATAAAATATAACAACTATTATAAACACATAAACTATATACTGCATCGGAACAGAGTCCGGAACTCATAACACAAACATGCTTGTATCACAAAGACATCAAGCACTCTAACTACTGCATCAGACCAAAGTCCGGAACTACTGATAATTAAACGGGCCGGCATTGTGGCCGTAGACCCATTCCTACCGAAAGCAAACTCACCTCGTGAACTGGCTGCTGAGTGTATGGCTCTGGAAGCTAACTGCTACTGCTCCGGTATCTCCCCGTCTACAAGTCCATAAACACACTCAATCAAATACTAAACACTGAACTATGTAAAATGACTCTTTTACCCTTGGTCAAAGTCAACTCTCGGTCAAGGTCAACTCTCAGTTGACCTGACTCGCCGAGTTGGGCCGCCAACTCGCCGAGTCCCTATTCTCACTCCTCGACCCTATTCGCTGCTACTCGTCGAGTATGGCATCGACTCGACGAGTACCCTCTCGATCCAAGAACTCAGACAATCTTCATCCGACTCGCCGAGTCATATGAACAACTCAACGAGTTGTTCTTGAGTCTAAGGAGATTGCCTTGGACTCGCCGAGTTGTATGAACAACTCGCCGAGTCCCTCCATTCCTGAGTCTACCCTCAACTCACTGAGTCCACTCCACTACTCACTGGACCCACTCGACACCGCTCAAAAGGAAGAAATCGGGGACTCGCGACTCGACTCGCCGAGTCGTTCTTCCGACTCGCCGAGTCGCCGCCATGCAACTATTCTACACTCGATTCTGCTCGAATCCAACACATACAAATGATAGATCTGAGTCCAATAAGCTGATTTACCACGTAAAGTTTCCAACTTTACGTGTGCAAACACATGAACAAGGGAATAAAGGCTAAAAAGGCACTTAAAAGGGGTAGATCTAGGGTTAATATGCAAAATAGCTCCATAAAGGCAATAGATCTGGGCTCTACAACTCCTAAATGAACAGATCTAAGGATATCTCGGCATAATAGAGTTTCCATCACAACATAAGGCTTGAGAAAGGCATTAACAAGATCTAGAAAGGGTTTTAAAGCATAAAAGGGAAGGAAATCTGAAGAATACCTCAAAGAGCTCTTGCTTTCCCTTGAATCTCTGCTCTACAATCCTACTCCTTGCTCCTTTCTTCTTCTCCTTCTTCAAGCCTTCACAAATGCACACAAAATCACTTAGAATCACTCAAGAACGAATTAGGGTTTTCTCACAGCTTTTGAGGGTGAAGGAGGCGAGGTTGGGGGCTATAAGGTGGCTTAAATAGTGGGCAACCCGGGGATTTAGGGTTTCTCCCAGATGGACAGACTCGCCGAGTCGCCAACTAACACGTGCTCGAAATCCCGTCCCTACTCAACGAGTCAGACTATGAACTCGCCGAGTCCCTTTAACAAAACTTCAAAATAAGTACCAAGGAATCATCATACCGGAAACGGGTCGTTACAAATGCTGATTAGGGTTATTTGTTTATGATAGTGTGGGACTTTTCTGTTCATAAGCCGAGCGTATTGTGTTTCCAGCAGACTGAGGTGAGTTTTCTCACTATATCAATGGGTCGAAGGCACCAAGGCCGGCCCATTATTTGTATTAGAGAGTATGAATTACTTGTGTGATATGTGTATGAAAGACCAAGGTTTGGCCCCTGGCAGTTGCATGAAAGACCATGATCTGGCCCCTAGCAGTTACATGAAAGACTAGGATTTGGCCTCTTGCAACTCTATGGAAGACTGGGATTTGGCCCTCGGCAAGAATTATATGTAAGACTATTATTTGGCCCATAACATTAATTTGTATATTGGTAAATGGTACTTTGGGGAAAACTTACTAAACATTTGATTACAGATTGTGTTTATAGTTTCAGGTACTTCCGGTACTAAGGGAGAGGGCCCGACGTGATGACACAACATTCTCTACCGTCATTTCCGCATTTTTGATATTGTACTCTGATGTGTGAGATTTATACATTGTGATGGTTTTGGAACAATTTTATACTTGTAGTACTTGTTTTAAAAATGAAAATTTTTATCCTGTTTCGGGTTGTTACAGCCAACAACTCCGAAAGTCGTTTCGTTCGGTGTTTCCGCCACTAGGCCGAGGGTGTGACATATGGCTTCTTTTGGAATGGCTAGAAAGCTAGGAATAATAGAGTTTTCAACAAGATGCGAACCTCGTCTATTGTTCTGGCGAACAACAGTCTTACAAAGATTTTTGGTTGGTTCAAATATAGGTGTTCATTTGGAAATTATAATTGAGGGGAGTGGTGTTGTAACCCTATTAAAATTCTGTAATTTCTTGTTTTGTACTTTGTTTTTCGCCCTGACT